>NC_090933.1:922473203-922782652 GCF_040938575.1 Ambystoma mexicanum | reverse complement strand
GGTCTGCCTCTGTAACCCTACAGTCCCTTCTCTTTGCATTCAAGATCCACCCTCTGGCAGCACTTTTGGAGTTACCTGCACTTCTCCTCATCACACACTCCCCTTGGCACTTCTCCCTTCCCCTCTTTCCCGCACTTGCACGATCTGTACGATCGCCATTTGTCCTCTTTCTGTTTTCCCCTCCTTACTTTGTCACACATAGAAACACTTGTGGACACAGGATTTACCATATCAATATAACACACACCCCAAGAATGTGTCTATATGTTCTATGAAATATCTGAACCATGTAGGAACAGAAGGTACTGCATCTCCCAAAAAGACTGGCCATGGTTCAGATATCAAGGCTTTGGGCTGCAAGTTTCTGAACTACACAAGTACTATCTACACTTTAGAGAAGCTGGAGAGCAATAATAGCAGTACATTCTAAATGTTTGGCATGAGAAATATAGGTCATGGGGAACCCTTGGGTATAAATGTGGCATTTTAAAGTTTCTATGCACAAGAAAGGTCTGCTAGAATGGTGTGGCTCGGCATTGTTGGTGTTATTTTGGCTGAAATTACATAATATTTAACATCACACAATGTTATGACTCCAACTCATTTTGAAAAATGTTTCAATTTGAGGGCATTGCATACAGAGACTATTGACCATAATATGTTAACTGCCACCTGTAATTCTGAGAGTTCAGCAACTATTCCATTTTACTGGGCAAACAGTACAAGTCAATGGGGTCAGGGATGCAAAAAAACGGTAAATAATGTAGATACTTTGATTGGATTCTATAATCCAGGCACCAAAAAACAAATCTGTAGTTCAGTTCAGTGTACTAGGTAAAATTAGACCAGCTTACGAGAAAGTGAAACAAAAAATTAAGCAATGTAAGCCAAAATATAAGAACTGGCTTAAAGAACTCGCGTTATTTTTTGGAGCTTAATTAAGGACCGTACTGAAAGTCAAGAACCGAGTTTCGGAGGCAGTTGGGAAATTTGGGAAATTTTTAATCTTAATACAGGAAGCTGCAAAACGAAAGCTTGATCTGAACAGCCAGTCAAAGAATTGGAATCTACCTTTTGACGTTGAGATTATAGAGCGTCGTATTACAAAAGCCTCAAGTTCAAGAGCACCGGGACCCAATGGCTTAAGTAATTTTATCTTAAAGAGCGATATATACATATTGTACCATTAGTTTGAAAATATCTCTGCTAGGACGATCACTCCAGCCACTTGGAGGCAATCCATCATCATTCCAGTGTACAAGAAGGGCGATCGGGCAGATCCAGTTAATTAGCGCCCAATCACCCTTCTTGATGCTGACAGTAAAATACTCAGGAAGCGCTCGAAAGGTGGGCAGTATCTACTAACCGCTTGCATAAAGTTCAAACAGGTATTTGTCAAAGAATTAGCATCCTAATCAATTGTCTCGTCATGAATTGCTTGCAGGAGACCAGTGGATTTTAGTCAGGTTTTTGATACGACAAATAGATCTTGTCTTTGGCATAATTGGAGGGAATGGAATTGGTCAGAATCTCTTCGGCGATTCTTATTGGTCTACATGAAAACACCTCCCTTCTGGTGCGGTAGAACAGGCAAGGTTACCAAACCAAGGAATTGGGAGTCCTGCACGGGACTTTGATGTGTTTTGGCTCCCTACTTCATTAATCTATACATCTCAGATTTAGGGGATTACTTATTGCCACCTTCATTCGTTCCTTATAAAGTTGACATTTGAAAGATTCTTTGGCTTGCTTATGCCAACGATGTTATGCTTGTTGATCACACACAGCAAGGTCTTCAGCAATTGTTATTGGGCATTGGTAGATATGCAAAGCAAAAGGAATTAGTCGTTAATATTGGAAAAACAAATCTTGTTCAGTTCACAAAAAACCCACAAAAAATGTATAATTTCACCTGGATCCTAGTACAATTCTGGAGTCAGACCACTTGATCGTATTATATACCTTGAATGTGAGATAGTAGCCTCTCAGAATAGGACACAAGTAACAAGTAGATTAAAGACCACGGCCATGCAGTATGCAGCTCAAATGAGGCAGATTAAGAGCAAATAGGGTAGGTTCTCAGTCAGGCCTACAGATAAGGGATGTATCGGACACTTTTACTCCCTAAAAATTGGAGAATATTCCCCAAAAAATAAAATGGGGAGGAAAAATACTCCCAGCAAAAAATAGTAAACAGCCACATATCACCTTGCGCCCGAGCTTTCACCCAAACAGATCCATTAATGTGTTTGGACCAGTAGTGCATGTAATACAAGAGGTAATAATTACTATTATTACGGCCTGATTGGAAGAAGTAAACATGTACTTTGTAATGTACATGAATAATGAGGTGCAAATAAATAAGTATTACAAAAACATTTCTGTGTTCCTTTTAAAAATGTTGTACTCACTATGTTAAAATACTCCCATTGAGAAATGGGCATACATTTTTTACAGCCAAGAAAATTATTTTACTCCCAACTTAAAAAAAAATAGGGAGTAAAATACTCCCACATCAAAATATTATCTGGAGCACTGTTCTCAGTTATTCCACTGATAGAATATTACTGACTTAAAGGTGGTTCCAGCATTTTTAAATGCAACTGAAATTGGTTGTCTATTGAGAAAATGGAGAGCATAGTGTACAAAGGGGTCCCGTCTTTACCAGAGTTTTTACTAATGAGCGTGCTTAGATAGGATCAGGGATTCATGTCATTATGCGCATGGTACAATTAGAAAGTTTGTCTCTTTAGAAACCTTTTGGTACCCCCTGTGAACTCTATAATAGAGGACTTGAGTACTCATCTGCCCTTTAATAATCCAGGTCCCATTCTGAATTGAAAAATGATTTGCTAAATCTATTTTGCAATAGATCATGGAGACAACCAACAGATTCAGTGTGAAGATTGAGCTGGGAGATGGCCAGCTTTTCCAAGAGTGGTCTATTTGAAGATATTTTCAGAGATAACCCATGGCTGGCTAAAATAATATTTACAGAGGATTGAATTAGCACAATTAGAAAAATGGGAGGTTTTAGACTTTATAATAGCCTCTCGAAATGTGTTAAACCTGTGGGAGCAATTCCTCTTTATCTTCAGAAATGTCCAAAATAATTTTTGAGAGACCAGTTCCTACGTATTAGATTGAATATGCTAAAAACAGGGGAAATTAGGAGCGATAAATGAGAAAGTTAGTAATTCTTGTGATCTGTGCACGGTCGAGGAAGCTGTGCAAACTAGAACGCATCCGTTTATACTTTATCCCGCTAATATTCGGTCCCTTTTATTTGGGTGTTTTGTCCATAACGGGCGATCCCTAGAGAGCAATGATTTCTGGGAAAGGTTGTTAGCTGGGTATGAGACTCCTCATACCGTTGCTGAACTGAAATGTACGAATAAGATCAGTTCTATTAAGGTACTAATTTTGAAACAGATGGCTGATTAGAACTACTTTGGTATCTACACATATGAAGAGAATAAAAATGTGGTGCTATTACGATGTTGTTCAAGTGTTAGTAATGTTTTATAGTGAATGTTGTATTGTTTTAAATTGAATCAAAAGAGGTTTTAGTACTGTTTATCTTTTCATATTTGATTTTATTTGTGTGTATTCTGTTGGTCCTTTATGTGTGTAAGGTTGATTAAATGAACCAATCCACAATATAAAAAAAACAACCATTTATGTAACATGTTTTAAACAATAAAGGGAATGTATATTCCTATGTTTTAAACAATAAATATAAAGTATATTCCTAACACAAAATTCTATGTACATGGTTTGTGCACAAGCAACCAAGAAACAGACAACAGTCATAATGTAGAGCAAGTTAAATTGAGTAGTTCAATTGATGTGCATTTGACAATGCAGGCTAGCAGTTGCACTTTTAATGAGTCCGGGGAGGACAAGTCTGTTCGTAGGACACCTATGCACATGCGCACAAAGTATTCCACCCAATACAGGTCCTGCGAACAGCCGTCCCTGCGGAGAACATTTCCCAACATCAATATGTGACCGCATCCACGCTGCGCGTAGACCCTTATTTGCCGGACACAATCGGGTCCCCCGGGCATTGGAAAAGTAGTGTTTTCTATAAGCAGTGCTATTGTGAAAGTACACACTTACAAACATCCCACACTTTGCATGTAACTATTTTATTGAATGATTTCCGGCTCCAAGTGCTGCACAGCAGCCCTACAAAAAGCCACACGCCAGAGGTGCGCCACATTCAGTTTGTGTCCTTGCAGGGCAAAGTACGGGGCCACGTTGCTTCGTGCTGGAATTGCTTTCTCATTATTTCCACTATGCTATATTACCTTTGCAACTAACGGCAACCATGACTGCTGCTACTGCCTCTAAGTCACCAGCACCCACACCATGACACTCACCACCACCACCTCCTTCCGAAGGGCCTGGATAAGGGAACAAACGTGGTGATGTACATATAGATCAAGAAGATAATGAGAATGAAGTAGAGCAAATCCCCAATGCCTGCAGGCAGCGTGAGTGCTGGGTGTGCAAACTGTTGAGCAGCGTAGGAGACTTAGCAAAATGTCACGCTAACCAGGTAAGATGCACTCTCAGTTGCGGAAAAAATGGCATGTACAGTTACGGCACCACTTCAATGCAACGAGATTTCAAAGCGAACCAGAAGGCATTAGTTCAGCTGGTAGTGCCCTTCAAACAAGGCAGTAGGTTACTTTCTTCTACAGCATTTTCTGCACTTGCTCCTGCCACCACCAGGGACAATCCTGTGGGGCAACGCATCTCTAAACCAGCCTGGCAGTCTACATGCACCACAGCAGACCCTTCCCTTTCAAAGGTCATTGGATTGTGCATGTACTGTGAGGCGCTACTCTGCAGGGGGGAGCAAATTCGAAGTGTGTGCGAGGGGTCGGTCTGGGAGCATGCGAATGAGTGTCACCTACCTAACTAAGGGGCACCCAACATCTTCCTCTCTGTGCATGTGCTTTATCTTACCCCTGTGGTTGATGCCCCTTCCCTTTCTGCTGTGTCGTGTTTTACAAGACCACAAAAGATACAAAACAACCAAAAAAGGTTTTTTTAAAAAGGCTCTTTTCAGAGCCACCTTTCAAAGTTCCAAAATAGAATTGCCAATGAAAGGATGCAGGCTGACACGCAGCCGATCAGCTCTACAGATTGCACAATGAATAATGGGAGTGGCAGCTCAGTCAAAAACATTGTAGTCGTTTCCGGGAGAAAGTGCTGGCTCTAAAAAGAGGCTTTTTCTGGTATTTGAGTGTGTTTCGAAGGGTTGAAATGAACAACACCTACTAGAAAAATACTTGCTGTACTTGCAAAAAGGGCAGCAATGCATTTGTCATATTTCGCAGACAAAGCTGATTACCAGCATCAGTAAGATGAACTCCATCTGTGGGAAAAATGGTCATGCTGCTAAACTCAATGTTGGCATTGTGGAAGTATGACATGGCAACATCTCGCAAAAAGGCACAAACAGCCTTCTTGACATTTAACTTCCCTTTCTCCATTTACGCAGCAAAGCAAGAAGAACCAAAATCAGCCACTTCATTGCACGTACTCCATACCAGTGCACATGCACATGATGGAATCCAAAATGTGCAGCCACTGCACACTGTTTTGCATTCACTTCCAACAAATGTATTCACAGTCCCCAAAAACCCATACACTCAGCCTCCTGAAGCACACAACCATAACCATGCACTTCTGCATTCCTCTCTACAAACAGACCTTCTGCCACAGTCTCTCAGTGTTGCCAACTCCTCAGTAAGAAAAATAGCTATTGCATGGCCTAAAAGTAGCTAAATAACGAAATCCACAAATTTGCATAATTGGCCATGTGCATGATGGGTAATTACCCAGGGCACGTTTGTTATAGCCTCTCATTCAGTTTTTCACCCTGCTAACTGCCTAAGTATACGTGGGGTGTGGTCCGATAACCTACAGATGACAGTACATAACATAATGCATAAGTGCAGTACAGGATACATGTCGATATGGCACAACCAGAAGTAAATACCTATTACAAATACTAACAACTATATTTTGCTTCTTTATGATTTGCAGGAAAAAGGTAAAAATGTGTACAATTCCTCTGCTGGGCCCTTGTCCGCTTCCAAACCAGAAACTGCATGTTTTTGGTCACAGAATGTTGGCAAGTATACGCTTTTAAAAGTACAAAGTCACTAGGGGGGCGTGATAGCTCACTAAACGCAGCAAGAAAGTCGCCAAGTTCACAACACTGCCCTATCTGCTTGTACACCACACCTAGAAACCTTATGGCCAATCCAGTAGCCTCCATAGTCCAATTTCCATGCCTGGCATCCTCAAAAGCCCTGGATGCGGCACGTGCGATCCTGCAAATATCACGATATCCGCTGATACATTGTGCTGTGTACGGGAGTGGGTGAACACATTTCAACCAGGGTAGGGGATTTCATCTTTAGTGGTGGCTCTGAAAAGAGCCTTTTTTGTGGTACTTGCAAACAAAGACCTTTTTTTGGGGGGAGGGGTTTCTTTTCTTCTCCTTATATTCTTACAGGAACCTCTTTAAAGAATCTTGAAGATTGTAAAACAAAATACCATTTCCAATGGTGGTCAAAGAAATGCCATTTACATGGAAAAAGTACACATTTGGAGAATGAAGGATGTCATTGTCACAGTAAAATATCCCAGCAGTGCACAGAAATTAAAATATGCTTCCGTTTATTAGACATCTTCCGACCTCTGGCTGAGGACAAATTACATTCAAATAGTCCCATAGTCTTCTTGGTATGGATGAGAAAAGCACCTTGGCAGTGGGAAAAAAACTGCTTCACTGCTTTCAGCACCTTCTTCAGTTGACGTAGCAAACGTGCAAAAGGCATGTACCCCAAGTGCAGCGCGTCATAGTGCACCACGACAACCTGAACAATAGTGGCAGTGGCCACATTTCTGCAAAGTGCAACCACAGCGCTGAAACTGCACTCACGAACACTGCACCACAAAGCATCCACTCCTTCCAAATCAAAATTGCCATCAAAGCCTCTTTCCACAGCATATCTGTGCAGATCTTGCACAAAGGCATCACCCATGATCGACACTGCATCTGTCCATCTCTGCCATCCTCACTACACAGAGCAATGAAAAATGTATTACTGCCTCTTCCTGTGAAGCACACCCTCAATACCGGATTGGATAGTCCCCACAGCCGCATTTTCATAACCAGCATGCTGAGAAGTACAGGATGTGGCATGTGCGCTTCCCCAACTACTGTGAGGACTGCGCCTTACTAAAACAGGGGCAGCGCTTCTTTCCTTTCCACTACTCTTCTTCCAGCACTCCCTCAATATATTTTATACAGTACTTTTGCAACTCTGTTATAAGTGCCTTTGAGCAGAGTACCTGCCACTAAACCTCCATAACATTCTCAGGAAGCATACAGTCATTTCTCACATCACCAACCATCAAATGCCACTTGCAACGGCATGGGCTTTAAAAATGTTCACTTACCCATATCAGCCATTGCAATAGCCAAACAGTTACTCTTCTTTTCTTCTAACAATTGTACAACTTTTTTCCACACAAATGCATCTCCTATAAAATGTGTTAAATTGTCGCAGCAAAGGAGCACCAAATGCATCCTACCAACCTAAACTAAATACATACATTGCATGCATAAGAAAAGGGTGCCTGCCACTTACCTTGTGCACTTCAGAGAATGTAACATTACCTACAAAAGCAACAAAAGGTATGTGTGCATTGACAAGAATACCAATCGTACCTGTGGACAAATAAAACCAACATGTAAAATAATTGCACTACTCATATGCGCAGAAAAGGTAATAGAATTTCACACACAAAAACATTTTCCTTTCCAAGTCGTACACCTTTCCGGAACTTTCTCACCTTTCTACAAGAATAATGCATTTGCAAAGGAAATACTCCTACACCAATGCACACATTTGCTAAACCACACCTTGTACAGCACATTTACAAGTGAACCATTTACCCACTCCCCAACAAAGCTGCTGCTGCTCCCAACTCCCCATTCATATACAAAGCCATCCACCTACACACACAGACACTAACACTTCCTGCCAACACATCCCCGTACCCTTTTAAGAAATGTATTCTCCAAATGCACTCAGTATGCCATTAACCAACATATTTTCTTACTATCTTCTTTCACAGTTAAAGTAAGCACCTCTTTCCTCAAAGCCAGTGGTGTCTCCACTTGAAAATGCAACCCAGAGTCGACAGCCAACAAAGTAAGTGCAATGTTACCGTACAGTGTCACCTCTTACTGAGACTGTGCAGTGTTCTTGTATTTTCAGGTACAGAATTGCATCAACCCACTGGTGTTTGTGTAGTTTTTACATATTGCACCTCAACAGTTACTCACTTTGTGTTATGTCGCCGGCATTATATTAACTCCCACATAGCATAGCATTCCCACCGGACACTAACACACCATTACACAATCACACATCTCTACCTATATTCCTACCCTCACATTCATCCAAGCAGAGCTGCAAAAGTATACATCACAACATTTGCACACACACACTTTCCTTTTTTCTGCAACAGCTGCTACAGAATGCCTATCAAAAATGAACTCAGTAGACAACAACGCACAAATAGACCAGCTGTACCTAAAAGCATAGAAAGTAGCCATCCACCTCAAACAGATTTTCTACTGAAAGTTAAAAGGGGACAACTAATGCAGTCACAAACTAAAGCAGCTTCCCGCAAGGAGAATGTAATGCCTCCATCAAAATGTAGTCATGAAAAGAAAAGCAGTAAAAAGAGTGCAACTGTCACTACTGGTAATAGAGTGTGTATAAATACTAATGGCACCACAATGAAGCATTCCAAATAAGTAATTGTACACGAAATGTTCCTCCGCAGAGTCCTTTACCCTTACAAGTGGAGGGGAGAAATGACACACAGCCCTAAACCGTACCACAGAGCAATAATCCTGGAAGGTCTTGTAGACAGCACAATGCTCTAGAAACAAAAATTCTTTCTATTAATTGTAAACAAAATGAAACCACTGCCAAAATAAATTTGTAAACTACAACCACTACTTCAAAACAGACCCAGTATCAGCATAGATAGCTTTGGAAACAGCAGTACAGGTGAATATAGCCACACCACCAGCACAGAGCCATACTTCAATGTAGAATCATAGAAACAAGAGCAAAGGAACCAAATTGCCATACATAGCACAGTACGAGGGTATGAAAAGGGAGACAATAGTATAATGGAACAAAGAACAGTGTTTTCAGGTGCCACTCTAAATGGTACCGAAGCAATAAGGCCTATCTACAAATTCCCTTGCACATCAATGTGCAACGGTCGCCACACCTCTATCAATTTGTTGCAGCAGTTCCTCGACCACCCTGTGAAAGGCAATGAGAAAGGAAAAAGTAAAATACTACAACCTATGAACTCCTGATCAGTGCGCAAATACACAAGAGTACCACGACATTCGTTAACCTACATTTCTGGACCTGCTTGCAAAAGTACCTTCCACCATATGAAAATGTTAGCAACACACCATTGTAGTGGCAAAATTCTTGGTTACAAAGTGTAGTAAGCAAAAAGTACTCAAACACAAAACTGCCTGCTCCATTAACATTTTCCAATACACGTGGTGTAAATTACTGTGCAAATGTAGCAAACGATGTATTACGAATGCCAGCAATTGTTGAAAACGTTTATGTAAACGGCACAGACCAGTTGTGTTTACAAACAATAGTCTTGCACACAAATGCTGCAAACAATCCTAGAAAACAGTTACAGATTCTCAGGAATAAGACAGGAATTGGACTAGTGTCCTAAAAGGATAAATAAACATTAAACAGACAAGGAGATCCACAGGAAGCTGTAATGTACTTAGTACAATTATTGGAAAGCAAAAATATACCCATACATGAAATCTTTCAGACTTCCTACATGTGAAAACATACATGCACTCTTGGCAATCATTTCATTCATGAACAAGTCCCTAACGAACGCTGTCTCGATGTACCCAACTGTGATTCCATTCCATTTTAGCAAGTGGTACAAAATGGAAACCATAGTATATTGTGTAGGCCTTGCAATTCCGATAAACGTTCCACCTTACATATACAATCACATAGGCAATACGCAATATGAATACTTTCAACATACGATGGAAGCAAAAATAACTGCAGCCTTACAACCTTCACACACTGACAGGTATCACTTCCCGACACAACCTTCTCACCAATATCCATAATGTAGCACACAGGCCACAACAACTTCAGGTCACTCTACTGCATACATTGGAAAGCACGTACAATCTTTGAAGGAGTTGTAAAGTAATATGTTTCCTTTCATGAGCGAGAGGGCCAAAAATCTCCTTGCCGAAAGGCACTAAAGTGCGCGATATGGCCATGCCACCCACATATGCGAAGCCATTGCACACACAGTCTGCCAACTTACACTGTTGATTTGCAAGACACTGCACATATAAATAGTACATAGGGCCCATAAATGTACATTTACATATTGTGGCAGCTGTACATTAATTCCACCATGTGTAAGGTACTAGCATGTATCCATGTACGTAAAAGTAAGTTCTACGTAACTGCAACTATATGTGGGTGGCTGTGTACATTCTCCATATTTGAAATGTGTGATGCAGAGCAATTTCTTTCATGTCGCAATAGCTTACTGCACTTCCTAAACAAAGGGTGTCTTTAGGGACCAACCATAGGAATCGCAAGTGATGTCATTTTGCTCCATAATGTGGAACAAGTGCTATAACCTACACCATATGGAAGTGTACGCATGACAGCTCACTTCTGCCGCTCTACCAAGTGTAAAATGTCCTTCACAACCATTCTGTAAAGGTGACCACCCTCGGAGAGATACAGAGTTGTAACTGTGTACAATGCAGCAACGTATCGTTATAACAACTTACCCAAAGGAGAAAAAACCTCTGTAACCATTTTTGTTATGTAATGTTAATTGAACTTTTAAAGCGCGCGGTCACCAAAGGTATCTTGGCGCTGAGGAGCAGGTGAGGAGAACAGCTGAAACAAACCACAGAATTAAAATAGCAGGGTCTTCAGAGATTTTCTAAAGGCTAAATGGTTGGATATAGCCTTGATCGTAGGAGGAAGGTTGTTCCACATTTCAGCCGCCGCAACCGAAAAGGCCTGGCCTCCAAAGCATATGCGGCGGTATGAAGAGACTACCAGCAGTTCCGCTGAGGAGGAGCGCAGCATTCTAACAGGGTGATAGCGAACAAACTTAGACTGAAGATATTCTGCTCCCAGTCCGCTGAGCGCTCGATGAACAATGCACAATGACTTAAACTCAATTCTAGGAATGACCGGGAGCCAGTGCAAAGCACGAAGCACCAGGGAAATATGAGCTCCATACTGAGATCCTGTAGCGACACGAGCAGTCAGATTTTGAAGGCACTGCAGCCGCTGGATTAAGCCCTTAGGTTGCACAAGGTACAGCGAATTGGAGTAATCCAGCCGACTAAGCACCATGGCTGCAACAACTGGAGGATGATGAGTGGCAGGAAGAAGCGGTAGAACCTATTTCAAAATCTTAAGAGGGAAGTGGCCTGTCTTGCACACAGCAGAGACCTGGTTGTGCATTGAGTGAGAGGCAGAGAGAATAACACCCAAATTCCTAACCTTTGTCACCGGGACCGGCAGAGAGCCCAAAGAAGAGGGTCAGAAAGAGGAAACCCAAACTGAAAGATCAGGGGGGCACCAACACCTCTGTCTTGTCACCATTCAACTTCAACCAGTTCCGGCTCATCCACTTACCTACAGCGGCCAGGCACTGGTGGAAGCAGGACAACACCTCAGTAGGAGCTAAATAGAAACAAATTAAAAACTGGGTGTCGTCAGCATAAGAATAGCACCCGACGCTGAGGGAGCGGATGAGACAGATAAGAGGCCAGATGTATATATTGAAGGGAATGGGTGACGAGGCCGAACCCTGTGGCACACCACACGTGAGGTTAAAGGAGCGAGACAGAAAAGGAGGAAGAGAAAGCAACTGAGTGCGATCAGACAGAAATGAAGAGAACCACAAGAGGACCTGGCCCGTAATGCCAATCTGGGACAGGCGGTTAGCAAGATGGGATGATCGACCGTATCAAAAGCTGCTGAAAGATTCAACAAAATCAGAGCCCCAACACCACCAGCATCCACCAGCCTGGCCATTCCATCCAGAACTGACACCAATACGCTTTCCATACCCAGACCTGGCCTAAAGCCAGATTGGGCAGGATCAAGCAGTGTAGATGACTCTAGAAAGGAAGAGAGAAGAGGGGAGACCAAGGATTCCAGCAATCTCATAGAACCATATACCAGTATCACAGTGTTGGCATGCATGGCTGCATTACGCTGCACTTGGTGTGGCCAAAGCCTACCCTCTTGAGAGCATGGCCTACGGCGGTAGGGCCTTGGCCACACCCCTGCAGCATAATACAGGCACGCATGAGAGCCTGTGGCCAGGTACCACAACCCACAAACTTAACACAGCCACCGGCAGTTCTACCCAACCCCCACAACAGAATACAGCCATGCATGGAACCATGTAACCAGTTAGCAGAATCCACAACCATAACACCGCCTCCGGCACCCATACACGCTTCCATTCACATAGTATTTTACTACTTCCAACCAAACAACAAAATATTCACAACATTGCCCCTGCTCCCAACACTCTATTAAATACAAAGAATCAATACATCATAATACAGTTCCTCTGGCCCAACATGAGAAAGAAATGTACCAAATGTGTGAGCTGTGACCACTGACCAGCTTCTTCCTCATGTAGACATTTTTCTCTACAAACATACAATGAGGTTATAACAAATCTGTATACCCCAAGATAAGTGACAGCCACACGGACAAATGCAGCCTGTAAAGTGAGCGCTGCAAACCACACATTGAAAGCCCCAGAACAAAAGTACGATAGAGAGAAATATATTTTATTAGACTGCTGACTTGCAACATGGGGCAGTTGCTGAAGGCCTCCCTGAACCTCATGTTCACTTTCCACTGAGAGGAAAGGCCCTGATGCCGTCCTTACCATTGACACATCAATTGCCAAATATTTTATTATTTCAAGTATGGCAGTGTGAAAAGACAATGAGGTGAGAATAACTTCTGTATACCCAAAGGGAAGTGACAGATGCAAAGGCGCCAGCAAATGCAGCTTGTGAGACGATCGCTGCACAGCACACATTTAAAGCCAGACAACAAAAGTAATACAGAGAGAAATATATTGCTGTGTTATGACACTGCTGGCTGGCAACATGGGACAGTTGTGGGCCCCAACCCCCCTCACGCTCAGGGCTCATTTCAACTGAAAGTGTGCAACGGACCGGATGCCTTAGTGAGACAAAGCACTGGGTCAAAGCTCTGAACAAACAGTATGCATAGAAGAGCACAGACAGACACCTCTGAGATGCACAGCATGTTTGTGGCTGCAGCTGTTAACTTTTACATCTCCAGATGTTTTGGACTACAAATCCCAATCCCCCTCTGCATTGACAGTCATAGCTAGGGAATATGGGAGCTGTAGTCCAAAACATCTGGAGCGCCAAAAGTTGCAGACTTGTAAACTATTGTATTGTATATAAAACAATTTTAAGAAATTGGTTTAAAAGACAGAATCTTTGTTACTGTGCCATGCAGCAGGGAGCCATTGCATTAGAAAATGGTTTAAAAAGAAATAGTAAGGCGTGCTTTTCTGGTTTGCCGTTGTCATTTTACTTTTCTGGCCTATATTTTTTTTTTAAAGAGAAACAAAACATGTGCACCTCCTGTACAATCCTGTACCTGCTGAGCTACTGAAAAGGAGAGAACATGGGAAAAGTGTCAGAAAAAGCTTCACAATAGTGAGAGTGACATTGAACAAACACCAAAACACACCAAGGGCCCGATTCATGGAATATTTGCACAGTTCAATGTCAGTGCACATGGTTATTTTTGTAGTACGAAATGACTTCCAACTGACTTTACAATATAAAAATACACTTTCCACAGTTCCATGAAGCAGGGTTTGTGTCGGCATGCAAAGTAATTTTTAAGCAGTGCAACGTCTTTTTGAACCGTGCAAAATGTAAATGAATCGGGCTTCGAGTTCTGATTTAAAAATAACAGGAGTTGAAAGAAAAATACTGTCAGACATTACGTAACCAGTTATCTGGAATATTTTTGGACTTGTTAAGAAAATAGTGTATGTGGTACTATCGTTCCATCGCTTTCCACGTCTCAAGCCAAATCTACTTTTCAAATGCATTTTAGACCACTGTCTCAGAACATAAGCACTGCTACTTCACTTTTCCATTTTTGGGGGGGCCTGGAAAATTTCACCGTGAATGTAAGCTTTGTCAAAAATCCAACATTACAGCAGTGTCTACATTCTTGCTAGCAGGTAATTACAATAGCTATTGCAAAGTATGGGCGGGGATTTGGATACACATTGAGAATGAAAGCCCATGAGTTTTACGCGCCCCCAATACCCTCTCTGTTGCCTCCTTCTTGCCTGTCCACAAAGAGACCGAAAACAGGTTGCTATTAACAGTAAAATACTAAATCGAATATGTAAATCCAACGTCTCATACACTAATGACAAAGAACCTGTGCAGTGGCGCTGCCATAACTCTGAATCTGAACACGGGCAAGTGGTTCTCACAGATATTGAACTGCAGCATAATGTTTGACATCTGGTATGCCACAAAACTGGTAAATGTAAGTCTTCAAATATAGCAATAAGTGGATGGAAGGCAAACTATGGTCAGTTGATGGCACAGCATTAGCCGTACCAGCAGCATTCACGGAGAGGAGTACATTCTAAAATACAAGAATGCTTTCAACAAGGAAAAACGCAGTTTCATTACGTGGAGCAAGATGATAATTATTCAGGCAGCAGCACACAGCCACAGTACCTTTCAAACCACCACTGACATTCTTTGAGATCCGAAGATTCTGCTGTGTACTTATTTGTCCTTAAATTTACTTGTATGGGAGTAACCAAGCAGCAACAGCAATGCCATTTTTCAGACTGACTAGCGATTGCCACACGTACAGTGAAATCCTTTCCCCAACTCTACAAACCGCACGCGACAACTAGACACTTTACCTCGAGGTCCTCAGTGCAGAGACAGTGTGTCCGTTTCACTGGTCATGCAAGGGCATGCAGCATATGAATCAAATGAATGGACAATTTAGCATGCCCACCGTACACTAGAGGATGCTGTTCCTTGCTCCGACTAGGACTCCGGCGGTATGCCTGATTAAAATGCGGTAGCCTACCACCTGCCTTGGTAGGGTTGCCTACTGTCATGTGCCATCTACGCGCCATCTGCAATTGAGCCTGCCTGAGTCGCCAGACAAAGAGGTTGCCTCAGGACCCATCATGCCGTAATGAAGGGTACCTGCATTCACCACACAAGGAACTCGCCTGAGGAGGTACCTGCCAAATGGAGCAGTACGCATGGATACCGCTGGCACACCACCGTCTTCTTCCAACTAATGAAATATATAAATCAGATGAACCACTTCTCACTCCCACGCCCTTTCCATTTCCTCTTCTCAACACCAGATGCCGCAAAACATGTTTGCCAGCCCCTTTCGGCGCCGCACTATCCTTGGATACAACATGGCGGCGTTACCCACAATTATGACGCACATCGCGTTTCCCTCCAGCCAACCACCAGGCGTGTCCAATGTCCACCGACATCACGCCACACTGCAGACCAATCAGACTTTTGACCGCAGAGCGATCAGGGAATTGGGAGTGCAGAGCATAGCCAGATATCACATTTGAGACATACATTTTACCTGCTTTTAAAAAAAAATTACAGAACGGACGATCACCAAATTTAGAAAAGCATGCTTTCGGGACCAAGCTATCGATCCTGCCGCAAATTTTATGAAAATCCGTCCAACGGTTTAACGCAAGCGCAAAAGTTTTGTCCATTCAGTCTATGGAAAAAAATAAATTGGGACCCCCCTACAAGTTTGGCCCCCCCCTTGAAAAAACCTCACCAAACTCCCCAAAATAATTCAGAGCGGCCCATACACTTTTTTTTGCAAAGTTTGATGCTAATTCGTCCTAATTGGTCTTCCTATGGGGTGAGCAACTTAACCATAACTACACAGCCGCTACTGCGTGCCGTGTAATAAAGAGAGGAAGAGACTTGCTGGGCAATTACCACACAATCTCCCTGCTAGATAGCTCAGGTGAAATATTTGGAAAGGTTATTTTAAGTTTGTTGCAGGAGAGGGCAGATAACCACCAAATAATGTCTTACCTTCAAGCAGGGATTCAGAAGAATAGGGGGACTACTGATCAATGAATCAATCATTGTCTTTCTTTTAATCCCGAAGTATACAGCATTACTAAAAGTGAAGTTATACGCAATATTTCTGGATTTAAGAACTACATATGATGGTGTGGCAAGAAATAATCTCTGTCAAATGTTACATGCAAGAAAAGCCCCAGCACATTTGATCACATTAGTACATCAACTCTACTCGGACAATCATGCAGCGGTTCGTTTTGGTCATGGTGGTGAACTATTAGAGAGAGAGGGGTCTGGACTGTCCTCAGATGGGTACGTTAAAATATCCAACACTCTTTTAGGTTGATAATGTGGCGATTCGTGCAACCTCTCCCCATTGCCTGAGAAACTCCCTGGATGTCTTAGTAAGAAAATGTTAACTACAGTAAGTTGTAAATACGGAAAAGACAAAAAGGTAATGGTTTTCCGCCCTAAATACAGTAGACCCAGCACACTAACATTGGATATAGACAGACAAAATGGGAGCAGGTGGAGTTTTTTGATTTGGGGGTACGTTTCCAGGAAAATGGTGAATGGTCATCCCAGATAGAAAAATTCACACGAATCTTCGCAAATATGGTGGGGCCACTAAATCTTTTTTATAATGAACTTGGGAGTGGTGACTTATCCCCAGCTTTGATTCTGTACAACAAGCAGGCTTTGCCAGCCTCCACTTATGAGGCAGAAATCTGGGGATGTGGGAGATACTGGGCCCTGTAAGGAAGGCATGGCATCAAAGTAAGACAGACAAGTGATCCCAGTTCAAGGGTTTTTATTAAACTGTAAAATTGGTGAGCTAAACACCCAAGCTAAACCTAACTCTAAGATGGGAGCAAGGTACAACCATCAAATAATACAGCCCTAGTGGAGTCTACTCAAATAAAAAGGGCCTATACTAAAAAAAGAAAAAAACCATTGCCAATCCTTAATGCTGCGCTACAAAAGTGCCTGCTGCAAACTCTCCTCTCAGAACAGGTTATCATGCCATGTTCTTTTTGGAGAGGAGCGCCTGCTACCTTTTTTGAAAAGTGTGGGATAATGTTCACAAGAAAATAAGAAAGTGTTCATAAAATGATAAGTCAGGATGTTATGGCCGGGGTCCCCGTTCCCCACGTTTTTAGCACAGGACAAGGCAGGACTCAAGGACACCACACTCCTGGGCTTCTCCGTCACAAGCTTACAGTTCCTTTTCTCAGTATCAGGGCCTTCTGTGCCCAAGTCTCTTATCATGCAAAGTCTCTTGCTTCAGAGGGCCCGATACGCCAAAAACAACAAAACAAAAGTTCCTTCTGGTATTCTTCACGCTGGGTGATTACCTTTCACCCTTGGATCTCCTCAGCCAGGCTCCGAACCGTCTCTAAATCACCAGCCTCCCTCAATCGGGTTCAGACCAACCACTGTCATCACAATGTTCACAGGTGTTTTAACACCATGCGGGATTCACTTCCCTTGGCTTTCTCCTGGCATCCATCCGTCGGGTTCACATTGCTATTTTTAATACAAGTTCAAAAGAAAGCCATTCTATACCAGTTATGTTCATTTACCCAAGTCTGGGTCTCAGCCTCCAGTCAGGCTTCACACTGTTCGATCATCAAAGTTTGCACAGCATTGCCCTCAGCCGGGCCCAAACACCTGTTTGGCAATAGCAAAACTACTGTAATGTGTCAAAAACTTCGATTGTTCAAGGGATTTGGCTCAACCTTTGTATGACCACCTTAATACCTTGCAACCGGCCTTCCCTATGGCCTCTTGGTACTTGAAGTTACTCACAATGTTCAACAGTCTCTGTTCAGGAGAGGGGTACCAGCCAGGGGCCTTCAACTGCGCGTCCACGTGGCGCCAGACCACTCTATCTTCGATACCAAGTTTGCTCACAAAAGACCTCTTGTCGATTTATCTTCTTAACGTTGGCACTGCAAGCTTGAGCCTAACACAGTCCGGTTGACTATCAGGCTCTCCCGACTCACTGGCTGTGCTGAACTCGTCTGCGGTTCCTTTGCGACTGGAGTCAAGGACAGTACTGCAGTGGCCACTTAGTCTCCGCGCCCTGGCTATCAGTGCAGGAGGGTGCCATATTCCGCTGACATCCGTCACACCACCTGCCAGCTGCGATTCCCAGTCTTAGATTTCTTTCATCAGAGGCTTCGTGGGGTCTGGGTTGAAAAGGGAAAGTCCCTCCTTGACGTCCTTTCGGGTCTCACTGCCTTTGTCCTCCGTTTGAACTACCATCCTGGAATAGCTGGTTCCTCGTGCGTTCGGCCTTGCTCCGAGCATGCTCTTGTGATCTGCCTTTTATCCTTATGGGGAAGGGAAAGGGTAGTTAGATGTGTGTAGTTGTGGGCAATTGCCCGACTCTGCCTGACCCTTGTGTTGGGACATGTCAGGCAAACTGCTCAGGTATTAGTCCGTTGTCGTTCACGCTGTGAGAAAGTGTTCATGTTGGAAAAGGGGGGGTAGAGTTTCTAAGTATCCTACTGAGCAGGATGGGGGAAAGGTGTCTAACGCATATCACCCTTCGCTGTCCCACTTCCACTCCCCAAGGACCCCCTGCCCCCTACCAAGGTGATCCTCCTGCACTGGTCCACCCCCAGGAACTGGATCCAATAGTGATGGCCGTGTCCTTGACACCTGGATGACAGATCCCCAGGGACTAGCTGGTGAGACACCTTCAGGTTTCTCACAGTCCATGGATTGCACGGAACAAACATTTTTAAAACATCTTTTATTACCGCTCCCCCCCGCCAACCCCTTGAGTGCCCCCTCAGCACCACTATATCTAGAATTAGATGTTATCCCAATGGGGGGGATTATATCTCATTGAAACCCATACTCCACTGGGTAAGATTGTGGCATACAAAGGGATTGGTGAAACATAGGGATGCACTTGATCATTTGATACCATTGGAGGGTGACAAGAGAATTGCTTGGATAAGACATAAAAATACCCTATTGGAGCTGGGTGAAAGAGTTGCCTATGAGAATCCCCCATTGATGAATGGCCAAACCCGCAGCAGAATAATCCAAACTGCAAACATGTTATCAGAAACATCTTGCTCTCCTCACCTGTTTATGATACCCGTCTTGCATCATAAGAATGTGATAATTTTAACAATATTTATATATAACCGCTTAGGTTTTAATGAAATGTGGTTTTACTTTGTCTTAACTGATAGTCAATTTTGCACATCCTTTACTTATTTTGTATGGTAGCAGAGTCGGCACTTTATGCAAAACTTGCAGATTTAACAAAATATGCACATTCATTGAACTGCTTTATGTATTTTGTACATTGTTTTTAAATTGTAATTACTTTTTAGTTGAAATAAAGTATTGATGATAAAACAAAAACAAGGGCTACCTCAGTATGATGAGAATCTTTTCCAAGTGTTTAACATCGGTGCATGTTTCAATGAACTTGTAATCAAGATGGTCGATTGGAATTTGAAAGGTTTTTGTTGTTCCATAATTCATTAAAGATGACATTGGTCTGAAAAGTAAAGAATACATTATACATCTGGGAATAATCTCCTCTCTAAAATACAAGAAATACATTAGTTCAGATGTGTATGTCAGTCAGTTTCAAAGGTGTTTTGTGTAGCACATAAATCTATCTTTCTCTGATATCTGTTCTCAAATGGGAGCCGTTTAGTGGCACACAAGGTTCTCATCAACATGGGATTATTGTGCAACAGACTAAAAGAAACCTGAATGTGTGAGGATATTAACTACACTACATACACAGACGCAAGGGCAGCCATATCCATACTGTATCATTTTCCAAATGGGACTAGGCTTTTTAGTTCCACTGGTGTTAACCCTTATGTGCGAACCCCTGACATGTCATGCATTCAAAATAATTCATTCAACGTTTAAGTCAGCCACAACCTTTTCCAAATTATGACTTTCAGCCACTGAATTTTGGTGATCCTCAAAACTCTCTGCTTAATCTGTTAATGTCATCAAGCTATAACCTGCTCTCAGGTTACACCCTTATACTGCCAAGCTCAATATTGTGTACCACAAAATCCAAAGAATTCTTAAATATCACAATCAACGAGCTAGATAAAGCAAGTGCGCCTGGATCACTTGGCAGTGTTAACAATAGACAATATATACATTCTTGACGGTCATATTCCTTTCAGTTTAAATATCATTAAGTACCATTCTGCATGCTGATTAAACTAGATTAACCAACATCTAGTTCCGACTTTCAAGTATGACTTTTTCACCTCTTACGTATTGTTCTTACAATAATGCACCACTCACTACCTAGTTAATTTCCCAGCTCGGAGGCACAGCCACTCGAGGCCAGCACACGGCCCCCCAGGCAATGTTGTCGCGGATTGTGGTTATGGTTAAAGTTGTTTGGGCTAGCACCTCTCTGATTGGGACAGGAGTGGGGGTAGTTTGGGAGGGGTGTTTTGTTGGAAAATTGCTTGACACGCGACTGGGAACTAGAGTAGAATGTACTTGGCCTGGCACCATTAGATTGCGATCACTGCGCATCTGGGCTAACCCCCTCAACCTATTTCTTGGTTTAGACCACGGTCTATTGTTAATAGTCTCCTGGCCAAATGGCTGATGATAACATTATCTGTATGAGCTGGAATGTCAGGGGGCTGGGTAACTGTGATGCTTCAGCTAAAACATGGCGCTGGTGTGCAATGCATTCTGGGGGGACTCAGAGCCATAATGGATATTTATTCCATGCCTCAGTGAAAGCTGCACTTGCACACAGATTTTACTGAAAAACATGGTTTCAACATTATTCGTTGCTGAGACTGGTATGCATGCCTCAGCCAGGGACACGGAGCTGGGAAAGCTAAGATCCACAGGTGCCGGCTGGTACCCGATGTTTGTTATGCCCCGTGCCAAAGTTGAAAATGAGTTATGGAAGTGTGTTCCGTGGTGCTTTAGAAAAGGGAAGCGCTTTACTGTCGGTCGACCCGGCCTGAAACCAACGGTCACTCATCAACGCGCAAGCGCTAATGCCAGAAGGTTTGAGAAATTGCCACCCCTTTTGAGGAGGGCATATAATAAGGAGCTCTGGAAAGGTCGGGCGGGAAAAGCACATAGACCTCAGTCAGAGGGGGGACGCCTTGTTCCGAAATACCCGTGGGTTGTTGGGCTCTCGGCCTGGCTGTTACCGGGGTCTTCCAGGCGCTTCTGGCGAGATGAGGAATTCAGTTACGCCCATGGTGAAGTATTCTTGTTAGCTTATTATCTTTTATGTGATTTATTTCTGTGTTATCACTTACTGCTTATGTATTTTTAACTATGAATAAATAGCAGTATAAGTGCTACTTATCTTCTAACTATGCGTGTGGGTGTGAATCATTGCTTCTGCCTAGCTACGTTCAAAGTATTTGTTCTGCTATGCAATGCACTGGTGATAAATAAGTGTCCTTGCACTCTTGGCGAGCAAGACAGTAACCACACCAAAATGCGCAAACTACAGTTATATACTGAACGGCACAAACTGCTTTTTTACTGCAAGAAACACACGCCTGTGTTACGCACATCTCTCATCCCTGCTCTCCGGGATCCCCTTGTCCCTATCCTCTGGGGCAGAGACTTTAACACCATTTTGGATGTAGACCTCGACAGGTCGGGCTCCAGACCCTACCAACTTTCCAGAGTAGCCAGGTCCATCATAGAGGCACAGGCCCAGTTGGTAGTGTCCGACGCATAGAGACTAATTCATCCCGATTCCTGATCTTACTCCTCAGTACATGATTCACACTCACGCATTGATAGATGGCTTCTCTCGGACATACTAATCGGAACCATTACACATACGTCTATTCACCCCAGGAAATGTTCTGACCATTCCCCGGTGTCAGGCTCCTTGAGGTGGAGCGCAGACAACCCAGAATCTCGCTCGTGGAGATTGAAACCACACGCTCAACTAGATATTACTTTCGAAACGGAGTTGGGGCCTGCTAGTAATTACTTTTTTACACAGAACACTGACTCAGTTAAATCAGAGGCTACTCTCTGTAAAACATTCAAAGTTTACATCAGGGGCATTGCAATTTCTAGACTTGCTTCCCTTGAGACCCAATACGCATCCTCCCAATCCCCTAGTGTCCTTTCCGATGTAGGTGCAGAGCTAGATCTTTCTGCACACATGCGGAACGAGAGTGGAAGTTTCTTGACAACCCCCTTTCTGCATGCAGATAAGGGGAAGGTGAGCGCCCGAGTCATGTCCTTGCCAGACTGCTTTGTCAGGAGACTGGTACATCTCATATTTCGGCCATTGGGAGGGCTGATGGCACCTGGCCTTGAAATCCAGCGATGTTAATGCGAAATTCCGCTCATGTTACGAAACCCTTTATTCCAACGCGGACAATCTTCCCCGCTGCCACCATTGAGGCATATTTGGCTGGCCTTCCGCTCTCCGTACTCTCCTCTGAAACAAGGGATGCCCTAGACAAACCGATTACATCCGAGGAAATACCTAAAGCGATCATCGCCCTGGCCTCTGAAAAAAACCCTGGATCCGACAGAATCCCTCTCGAATTCTACAAGCGCTATAGAGCTCGCTTGGTTCCTCAACTGTCTGCCCTGTGGGAGGAATCCTGTGAGTTGGGCGTTCTTCCACCCCCCTCCTTTCGAGAGGCTAGAATATCAGTATTACTCAAACCAGGCAAACCTCCCACACAACGCGGCTCATACAACCCCCTATCTCTTATGAACTGCAATGTTAAGATCTATGCCCAGGTGCAGGCTCAGGGATTGGCCCCATATATGTCATATATAATACACCCTGACCAGTCCGGGTTTATCCCTGGGCGTTCTACTTCTTTCAGTTTTGGTGTGCCCGTTTAACATTCTTGCCCGGATAGACCCAGACATACCGGCGGTCACGGCTACTCTCGATATGCAGAAGGCGTTCGACTGTCTCCTGAGTCTACCTCTGGCAGGTTCTTGAGAGAAGTACCTTCGGCCCTTACTTTCGGTCCTGAGTTAGACTTCTGTACTCTTCTCCCGTTGCTAGGGTCGGCACTGAGGACCGTTGTTCAGCCCTATTCCGAATAGCCAGAGGCACGAGGCAGGGATGCCCCTTTTCACCCTTAATATTTGCTATTGCCACCGAGCCTCTAGCTGACAGGATATGCCAAATGCATGTCTTAGAAGATGTCATTTTTTTTGGAGAGATATCGGGACTCAGGGCGAACTGCTCCAAATCAACACTGTTTCCCTTAACTGAAGTTACCACCCCCGTCAGACACCTTAGGTTTTACATGGTCACAATCGGAGTTCAACTATCTTGGAGTAGTGGTCGCACACCATCAGAATGTGCGAATTCCTTACACAGGGCCACCCTTGCCTGCTAATGTACAGGTTGGTATAACTTACCAATCTCCCTGGCGGGCAGGATAGGTATTCTCAAAATGATTGTACTGCCCCAACTCTTCTACAGGTTCCTAAATATCCCTCTATGGCCGGGCCGCAAGTTCTTTCAGACACGGACCCGAATTGTCAACGCTTTTCTGTGGCACTCAGTGCGGTGCGGTTTGCTTGAAACTGGACACGCTGTCCACCCCAATGTCGGGGGGGGGCTTTGGAAGCCCCCAACTTTGAGAGGTATTGGATAGCTGCTCAAGTATACTACGCTTCCCACTGGTTTGTATACATAGACCACCACTACATACCAAACACGAGCACTTGGCTGTGGAGGACCGCGATATCCGCTCGTGGGTCCTCCCCTCTCATTGTGTCAAATTTGGACCCCACTGGTACCACAGCAAGACCAACACCTCGCATCCCTTTCATGGCGACTTCCCCCTTTGGAAGTTCCTCCCGGAATCTCCCCGTATAGACCACACAGCAGCACGTCTCTGGGCTGGGGCAGATCTCGATATTATGTCTTCGATCGGGGAAACTTCATTGAATGGCCAGACTTACCAGAGCCCCTACAAGGTAGACCCTCGCATTGGCTACAATATGAGGGTCTCTGACGCTCCCTTAAGAGAAGATCTCAGGATTTCCCTGCAATCCCATCGGACGACCCTAGATTATCCGAAATTTTGAATATCACATCCTTCAGGGGAAGGATTTCCAGATTGTACACCCTTCTACAGTACAAAGCTATCTCCCCCTTTACTAAACTTAGACATACCTGGGGGGAGGAATTGGGCATTGAGATGACAGAGCAAAGCTGGGACTGCATGTGTGCCTGTATTTACGACATCTCACTTAATTCCCGCTTTAAATTAATCAAATTTTAGTTACTCCATAGATTTCACTACACCCCGATTAGACTACACCCCAGGTACCCTAGATGTGGTTCGGACGATGCAGACTATATACACATGCTGTGGTCCTGTCCTCGCCTCTCCCTGTTTTGGGAGGACGTATGCACTACTATGTCTAAGATTCTAGACTGCGCTATCACCCCATCCCCGCTGCTATGTCTCTTTCACGAACTCCCTCGGCTGGGGCGTGACACCAGGAAACTGACTGGGTTATGTATGATGCTAGCAACTCGATGTATTCTATTACTCTGGCTTTGCCGTGGGGTCCCCACACACACACAGTGGCTCCGGGCTGTTACCTGGGCCTCAGATACAGAGGAGTGCTGGGCAGGCCAGCAGCCGATAATGTCTAGACCCAGGAACATTTGGACTCCATTTCGCTCTCATATTTCTTCCTTATCTACAGACACTGATGAGGACACTGGCGACCTACCCCCCTGGTTCCCACAGTAATTTAATTTAGGTATTTTAACTACTACTGTGATGTGTGCATCTTTGGTTACTGTGCCACTAACGGACTCATCACTGCTCTGTACAATCTCCTGTCATTCAATGGGTGTTTAATGCTTACCTCCAAAATACCTATGCACTGTTCGTGCTCTTGTTGTATTGTCAAGCATAATAAATAAAGCTTAAAAAATAAAAATACCATTCTGCAGTAAGTTACAAAATGTTTGTTTATTTGTACTTGAGACTGTCCGGAGACAAACACCAAGTGCATACACATAGAGCTTAAATCACCACCAACCACGAATTATCATGGGATAAATTAGCATACCTAAATATCTAAATTCATGTTCTTGCATTCACATGCATACCTAAGACCAGTCTCATTATTGTCGGAATGTTATATAGGAACAGTAGAAAACCTAATTTTACACACAATCATACACAGAGCATGCACTCGACTAACAGGATATCATTCTTAATACAGTTCTTCATGCAGTGTAATCTATTACCAAGTAACTCTTAAACATGCCAATACAAAAGAGCAAAGCTGCCACATTTTAGCTAACAATTAATGCCGATTCTTCTTTTGTTGACACAGCTTTGAAAAAGGAACAGCCTACTGAAGTTTTGGCAGAACTGGCTCGATCTACTCGGATGAGCGCAGCTTTCTTCAGGGCCAACATAACTACGAGTATGGTAGTGAGCAACCTGTAATAAGAAAAAAATAAAGAAATGGTGTAGCAAAGCCAACTGCAACGTTTACATACTCGGGGGGAGTACAGGAAGACAATATTGCAGATACAAGAAAACAAGAAACTAAGAAAAAGTACCTGTGGAAAAGAGGAGGTGGTCAAAACGGAGGAGTAAACCTCATGCTGTCAATAGTAGACCAGATTTATTTATTTGTTTATACCGCACTGTAGCCGGCAAGCATCAGGGCGCCAAAACATAACACACAAAATGACTCTTAACATACAGGCCACAAGACAATGAGTTTAATAGAAATTACTGATGTGGGGGCAGGTAATAACTCCGGGGGGAATTATCTAAACAGATGTGTCTTGAGTTTTTTCTGAAAAAGCCTGTATGAAGGCTCAAGTCTTATTTGTAAGGGAAGGTTCTTCCATGAGGTAGCAACTTTAATGTGGAAAGCTTTGCTCAGTCCATTTGTTTTCCTAAACCTAGGGATAACTAGTTGGCCCTGGGCTTCGGACCTTGAGGGCACAACCCGGCACATAAGCAATCAACTTCGTTTTGAGATGGACGGAATGAATACACCTGTGAGCCAAAGTCAAGACTTTAAATTGAATTCTGTCCTCTACGGATTACCAATTAAGGTTTCTCCTGTCTTCACTGATGTGTTCCATTTTCTTTTTTCCTTTTATAATTCTCACAGCACTATTTTGAATTTGTTTGCATTATGCAATATGCCCTTCATTTGCCCCCAGCAGGAGTGCGTTTCCGTAGTTCAGCCTGGACAGGATGGTTGTTCTTGCAGCCATGGCACAATTTTCCTCACTCAGGTAACGGCGTATTCTGTATAAAAGTCTTAGGTAATAGGAACAGTTCCTATACATGAGACTCTGTGCTCAGTGAAGCTCCCATATACATTCCCAGTGTCTTAACCTTATTTACTACTTATTTGGGAATCTATGTGGAGAAACCATATTGATGGCTTAATTTGGCCCTAGCTTGGTTGATCCCGAAGATCATTAATTCTGTCTTCTTGGCGTTTAAGCACAACCAATTGATGTTCATCCAGATTTCGCTAAGTTTGTAGAGTTTCTCAACATTAGCACTGTCCTGGCAATAGTCACCGCTTAGTTCAATGACCAACTGGGTATCATCGGTGTAGTTGGTAAAAAAATAGTCAGATTTTCTCATGGACCATACAGAGGAACATGTATAGATTGAAAGGGAGTGTCGATAGACTAGCCCCCTGTGGTACTCCACAGCCGATGGTCTCTATCGAACAGAAAACTATCCCCCCAGTGAACCTTCGATTTCCGATCCAAGAGGAATGATGTGAGCCAATCGATGGCCTCTTCGGAGCAATCTGCACCCTTCTCAAGCGCCTGTCTGAGCTCGTTATTGTCAAGAAAGTGAAATGCTGCACTAAGGTCAAGTAATATGGGTAGCCCGGCTTTCCCGTTCTCCACTATGCTCAGCATGTGGGACTGAAGATCAACCATTGCTGTTTTGCTGTTTAAGTACTATGTGCTGCACAGAAGCCTGGCTGTTGACTATGAAGGATCTCATTAGTTTCTACAAATTCCTGAAGTTGGTTGGTACTTGAAGTATAAAATTGCAATTGGTAATTGGTCTTGAGTTACCAGGGTCCCTTTGATTTTGGTCAGGCTTTTTTACCAGGGGTGTGATTGTGACCGTTTTGATGTCAACCGGTTCGTGACCATCCCGGAAAGAGGCATTCACCATCTTGGTGAGTAGAGGGGCAAAGATGTTAGCATTGTCTAGAATGAGTTTAGGTGGAATTATATTTTTGGCACATGTCGTGGGTTTCATCGATTGTTAAGTTTTTGTCATTTCTTCTGTCGTGATTTTATGGAATTTAAAGGGTTCTTTTTGTATTGGGGACTCGACTCCTGTGACTAGCTCGGCAGATACTTGCATGGGTCCAGCTAGAGCCAAGAAACATTGTGTATATCACAAGGAATCTATTTGCAAAGAAACATGTGTGTAAGAGTTGGTGTTGCCACTCCATGCAAATTTGCCAGAACCGTTGGTCCTGCTGCTGTGGGTGTCCATATAGAATGAGGAGGGGTAGTAGTGAACGTGAGTCCTGCTCACCTCTCAAGGAAAGTCAGACAATGTTTCCCAGCCTACGTGTACAATGCGTGGTTTGGTGCATGTTCCTTAGTTCGTACTAATCCACGGTGCTGGTATCGGTAACAAAAAGGGACAACACAGGAAAGGATGGAGCCTGTGTCACTCAAAGGAACAAAAAGGTAGCTATACATAACTGGCACTAAGGCCCACAGAAGGTTTGATGATACACTAGTTAATGAAGGCAACCTGGGACAGCGTACCCCCATTGTCTAGGTGCTACAGTTTGTGGGTCAGTGGAGACTACTGTCCCACCAAGGTGTCTGGAGCCCACCGGAGGCCCGCTTGCTACTATGGTGGTGTTTGATGGTGTGAGAAACCTGAAGGTGTCTCCGTAGCTAGACCCCGGGGATCTGTCATCTAGGTGGCCAGGCCACGGCCATCGCTATTGGATCCAGTTCCTGGGGGAGGACCAGTGAGGGAGGATTACCTGGATGGGGGCGGGGGGTCCTTGGAGAGTGCGACACTGACGGGTGAGACACGGCACCTCGTTCTTCCGACACATTTTCCCCATCCTACCACGTAGGATACTCCTAAACACAGCCCTTGCCCCCCAACTTTTTCCGACACGAACATTTTTGCACAACACGAAAGATAACAGACTAACACCAGAGCCGTTTACCTGGCATGTCCCAATACATGGGTCAGGCAAAGTCAGGCAACTGACCATAATCACACACCCGAATTTCCCTTCCCCACAGAGATGAAAGAAAGAGCACAAGAGCACAGGGCGAGCAAGGCAGACCGCACAACTCGAGAGCTAACACAGCACAGCAGTTCAAAAGGAGGCAAAACGCGGTGCATACCGAGGGGGTGATAAGGAGAGAAGCGACATTGCCCTTTCTGACTAAATCCTGTGAAACCTCCACAGATGGAAACTTAAGACTGAGAACACTAGCCAGTGTATATTGCAACAGATGTCAATATTACACAAGACCCTCCTCCGCTGATTACCAAGCCGGGGAGGGACGCTTGTCTCGGAGGTACCAACCTTGACTCCAAAGAGAAGAAAGCTAAGCAGTTCATCACAGCCGGTGAATCGAGGGGAGAGTCGATAAGAAACCGAACTGTGTTGAACGAAAAGTAGCAAACAGCTCATTTGAACTTTGAAAGGTTTAAAAAGCAACTATTGAGAAAAGAAGGGGAAAACCAGCAATAGAGACGCCACGTGGGTGCTCACGCAAGAAACTCTGGGCGATTACCCGATGGTAGCGACTACCACAACCAGAAGGCATTGGGAAGGGGTGAAGAGAGCTCAAAGTGGTCATACAGGGGTCTTATCAAATCCTCTGTACCGTCTAGAGTCTTTGACCGACAGATGATTGTGAAGCTAAGGGAAATGAATCCCACATGGTGAAATCAGCATATGAACTGTGCGACTTAAAGGTTGGCAAGAGTGAACCCAACAGAGTTAAGCCCACAATCAGGGGAGAAAAACCGAAGAACTGTTTAAAAAGACATTACAATTCATGAAAGCAATAAGTATTGGAAGACCAGGGGAAGTGAATTGTCCCCCTTGTCAGTTCATTGAGAAAAGGAACTGTTTGATTGTTTTGTGGACTATGCCTAGTGAGCGGTCTGCGCAGGAAGAGGGGGACCCAGGGGTGAAGCCATCACCCAACAAATACATGGAAGGGAACTTTGCTATTGAACACATCAGGCCTTCGAAGGTGAGAGATTTCATTATAAAGAGATTAACCATCAAGGAACCTGATCGCTGGCATGAACTGTCGACTTGTGCTGGGAAAGCTCGAGTGTGTACTGTGCTCCAAGGTCCCACCTTGTCCCGTGCTGAAAACGTGGGGAAGACCCCTGGCAATCCCATCCCGACTTATTATTTGGAACACTTCTTTCTTTATTGAAACCCTATCCCACACTCTTTCTGTAATTAGTGGTAAGGAATTGGCAATAGGTTTACTTAGTATAGGCTTCTTTATTTTGACACAACTCTACAAGGACTGCCTTATTTTTATTTGATGGACAAACCTTGCTCCCATCTTAGATTTAGGTTAGGCATTTATCCACCCTGCATTTGCAGTTTAATAAACACCCTTGAACTGTGATCACTTGCGTCTGTCTTTACTGTTGCCACCATGAGTTCCTTACAATGATCAAACGAAGAACCCTAATAGAGCCAGAAAATAGTAAAGGAGCATTTGTCAACACTACGCTTTAAAGCAGCCACACCCACTGCTGTACTACATGTGGGTTACATATTGATTGCAGTACCATAACCAGTGTGTAAAAGCACTACTACCCTGTACTACATGTGGGTTACATATTGATTGCAGTACCATAACCAGTGTGTAAAAGCACTACTACCCTTAAAGCAAACGCTGACAGAGATCGAAAGGATGAGGCACTAAAAACCAACAAGGCATATGCCCTGTATAAGCATTGTTCAAAAGCAATTTGCGCAAATAGACGCAGTCCCGCTGAGACTGAGAACGCAGGGATCCGATAGTGAACTTCGCCTTACCAGCCACAAGCGCGGGCAGACTCATGTCCTACTCCAAGGAGGTGGCCGTGTATGCCGGCGAGTGACTACTCAAGCCATGCATAGTGGGCTCTATGCTCACCTTTGGAGAAAACGCTAAGATTGTAATTGCCTGTAGGAGTGTACAGTCCGCCGTGGACTTGCAAGCTTTACCCACACGGCCCCATACTTGCATTCACTACAAATGAGGCGGAGATGGAAGGAAGATTCAAACGTCTTTATTCTTCTACTCCCTAGCTTCAACTGGTTTCCCCTTCCCGCCTCCCGCCCCTTCCCCTGGCTACCTGTCCGCCACTACGTGAGGTGGGTCTGACGAGAATGACACCATCATACGTCCCTCCCACCCCCTCCCCCGATACTAAACATGAGGTCCACTCTAGTTAATTTCCTCAATTAGTCTCTGAGGCTTTTTCCGTGTTCTGAGGTCTCAGGGCCTGGTGCTCTTCACTGATCTCTTGGTGGAAAGGGATCATCTCCTCGCTGGAGTCCACTCCATCTCCTTCATCGGATGAATCCCACTCAGGGTTTGTGACGTCTGGAGAGTGAGCATTGGATGGGATAATGCCTGGCATCTGCCTAAAGTGTAATGAATTTCTTGTAATGGTTTTCCGTCACCCTCTGCCGTGATAAGGGATCCTTTTACTCAAGTCACTGTTAGGGGTTCTTCCCCGAATGCAGCCATGCTCTTCCGGCTCTGTGTTTGCCGTGCTATGACCACGTCTCCAGGTTCCAGACTATTATGTCAGGCTCTACGGTCTTCATCTGCCAGTCTCTTCATGTTTTCGTTACTTCTGGAGTCTTATTCTCGCATCTAACATTCTCCCCTGTATCTCTCCTCAGGGTTGAGTACATGGGTAGTCTTGTTCTTATGTTCCTTAGTGTGGAATGCCCAAATGGATGTACTAGTTGTATGTCTGAGAATGGAGATTATTCGTCTACTGCTACTAGTATGCAATCACCCCCTTCCAGGGGTCTGAAAAAGTCCACTGCAATCTCATCCCAGGCCCTGTCCAGGAGGGCTGTCATGCAGAGAGTTTCAGGCATCTTATGTGGGTTGATGACTGCACAAGTGGGACAGCGTTTTAGAATATCTTCCACTTGGAGGAAACCATAGTTTTTGTCTGAGCATTCTTTTAGCAGATACTATGCCTCTGTGGCCCTCAGGAGCTAGCTCCAATGCCTTCCAGCGTAAAGTCCTGGGAATCACTAGTTTGGTGCCCTTGAGTAGTAGTCCTGCCTCAGTTTTGGTCAGTTCGTCCTTGACGGCTACGAGGCAATTGACGTCTTATTTTGTTTCCTCACAAGTGTTGTCGCCCACTTGACGGGCCCGTTTCCAGTGACCCGTTTCCAGGCACCTAAGGATGATTTGTAGGCCTTGGTCGTGTTCCATCTCTTGGTCTATTTGATGCGTGTCTAGCCCATTCGGGGTGCTTCCATGTATCACTTGGCAAATGTATTGATCCGCAATGGATTGGGCGGCTTGGGATTCCTTGCCACAAGAGGAAGTCCACTGGGTTGTTGTCCTTGCCGGGCCTGTGGACTATAGTGAAGCTGTAATCCTGCAGTCTTAAGGCCCACCTTGTGATTCTCGGCGGCATCTTGGCCTGTGGATTCCCATAAATGAACAGCAGCACCTGGTGGTCCATGACAACCATGAATGGTTTTCCATACAGGAAAAGGTGCAATTGTTCGCAGGCCCAGACCACGGCCAAGCCTTCCTTTTCTTCCTGCGAGTAGGCTTTTTCTGTTTTTGATAGGCTCCCGCGGGCATAGGATACGATGTGTCTTGCTTGGTTGTCATTATCATCGATTTGTGTCAAGATGGCGCCTAGGCCTACTGGGCTGGCATCCATGATCAGCTCTGTATTCAGTTTCGAATTGAAATACGCCTTGTTTTTTGCATCGGATATGCACTGCTTGATCGACTGGAATGCTTGTTGGCATGTCTCTGTCCATATGAAGCCTGTGTTCTGTTAGAGTGCTGAGGGGATCACTGACAGAAGCAAAATCTTGTATGTAGCGGGTACAATAGCTGGCAAGTCTGAGGAATGAGCATAGTTCTGACGTGGATTTGGGTGGTTCGGCATCTGTGAGTCCGAGGACCTTTTCAGGATCTGGAGTCATCCCCTTTGATGATAATATGTGACCGAAAAAATCGGAGTGTCTGTTTTCTAAATTTGCATTTGTCCTTGTTCAGTGTGAGTCGGGTTTCCTCGAGGGCCAGGCATACCCTCGTGAGCGTGTTGGTCTTGATCTTGTGCGAAGACTAGTATGTTGTCACTATAGTTTAGACAGTTTGGTATATGTTTAATGACTTTATGACTTTCAGATTTAAATATTTCTGTCGCCGAAGAGACCCCGAAACTGAGGCGCTTATATCTGTATAACCCCAGATGGGTGGTGAATGTAGTGATGTATCTAGATGCTTTATGTTACGCTCACCTGGCTCCCACAGAGGCGTCGATCTGGACTGGACAGCTGCATTCTCCACCAATGTGACGCGTAGGGCCGAGATGACAGACTGGATTGGCCCACCTAGCTTCATTTGCTTGGCCCGTAGGAATATTTTTCTGCAAATGGAGAAAGGGAATTAACCACCTGTGGAGTGGAGCGTAAATCCCCCCCACCCTGCTGTGCTCCCCACTCATCACCTTTGATATCCCCTCTTATAGTCTCACCTGATGGTTTGAAAAGATGAGCTCTCCATCCTGCATTGAGCGCAGGGGCGCGTAGATAACCAGTTGCTTAACTGGCTTGAAGGAATTGGTGAGTTCCAGAACAATATTGACTCCGATATTCCCGGCAAGACGCCGTAAGTATGTAGTTCGTAAGAGTTCAAATGCCTGACTTTCACTCTTGTCCGATTCCTTGCAGGTTGCAGCTTGACCCTACTGAAGAGTTCCTTGTGGCAACCGGTAATATTCTGGTAAGGATTTGTATTATCCAACACAGTTCGATAAAATAATGTCCATATGTAATCTGTTGCTTTCTCCCTTATCCAGGCGTTGAGAGAAAGTATGAAGTCTCGGGGAATAATGCCTCCGGCTGTAAAATCAGGTAAGTCTTTTGTGGTGAGGAGGGTTCCCCTTGTTAATCCCTTTGTTTCACCTTGCTGTCCTTTTGTTTCCCCTTAGGGGCCGGGGTTCGGCTAGGATGCAGTGGAGGCTGCGCCGACCCGTGAAGAGGAATAGTACCCCCGGTGGTAAAATCAGCCAAGTCTATGGGGGTATTCCTCTGTTTATTCCCTTGGCTCACCTTGCTGTTCTTGTCCTCTCCTTAGGGGCCGGAGTGAGGCGGGAACATGCAGGAGGATGCGGTGGAATGTGAAGATGCTGCGAAGGCCGGTGAGTTCAGCACGGCGCTGCAGCAGGTGAGGCGACGCGCATAAAATAACTTCTTTTTTCCAGCTCGAAGGGAATTCAGGTAAGGATCAAAGGTATTGCTCTTGTTCTAACCTTTTCTCCTTCTTTCTCCCTTTTTCTAGGAGCTCCAAACTCGAGGCGGGCGTGGCAGAAGACTGGATGCAGACTTGCAGGCACGGTGAGCGTCACGCTGCTGGATGCAGAATAACGTGAAGCGTGTGCTGCTCTTCGGGCGTGGTTTAAATAGCCGCCAAAGTAGTCCCAGGTAAGTATTCCTCCCCAGCCCCACCTGAGTAAAAAAATAGTCACTAGGTAAAATAGTCCCTTCCAAGCCTCTTTTGGCTTGGAGCTCTTGCAGCATGGTCTGCATCAGGTAAGTTTGCAGCATGGTCTGCATCAGGTAAGTTTTAATCTATGAGCCTGGCACCATAGGCGCCAGGACTGACTCTCCATATGAGCCTGGCACCATAGGCGCCAGGACTGCACCCAAATAGCCCCTAGCAGGGGTTGTTGGGCTTGCTTGGGGTAACTTGATGCCTGCTTCTGGGGTTGCTGGACTTGGTCTTGGTCCCCGGGGGTAGGCATCATGACACTTTATTCAGTTCCAATTGGCGATATCCCTTGTTGAGGTCTAGCTTGGAGAATATTGTTGCCCCATTCAAGAGGTGTACCATATCCGGTATGCATAGGGTTTGGTGGCGTTCCCCAAGTATGGCTTCATTTGGCCGCTGCATGTTCACGCATATGCAAATGTCTGTGGAGTCCTTCTTGGGTACAGGGACTACGGGGGACACCCACGGGGTGGGCCCTTTGGCCGGTTCGATGATGTCCGCTTCAAGCAGTTTCAGAAGTTCTTCTTCAACTGGTTTTTGTATATTTATGGGGATTCCTCTGTAGTGTTGTGCTACGGGAGCAACTTTTGGGTCAATGTGAATCTCAATCCGGCATCCTTTCAATTTCCCCAAACATTTGAACAACGCTGGGAACAACTGTTCGATTTTAGCGGCGGGATCCAGATACTTGTGTACCATGAGTCTGTGTAGGATGTGGATGAGACCTATTTCAATTGCTGCCTTGCAGCTCAGGATGCACCCGCTTTTGGTGGACGCCTTCAACACGTGCACAGGGATTTCCTTTGATTAACCTTTGTAATTGCATGATGCTATGAAATATCCTTCACATGGTAATGGTGTCTTCGATCCGTATGGGTAGATCTGCGCTTTTGCAGTTTGTAGACATGGGGCGTGCGGTATGCTGTCGTATACCTCCTCACTTATGACGTTCATGGTCACCCCTGTTTCCACTAGGAATTCACCGGCCGTCTTATTTACTTGAATGACCAGTGTTGGACTTTGCTCCTTCGCCGTCGGGTTTCCCAAGGCATATAGGTACCCTTTTTTTCTCGGTTCTTCTCGCGGTTTCTCACTCCTGTTGTCTTCCTCAGAGGATGCACTGGATCTGCTATCGGATTGTGAGTGTTCAACCAGATAGCGTACATATCTCCTGGGCCTTCTTCATCTTGAAGATGGTGGTTTACTGTCCTGCCAGTCTCCTGACGCTCGGTCACGTCTTTTTTCTGACTTCTCTTCCTTGTGCCTGCGTTGGGAGGCTCATAGGCCCGGCTGAGAGCCCTGGGTGGACTCTGTGGAGATCTTTCTCTACCCTGTGATGGTTTTCCTCCTGTTCCTTCTCCTCTCGTTTGACTGCGGTAAATGCGCATACCGCTTTAAAATGATGGTCTCCCCCAAAGGCTGAACACTGTTGGCCTATGGCTGGGCATTGTCCTTCGTGCGGGAATTCGTATCCGCATCTAACACAATGGTTCGCCATTTCCTTTGTTCGCGCTCTCCAATTTGTGGATGCAGTCGCTTTTGCCATGTGTGATCTTTATTTTGCCCAAACCTTCGATTTGGGATGCCAATGCTGCATCTGAGCGAGTGAGGCACAGGATTTCCTCTAGGTTTCGTGGTTTTTGCAGTAGTCTTCTCCTAAAGTCTGCACATTTGCAACCTACTATGGATTTGAGAGCGCAATACTTCCTCATTTGAGTAGTTATTGAAGCCACAGTGCTTAATTTTTAGTCTCGAACGCATCACAAACGCGTCCATGGATTCTCCTTTGGTTTGCTTGATAGTGTGAAATATGTGTCTCGTTGTCCTCGTTTGTGTGCGGGGTGAAGTAATCTGTTAGCGTTGCTTTTAAGTTTGCATATGTATCAGTGGTACCTGAGGGGAGCTCATTCACAATGTCTGACATTAGAGCCGATAGAGAGTGTGAGGAGGCTGTGTTTCTTCTCTTCGTCCAGGGGGCCTATTGCTTTTACACACAGCTCAAAGTCTTTTATCCACCTCTTTCAGTGAGGGCCTAGGGTGCTGGATTCAGTTAGGTCGAAGTTTGTGGGCAGTTGTGTAATGAGGCTGTCCTGCATTCTGGCGGGCAGTGCCTGTGCTGGAGTCAGCTGAACGGTCAGAGTGTTATTCCCCATACATCTGTGTGGCCCTTCCCCCGGTGGGTGTGCGCTGCTCAGTATGATGTGCGGGTTTACTTAGCCCAATGGGGTTTGACTAACCTTTTATTTGCTGATGATCCATGAGACTGCGTGAGGAGGATTCTATTATCCCTTACGAAAAAAATTCAGTGTTTGTACGGTGATGTGACCCTTTCTTGCTCGGTTCACTGTTCTTGCCACCCACATGCTTTCCGTCGCTCTCTTGAGCCAATTGCACCTAGCGCGGCAATTTCTCGTTTCCAGACCGGTCTGATGTTTCTTTTCTGCAGGCCGCGTGTTCCTCGGCTCACACTTGTCACGTGTGCCCTTTTCACTGTCCGTTTCTGGACCGGGTTGTGTCTACGGTCCACGAGTCTGCTTTCCTTCCGAGAAATGTTCTTGTGCTCAGGCGCTTACTCGCCAGCGTGCTGCCGTAGGCGGCGTTTCCACTTATCCGTGGGTGGAGGCAGCACCCCCTCGAAACCCTGCCGGTATGGCGTGCCTGAGCCCCTCTATGCTGTCGAGCAGGACACAGCCTTCGCGCTCGCTTCTCCAGTGGCGTTGCGACTAGGACCCGCCACGAGAGCTATGCACCAGAATTCCGTGAGGTTCTTACAGTGACCTTGGCACCAGTGTACAGTCCACCATGGACTTGCATGCATTTCCCACACGACCTCGTACTTGCATTCACTGCAAACGAGGCGGAGACGGAGGAAGATTCAAATGTCTACTCCCTAGCTTCAACTGGTTTCCCCTTCCCGACTCCCGTCCCTCCCCTTCCCGTGACTCCCTGTCCTCCACCACGTGATGTGGGTCTGACGAGAACGACATCACACTGAGGGGCATGGAAATGCCTTCCATTGATGCAGGGATGCCATTTCACCAAAATGCCAGGGGTTGCTGAAGTGACATCACACGACCCTTGACCTCTGATGTCTACACAAGAAGTGATGTCATTTTACCCCACCCCGAAGTGACATCACGGGAAGCAATGGAACACGACCTTTCACATCACATAGCATTGTTCCTAAGTATATGATGAAAAATATGGTTCTGTAATCTGATATACATTTCATACAAGAACCATATGTACCATAAAGACCAGAGTGTAAAGGCCCATGTAAACACATTACTGTGAATGCAAGCAATGTCCAAGGCCTAATGATGTGTTATTATATAGCACTTGCGCTTAAGCGCTTTATGTAGAACAAATATACATACATTATCACCCAACCTGTGTTGGTACTCATTTATCAACCTCACAAGGATGAAAGACTGAGCTGGCCTTGCCAGGATTCAAACCTGCAACCTGCAGATCACACACATCGCAGCATCGAACGCTCAACCCACTGAGCCATCTTCCCCGGCTTTAGCCATTTTAACGGCTATAGTAAAATGAGCAATTACATGTCGAAATGTTCTCAAAGTCAAAAAGCAAATTTCCCTCTGTAGTGGATACCATTAAACAGATTTAACAGCTGGCCAGTCCATCTGCAAGTCTAGTGCAAAGTTGGCTACATGTCAAGCGTGCGTGGATCTACTTTTTAGGCTTCAGTGGTTGGCAAAATACATACAATTGGGAGCCTTCAAGACTGTGTATTAAAATATTTAGAGTAGCTCAGGGAAAGCAGCGCACTCATAAGGCATCCCATACTCTGACACTTGTTACCTCATACAGGCAAACAAACATCCTGAACAGCATGCCATGGAGATAGGAAAGACATTAAAACAAAGCATTAATTGTGGCACAATGAAATCGAGGGCCACTTTATGTGCTACGGTCAAACATTTGTACACTGTACAAAAGCTGTTATGCACAAGGATTTTGTCAAGTGATCGAGGACACCGAGATGGAATGTCAGAAAAAACATGCTGTAAGTGCAACTTGCGAAAAGCAAAAATACATAGTGCGAAATGGATGCGTATTCTACTCTAAATGCTTGTTTTGGAAATGTGGTCTGAATTTGAGGAGTAAGAACAGCCTAAATTAGTGACTCACCCCCTGCATGAATTAAACCGAGTCCAGCAATTATTGTATAGAATTCCAGAAAGACACATTCACATTTTTTGTTATTCTTAGTGAGGGTCACTGCTCAAACTGTTACACCTGTGGAACCCTTTTTTTTTTTTTTTTTTTTTTTTTAAAAAGGAGGCCTGGTCAAATAAGCCAGCCACATGGCACTGGCCACAGCCCATGAGCTTCAATTAAAAAAAGATGTTTCTTTCTTTTTTCCCTCGGTGTAGCAGGGGAGATCACAGGGGTAGCAAGGGAGAACCCTGGCAACCCCAAATGAGGTCCCTGCATCCGTGGAGTACAGCAAGGCTACTTACCCATTGTGTAAAATGCATTTGTCTCTGTTCCCGGTCATACGATCGCGCTTCGATACTGTATACCTACCGGGATACAAGTAAACTAAGGGGCATTATGGTTGCCTGGAAATGGGCCATCACCACATCGCGCGTCTTCCTCCAGAGACGCAGAGAGTCTTGGACCTCAGGCATGAACACTAAGGCTCTCCATCATGGAATGCCTGCAAAAACTGCTGTAATCCTATTGCAGTAAAGCACTAAAGGATGCAACAGTTATGCTGCTTGGGCAAAAGGAAACATCCAAGTGGCTGGATTACAAATGCAATTGCTGTGCCATAATGGTTATAATTATTACAACTGGCAATTAAAAAATATAATTAACAACATTCCTAGTTTCAACCATTTTTAATGTGGTAAGTGGGCAAAACGTCTCCTAGAGAGGACATAGCCTAGTTGTACTGGGTCAAGGCCCTGCTATTATAGGGCAGTGGCAGAGCTGCATCCAGAAAAACCACAGATAGGTGGACCTAACTCAATCTACTGCGAAGTAAAAGCATTGTGGCCAAAGTTGGCTAGACAGGGTGCCGGCAGCTAGGGAAAATGGGAGGGAGTTCCCGCAGGCAGGCGCCTCATTTCACACGTCTACACAACAAACCTGCACAGTCACACTGCTAGTCCAGGTGACTACCCATGTGTCCTGGAACAGGCACCCAATAAGTGGGTGCCTGCCGACACCAACGACCGTGGGCAGAACGCCATCAGATCACAGCTTTCCAACAGAGCCCATCATTAAGTCGATGCTCACGGGTTCTACATCGAAGGATCCATTCCTGTTCCATACGGAACAGATGTGTGACTTCAAACGGTCAGGTTTTAAGATATCCAAAATTACCCAACTGAAGTCGTCCAACCCATGGTTCAGGGCGGATGAAATGCTGTACTAAAGGAGCAATGAGCATACCATTCCTTATCCGATGTTCGTTAATGAGCGTTGCTGCCTTTCTTGTGGTCATTCCTATGTATACTAGCTCACACTTACATTTTATGGCGTAAATTACATTGCTGGTATTATAATTAATTTCAGCATAGCAAAGCTCCTTTTTTAATACTGGCTTGAGACTTAATCCATTACGTAGGTTCTTACCTTTTCTAAGTGTGAAAAGTGGGGCTCCTGGGTACATCCGGCTGCTAGGACTAGGGACCAGTGTTTCTAAATCAGTTTCTTGGTTTGGTTCGTGTGTTTACCAAACGTGGTAACACAAAACAACCGTTTTCAGTCCAGTTTTACTCCTTTCTGAGATAACAATGCATCACTATTAGCAAATCTAGCACGTTTGGCTGCATGTTTGACAATCTTATGTGGATACCCTCTTTGTTTCAACCTATCCGTCAAGAGGTTAGCTTCGGTCTCAAAGTCTCCTACTTATGTACAGTTTCTTCACAAACAGTGAAAATGTACCATGTGACCAATTTCTCTGAGCGATCAATATAGGATGTTGGCTAGAGTAAAATAACAGCGCATTTTGCTTGGCCCCTTTCCTATAGATTAGTATATAGGTGACCTTGTTGGTGTGTAATGGTGGGCTCCAAGAATGCAATAGACTGAGGTTCCACATGGGCTGAGAAGGCCAAATTACTGTTACGATGATTAAGCCAGTCAAAAAAAAAGAAAAAGGAAGATCATCTAACTTCGCTCTGGTGCCAGACCAGATGAAAACAATATCATCTATAAACATCACCCAGTTAGTTATCTGGAGACTATAGGGATTGTTGGCAGAAATGTTCAAATCCTCAAAGTTGGCCTTATAAATATTGGCCAAACTAGGTGCAAATGAGTCGCCCATAGCTATTGCTTTTATCTGCATGAAGAAGTTGTTTTCAAATGCCAAAAAGTGATTGCATTAGGTAATTTCCAGGAGTTCCAAGATAAACTGGGTAGGCTCCTTCTGTGGGAGCAGCCATCTGTTCAGTGATATCTTCAACTCCAATGCTTCTCTTTATGGGATATTGGTGTACACAGGAGGTAATATCCAGAGTTATCAGGAGGTTAGTACTGTCATTGAACGGAAGACCCTCTACCATATTGATCACCCCAGGTGTATCTTTTATGTAGGAACTAGTGGCTGTAGCTATCAGTTGCAAAAAGGTGTCTGTATATTTACCACTTGGTTCCAGACAAGACCCACACAGGGATAAGAATAGGTTTCAATAATTAGAAAAGTATTCTGAAACACAAGAAATATGGGGCAACAAGTCATGATCTGCCTTAACCTTTTCTAGTGGAGCAGATCAGAGACCATTAAACTGATTTGTTGTACGAGTTACCTCAATCTATTAACTATGCTGCAATTAGAAAAATCGTGTTCCTAAACATTTATATAGATCTAAACTGCATGTAAATACAACATGCATAGCTATTTCTGTTAGCAAGTGTTATAAGTGGGATTACAATGTGTGGGGAAAGACTATTTGAGATTTGGTTCACTTACTATGGAAGCAGCATAATACAAGTGAACCGGGACCAACTGTAAATCAAGCGTGGGCTGCAGAAATATGCGTGTAAACCTGTAGGACACAGGTTCCAATTCAAATAAAAACAGTTTAAGAGCTTAAGAAGGAATTCTACTGAGGTCTGGGGTGCACCCTGCAGGTCACAAGATTCAATACCAATAGTATTAGATGAGAGATTATATGGCTGTGTTTAGCTAGGCAGGTATGGACTAAAATCGAGTTCAACAGTACTTGTAACCAGCATTTGTAATGGCAGTCAATCTGCAATGCACCCATTACACATTGAGAGACCATTAGTCTCAGCGAGAAGCCTCAAAGACATTGATTTCTTCCATGAACCCCCAAACATCGATAGGCCTAAAAAGCCAACTACCTACACCTCTCCACTTTCTCAAATGTATGGCATTAGATGAAAACTCACTGCTCAAGGTGCCGAAGTAGGTGGCAGAGTAGGCACTTGATGCCAACACCAAGATGGTGCCGAATATGTAGTGATGTTCCATTCCAAGTTAGAAGTTTAAATTCACTAGTATGTGCTTTATGAGCGCGGAATTGGTATAGTGTAGAGGTCTGTACAGTTGGCTTGAAAAAGGAAGCAACCATTGTACCCTCATTCTAAACACTTATTCAGTGTCTTTTACAAATTAAAACTATGATCGGATTAGTTGTGCAGAGTACCTTTTACCATCTACAAAGGCCCAGAATAGCCTATAATGAACTGTGAGGGGTCAGTAATGCGAGACTCACGACTGCGATTAGTTTTCTTAATGTTTGACATTTTATTTCACACAAAATTATAAAATAAACCCGAACTAAACCTACTCTATCAGGGGATTACCGACATAGTCTAGGATCTAAGGGGAAAACCTCCTAGCATACACAAAACTAACCCTTGCACTAAACAATCATTCAAAGTAACATTATACAGCATAAATAAAAGGTTACCAATCAACCAGTGTCTTGGAGGACTTCTACTGGTCCTGGGCCAAATGTGCTCCCCCAAGAATGCCCCAAAGTCAATTATTGCCAAGGAAAATAAAGTCTTGAAATAAAGTCTTGAAAAGTTCCAAAGAACCAAAAGTTGAGAAATACAATCCACCGGCAACAGTTCTTCGATTGATGAAAGGATTCCCTTTTCCAGTTCCAGAAAGAAAACAGCACCAATTGGGTTCCTAGTTAAACTCCTTCCAGGAAAAGACAAAGTTGAAGACAAAAGTATCACCTCTGTTTTACAACAACTTTTCTGCTTACAACTGCTGCAGTGTCTTTCATATAATTTTTCATGGCAGTGTCAGGAGTGAACGATTTATTTATGCTCTATGTTGCAAAATGTTTATGTACAGTAGAGGATTATATGCCTGCTCTATGTTGCAAAATGTTTATGTAGAGTAGAGGATCATATGCCTTTAGAAAGATGTAGGATATTGGTTCACCCAGAGGGTTCAAGCTTCAATTTGAAGAATTGTTTAAAAAGAAAAGGAAACCTTCCATTTTTGTGCAGTGTTATATTACTTGTTTATGTGCAGTACAGTAATAGTGCATTGGTTGCATTCTAGGCTTTCACCAATGAACCTCGAAGTAAGGAGAAACAGGGTTTGTATTCAAAACACTGGATCAAGACAGGGGAGAACGTCACTGACATGCTGTTCACCAACAAATCATTGCTTGCAATGGAATGGTTCAACAGCATGGCATTTCAGAAGATAGGGCACCACTCTAGTAAACAACAGCCAAATAACCTGGTAAAGTTCATGTGTGAGGGGCGATATCCTATCCAGGCCCGATATTCTTTGAAAGGATATTGCACACAGCCTTCAAGAAGAACATGGTCTGTGGGGCACAGGCTCCGCATGGTAAAAGGTTTACTGCCTAGGTGACCCGGAAATGCAAAATAAGAAAAGGACAGCAATACAAGTATTCCATAGCTGGGCATTCAAAGCGCAGGCCTTTTGGGTCAGGACGTCTGAGAATCTGACTGAAATGATGTAGGTTCATCTGAAGGGTTAAATTAAGTGTTTCCACAAACCCATGAACAAGGTTAAGCGGTTGGACAGAATCACAAAGTTTTGTGCAGAGATACTTTCAAAATCCATTTCCTTCAGGATAAAAAGGCCACAATAAAAGGGCGATAACACTGGTAGTTAATCAGAACGCAGAAGCAATGAAAGTGATTCTTGGGCCACACATTTATTTAAACCATGAAAATGTCAGTCGTATCCCCGATTCTTCAAAGAAATAATAGGTAAACCATTATTTTCAACTTTCAGTCAGTCATTAAATACCCCCTATACCCTGCATAAATAAAAGTGCTCCACGACACCAAAGAAAAACCTCCCAACGCCTTCAAATGCACAGTACTGTTGGAGGGAGTGGACACAGGACTGGAGGTGGGGGGACATGAGCAGCGCCAAGTCTATTTTCAGAATTCATTCTGCGGGATGGTCATGAAACAATAAAACTGTTCACATCCTGCAGTACTCCCATATCCATCACTCGATAACCTCATCCATTCAGTGGACTAAAGTCTTGCCTTCGGTAATGAGACGTGCTCTGCTGTCTCAGTTGATTTTGTTTCCAAGTACCAACTTGAGCATGTTACCTTATCAGACTTAATGGTATAAGGTGCACACAGAGGTAAAGTGCAAGTCTACCATTATATATTGCGTGTAAGATATCGCAAAGTTTACTTCTGTTGTCAATTAGAGAGCATCCTCATATTCAACACTCATGCAGGTTTGACCTTGTTCTACATGTGGACTGCTGTTCTGCCTTTGCTGTGGCATGATTATGCCTACCAATGGTGTGCATCAGTCAATGTTACTTGTGCAGCTGCTAATGGGGCTCACTCTAATTTCCCAGTTTGAATGCACAAACACTCATCTGCCCAAGAGCTTGCTTCATTCTTTTTTAATGTTTATAACTTTTTATTAGAGTAGTATGAAGGCACAAATTACAAAAACAACCATTTCAAGTAATTATATAGCATCAAGTGTCAAACCTTATATAATTGATGTGAAACAAGTTGAACAAGCAGTTTCATTTAGCTTATTAGGATTGGATAATGAATAAGACAAACAAGGGGGGGGACATATAAATAATAACATGACATAAGACAATAGGGAAGCGAGGGTAGGTATACATAATTTCAGAAATATTGAAATCAGTTAATCATGAGTGTTGAGATAATTTATGAACACATTCCATTTTCTGTTAAATTTATGTAATTAATCAAATGAAGAAGCATGACATGTTTCCATTCGGTGGATGGAGCAAATAGAATTCCACAAGTATTGTTGCGAAAGATTAGTCGTATTCTTACAATTACATGTAATATTTTGAAAAGCAATACTTAAACAGGTTAAACAGAGTAGGAGAGTCGACCTGTTTTATAGCTGGGTTAGCGATAGATCCAACCATGAGATTATCCAGCGTTAATGGCTCTTTTAAAATGAAAGATTACAGCATGCGCGACCAAATCTTGGACCAGAAAACATGAACATATTTACAATTGAAAATAAAACAGAGTAAAGTCTGCATTTGGTGCAGAAAATCACCAACAGTTATTGGATTGATTATTTACAGCTTTGGCGATACGTAAAGAAGTAAGAAAAGCACAGTGAAAAATGAAAAAAATAGGTTTGGGTAAGATTGGCGGCAGGGGATGTAGACCAACATTTTCAAAATTTTGATCCAATGATCTGAAGAGGGTTGAAAGTCCCAATCAATTTCCCATTGTCTAATAATACCGAGTTTAAGTGAGTTTGTAGAAGGAGGATCATTTAGAAACATATAAAGTTTGGCGGCATTAACAGAGGGATTATAATTAGGAGGTTTAAAAAAGGACTTTTGTAATTGACTTGATTAGGGATGTGTAGAAGGGGATATCCGAAGTGGGGATATTATATTGCAAGCAAATCTTTGGAAAAGAGATTATTTCCGAGTTGTGGAATAGTTGTTCAACATATTCGATACCTAAAGTATACCATCTGTATATAGTGGCTATATTAAATTTGGTAGAATTTTGCTTATTAAACCAAAGAAAAATGTACTCAGGGCTAGTTTTAGCGAAAGAGTTAGGGGGGAGTTTATTCCATATCAATTTTAAAAAGTGAAATGAAGGAAAAGTAGTGATGGTGGGACAGGATGAGGTTAGTGGGAAAGGGAGAGCAAAGAAATATAACTAGCTTCAATATTGATCCAAAGGGCAGCATTATCAAGATGAGATTCATAATGTTTAAAGGAGGCTAATTGTTTTAAGACAAAAGCTTTGTGATAGAATATGAAATTAGGAAATGTTACCCCTCCTGAGGATTTGGGAAGTCTTACTTTATTAATGGCAATGCGCAATACTTTGGAATTCCATAGGAATTTCAGAAGAAGGGAGTCACATTTTTTGTAGAAAGAAGTATGACTTGCAGTGGGAATCATGGATAATGAATAGGGTATAATGGGGCTGATCATCAGTTTAATAGTGTCAAGATGTCCCCACTAAGACAGAAAAAGAGGCGACCATCTTTCAGTCATTTCTGTAACTTTTTAAATTAGATAGTTAGTGTTAAGACTGATAGTGGAGTGGTTATCTTTAGCGATGAAAAGCCCTGTGCACTTAACATGGGATGGTTGCCAATATAAACCGGACAGAGGGGTATTGGTAGGGTTACATGTATTAGTGAGGGGCATGACCTCAGATTTATCAAAATTCAGTTTATCTCCAGAAACAATGGAAACATTATTTATACTAGAACTAGAAATTACATGCTGGATGGAGGAGGCAGAGTCAGAGAGGCAAATTAGGATATCATCAGCGTATGCAAATTTGATTTTTATATTATTTATAAAGATAACTAATGCTATTGTTCATTCTAATGCTTTGTAGAAGGGGTTCGAAGACAAGGTTGAATAATAAAGGAGAGAGGGGACAGCCTTGCGAGTTCCTCTTTCAATTTGAAATGAGGAGGAGATAGAATTATTGATAAGGATACGAGTGGTAGGTGAGGAGTAAATCATTTTTATCAGGTTAATAAAGTATGGAGGAAGGCCATGCCAGGTTAAAGAGTGGAACATGAAAGGCCAAGAAACACAATCAAATGCTTTCTCAGCGTCCAGGGTAAGAAGGACTGAAGGCTCATGTGAATTTTGATAGTAAGCAAGAGTGTTAACCAAGAGTCTGGAGTTAGAGGAGGCAAGGCAGCCTTTGATAAATCAGGATTGATCGGGATGTATACGTTTGGGGAGGTACAGTGCTAGTAGTTTTGCAAGAATTTTAGCATCTTTGAATCAGAATTGATGAGAGATGGATCTGTAGTTTTTAATTATAGATGGATCTTTATCGGGTTTGAGGAAGAGTATTAATAGGGCCTCACTAAAAGATCTAGGGCTTTGCCCAATTTCAATAAAGTAGGAGTATAATTCTAAGAGTTTAGGTGCAATGGAATCAATGAAAGTTTAATAAAATTCTGAAGTGAATCTATCACGATCAGGGGCTTTATTGGGTTTGAGATGAAGTATAGCTTGTTTAATTTCAGTGAGGGAGATAGGTGTATTAAAGGAATAGTGCACTCAAAAATTTTATTGTCCCGAGCGTTCAGGCATGTGGTTGTAAGCAAACTGATCGATCGTAAAAACATTTCCTATGCACCTTACCTTAGTTTTCCTCACTTTTACACATGCAAAATCAAGGAGTGGGGTACGGCCAACTTGGCTGATCTTATCCGTGGATCGATCAGCCTAAGTGCCCTTCGGCAAATCATATAACCCGCCCCTGAAGCAGACATCACTATTCCTAGCGATATTATCCACCTATTCTCATAACGTTAGTGGGCAGTGTAGCCAAACGCGCCAAGTCATCACCTACGTCTTAACATTAGTTGACGCAGAGCTGGAATATCAACACACACATCCTCTCACAGCACAGCACGTCCCAAATCGGAATAGAAAACACTATTTTTAAATGAAACACCAATACTCTGCAATTTATAATGTGTTTTTATTGCAAAGTAAACACTGCAAGAACATCCGCCAATTTCGATTATCAACCAAATTTTTAATTTCGTTGTGTTTGAACATCAACAGGCCGATTCATGGAATTAATGTGCGCTGAAAATTCCCGCGAAAGCATGTGAATCGCAGTGCAAGTGCGAAAATCGCAACGAAACCCGCGCACAGCGATTCATGGAAGTCTGTGCGTGTGTAAATCCATGGATGGGCGCTAAAATCCTGCGTGGCGCATGCGGGCGCACACGTCAAACAGCGTGCGGTACGCGCACAGTGAAAGCGCCCTTAGCGCAGCGCACACAACCAAAGTAGGAGGAACACGGGGCATAACACGCGGAATGGGGAACAGCGCGTGAAAATGTGGCCGTTACGGGGGAAGTACAGGAGGCAAATGCGCGGAACGCCCACACGCGCGCCTACAAAACGTATTCATGGAATCGAACGGGGCCAACGCATGCGCCAAAAAAGACGCGCTAATCCGGAAACACGTACGCCAGCAGGAAGCAGGCGTACGTGGACCCGCGCACCATAAAAGTGCGCGCAAACAACAAACAAGCTCAGACGCTACGATGAATATACCATTCCTTGCAGCAGTGGTCGTGGGATACCACAGGAGGAGGAGGATAGTCAGGGCCAGAATTTTTACACCCAGAACCAGCCTTTTTGGGATGCCTGATGACCAGGTGTATGGGAGGTACAGGTTTCCACCTCACATAATACTCGACCTGGTGAGTGAGTGGAAGGATGACCTCACATCACCCACCCTGTGCTCCCAAGCACTGAGCCCCTTGGAAAAGGTTCCCAATGTACTGCACTTCTTGGCTACTGGGTCATTTCAGCGGACAAGTGCCATAGTGGGGGGGTGTCACAGGCCACGCAGTCACGCTGCCTACACCAGATCTTGGCCATCATGACTGCACACCCCTCAGTCCGCAGGCACATATACCTGCCCAGAATACCTGCAGAAAGGCAGGCTGTTGCCCAGGATTTTTATGGGGTGGCACACTTCCCCAAAGTGCTAGGTGCCATTGATTGCACCCATGTGGCTCTACGTCCTCCCAGGGCATCAGAGCACATCTATAGAAACCGCAAGCACTGGCATTCCATCAACTTGCAGTTAGTATGTGATGCCAAGGGAATCATCACCTCAGTATATGCCAACTATCCAGGGTCCACCCATGACAGTTTCATATACAGAATGTCAACCCTAAACCGGGACCTAGAAGCTGGGCGGCATGGCGATACATGGCTGCTTGGTGAGTAAAAATGCCACTGCACATGCCTGCATGTCAGATACAAAGTAATGTCACAACCCCACTAATGATACCCAGCATCACCTCCCCAGGGGACAGTGCCTACCCTCTGAGCACCCACATGATGATGCCAATTCGGAACCCTACCACACCACCCTAGGTAAGATACAACACAGCCCATATTGCAACCCGTGGCATAGTGGAGCGCACATTTGGAGTGCTCAAGTCACGCTTTCGCTCCCTTGACCGTTCTGGTGGGCAGCTGCTATACGCTCCCCCAGTAGTGTGCAGGATCATAGTGGCAGCATGTGTCCTGCACAACGTTGCAACACGCCGGGGCCTGCCGGTGGACATGGTGGTGCCCCCACATCCCCAACCACATGCACAGCCGCTGCGCATGGGAGGTGAAAGGGCACATGGTGAGGCAGCCCGTACGCAGCTGGTGGCTAATTACTTCACCTAAAATCACGCCCCTGTGGAGTGCACACAGCCCTGGCACATACCAGCTGACAATCATTGATGATGACATAAGGGACAGTCAACTGTCACAACCATACCAGCCTGGGATTGGTCACCTGGAAGTGTTACATTGTGTGCATCCCTACCTACCCAAAGACAACCAATGCTGTGTCATTAAAAGACATACATTCATGCTGCATGAATGACTACCCCCTAGCAAAATACAACATGAAAATAGCGCCATGTCACCCAACCCCTCCCCATCTCCGCCACCCAGCACACCATGGCATGTCATGCAATGTGAAAGCAAACAAAGCAATGCACAAGACCTGACACAAGTGTCACAAAGTGCACTGTCCCAAATGGAAACAGCCCACAGACAATATGCTCCCAGTAATCAATAACAAACAGCACACATGACCAAATACTTACCACCAACACAATACATCAACACAGCATGAAACATTGCAAAAACATGACAGTACAAAGTCAAAGTAGTGGTAGTCTTACAAACCTGAATAAGCCAGCACATCGACCCCTTCCAACTGCAGAGTGTTGCTGCCACGCAAATGTGTCAGTGTACTGCATACAACATGAACTCCATCTGCAAAGGAGACGGCCTTGTGAAGACATGGAGAAGGTATCTGCAAATTTTGAGGAAGACATGGATGCACAAGCACATATCAATACACCATGCAGTGTTAAATACAACAATACCCACTAGGGATGTCCACACAGTATTGACTACAGACTGCCCACACAGCTCATGGGAGACCAATGTCACTGTGTAAGTCACTGTCACTTGGTCACACCCTTTGCAAGCCCATGGAAATGGGAAGCAGGAGGGGTGTGTGTGTGTGTCATGAACCCAAGCATCTAACCCAAACTCAGGACAAGCCTGCATGTGCCCAGCCGGAAATTCACAGTGGATGCCCAGGGGAGACACACAAGGCAACACACTGTAATAAATAAATAAATAAATAAATAAAATAAAAAATAAAAAATAGCTATGTGGGGGTCAGAGGGGTGGAGGGAGGCCACCCAGGAGGTTCGAGGACAGGGTGCACACCAACACCCACCTGCGTGGATGTTGGGGAAAAAATACCTCCAGGGGCTCATGGCCTGCATGGCTATGCCATTGTGGGAGAATTGCTGTCGGTCTCTTCACCCTCTGCTGCTGCATCAGGAGGTGGTGGTGCAATGGGAGGCAGCCCCTGCAAAGCCCTGGAATGGTCCTCCATGGCAGCAAGCATGCGGGTCTGGAAGGTCTGATTCTGGAGGATGATAGTGCGGAGATCCATATGCAGCACCTCACGGGTTGCCTGCATTTCTGCACGCATGGCCTCAGCTGGGAGTGAATGTGTGAGCTGCTCGAGGTGCTGTTCTCCCCTAAAATTTCGGGAAGCCTCAAGTTCAAGCAGAGTCTCCCTGATGTTATGGAGTTCTACCCTCAGGGCTTCCCTGTGGCCCTGTGACTATTGATATGGCTTCGCGCAGAGTCTCCAGTGCCGCCTGTCGGTCCCTGTTGGACGCCAACATGTCTTCCTTGTGTGATTGGCAAATGGAGTCTGTTGCCTGTTGTTGTTGCTCCATCTGCCTTTCAGGGGGGATAATGGAAGTGGCCACCCTCTCCATTGCCTGAGCCATCATTTCAACTGATGCTGCCTGTTGGGTTGCCATACCGTACATGGAGTTTTCCCATACAGTATTGCCTGGTGGCGCACGGCCACTGCGTCGGCGGGCACTACACCTGTTTGGGGCAAGGCGATCTACACCTTGCTATGCTGGCACTGCCTGAGGCTGCAGGACTGCATTCCGCCTCTGATCTTCTGGCCCAGGAACAGGATCAGATGTTGTGGAGTGTGACCCTGAATCCGTAACCGCCAAAGGTGGCCCTACCAACACTGACATCCCCATAGAGGGTTCTACCCCTGGTGCAGGTGGGTTGGACAGAACAGAATCCCTGCCAGAAGCACTCATCTGCGACAGCACATAAGTCTCATCATCCGATTCAGCACCTGAATAGAGGTCTGGGGAGGTGCACCCAGAGGCACCCCTGGACAGAATGGTCTGCAGTAAGATTGGGTTTTCACCCACCACCACACCACATCCTCCACTGGTGCTCGGCCGTGGCTGAGATCCCTCCTGGGTCTGCACCATCTTCTCAACCTCACCAGCATCAAGTGCGTCATCACCTGCAAAAACATGAAATACAACAAACGCAAACAGGCATGAGAAGCATAGCACACACATAGGCCTGACAAGACAGAGATCCTGTACATGATTTACACATGTCCCACATGACTATAACCCTGGCATTCATGCACTGTCAATGAGTTGGAAGGGGAGGCAAAAAGCAGACACTGAGGACACCAAGAAGGAAAAGCAACACACTTGCTGCATGGTAGGTAGAACTGGCATCACACATTAGCCTGTGAGTGGCATGTCCAATACACATACATGACACATGCCAGCACACAGATGGCATGCAGCATAGCCATGGTACATTACACAACTACAGCTATATGTCAGTGAATGAGTACTGTCACCCATCCATGTGAGATGGACATGATGAGATGAAAAATGCTAAATAGTGTGGCAAAAGATGCATGTGCCACACACTGAAACACATCCAGTGTACAATAATACAGTGATTGTAGGCAGATGTACACATCAATGGTTGGTCACTTTAACATGGCAGCAAACAACTATCATGTTCCACTTTCAAACAGGCCCCAAAAATTAATGTGAGCAGGCCAATACTCAATCAGCCTGAATGGTCTAATCATTCACATAACAAGGCAACAAATGTGGGCCAATGTGGGGTGTAATCAATGACAGAATCATGTCACATATGTGGCATTAGTGCTGAAAAATGCTTAACAAAAATGGGAGAATTGAAACAATCAGCCAGAATGAACACTGAAAAAATCTGAACAATGTTGTTGCAAGATGACAGGTCAAGGGCAACTGCAGTAATGTGGCGCTAATTGGCTACTGTGGGCAGAAGGGATACTGTCAAACCCAAATCCAAGGCACATGAATGTATTGGAGGAAGCACATGGGTGCCCCATACCACTCTGGAGTACACACCCTCACCTGGCACTCGATCAGAACCCGTCACCCAAACAACAGACACATGGATTACACACACATGCATGGGCACTCACCGGGCAATGCGTCGTAATCAGGTAGGTCTCCCACGCCTTGGATCTGTTCCTCTGTGACGAAGGTTCCAGCAACAGACTCATGTTCAGTGAGTTGGTTGTCCTCTGGTGGAGACCCACCACCAGTCACCAGAGTAGAGGCATGATTTGAGGCCAGCTTGTTCTTTGCTCTGCATTTCAGGTCATTCCACCACTTGTAGCAATCATCAGCTGTGCGCATCACAAATCCAAGGGCACTAATGTGGTCTGCGATGGTCTGCCAGTGTGCCCTAAGTTGACCAGGTGTGGTCTTGCACCCTGCAGTCACCACTATTTCGCGGCTATGTTCCGACAGATAGGCCACAAGTGCATCAAGTTCGGCGTCATTAAAGCTAGGCTTCCTCGACGTGCCGGAGTGTGTAGCCGTGTCTGGGGTCTCAGCCTGTAGTGCCAGAGCACCCTTCTTCTTTTTCAAAGGTGGTGCGGATCCTAAGTGGCTTATGCCGCTGTTCTCAGTAGGGGCAGAAGCGCTGGTGGACTGTGTACTAGGAGTGTTTGTAGGCACAATGACCATAGGTCTTGGTGCAGGCATTGGCTGCAGGGTGATGTTGGCAGGGGCAACGTCGGTCTGATGGACCTGGACCGACTGTCCCGGCTGGGAGACTCAGAGCAGGGGTGGATAGAGCTGCAGCTGCCCCTGCAGCCTCCCCACCCTGCCTACTTGGGGCAGCAGATGACATTGCTGCCCCAGATCCACGTGGCCTGGTGACAACAACTTGCACTGCCACACGTGGCTTAGACTTGCTGACCTGGAAGTTAGCCTGGGAATCTTCCTGTGCCGGTTCAGGTACCACAATGGGCCGGTCCAACAAGGGCTGAGCTGGGATGGTGTCAGCTATGTTTCCCACAACCATTGGGGGGGGGCATGGGTGTCCCCGATTGGTCCTCCACCCATGGGGGTCTAGGGGCACCCTGCAAATCCTGGCCACGTCCCCTACCACGCCCACCTTTTGAAGGTCGGCCACCTTTGCCTCCCTTACCGCTTGGTCGCCTCCCAACCATGGCACTGATGTTGTTGTGCGAATGGGAGTAGCAGTAAACTATTGTCCTGGGCAATTGGGGGTGAAAGGGGTAGGTACTAGATGGAATTCGTACCCTAGTGCACTAGCAAAGCTGTCTGTGACCCCTGGGGGAAGATGACGGGTCACGCAACGCACAGGCACCCCGAAAACAAAAATGAACGTGCACGCAACCCCTCGTAGACCACGTGCGTGGAAAAATGAACCCGCACTATGCTGTGGCACCCAGAAACACAAAAATAAGCGTACGCGTAATACACGCAGCCTACAATGACCTCTGAAGGGGTATGCGACACATGGGGCAAGCACAATTGGTAAATACGTGCGCGACTTATTGTATGCCTGGAAAAAGAACGTGAAAAAGACGCTCGTGTGCACGTTGGCAACACCCCCGCCAAAAGAAGAATTGTACGCTGTCTGAGGAAACAGGACAAAAGAAGAAGTGAACGCTGTTTGAGGAAACCGGGCCAACCAAAAAATTGAACGCTGTCAGAGGTAACAGGGAGTACGAACTTGAAATGCTGTGAAGAAATCGCGTGTGAACCAACAAGAAGTACAAAATTCACCCACTCGCTGTCCACGAAAAGCACTTACAAGTAAATGGCGTCCTACACGTACCTTTGAAACTGGCCCACACGTACAACGTCACTTACCCGTGTACGCGCTAAGGCCCTTTCCTCCAATTACACGAGCTGACACTCAGACGTGCAGTTTTTACACGTGTACGATGAACATGCACCCGTGTTGAGGGAAACGCCCTTGCGCGTCACAGACGCGCTTATACGCTAAAGGGCCTTTGGTCCAATGAATTTGCATATGTGCGGTGTATTCACATGCTGATTCACTATGCCCACGTCACGAGGGAAATGCCTGCACACATAAAGTCACAGACGCGCGCAGGCCCTTTCCTCAGATTACACGCATTCACACGCGGACGTGCAGTTTTTCACGCGCGCTGAACCACTATGCCCACGTCACGAGGGAAAACGCCCACGCGCGTAACGTCACAGACGTGCTTACGCGCTAAGGGCCTTTCCTCGAATTACACGCAGACGTGCAAGATTTTCACGTGCCAAATCACTCCGTATCAAGCTGGCCACGCAACAACCTGCCCAGAAGGCCGAATTACTGCCCCCCAGAGCCCTGAGCACGCTCCCACCTGCCATCTGCTGCTGCCTGCTGCCCACGTGCCCTGCTATTTGGTGCCTGCACGTCAGCCAGAGTTCCAGTTGCTGTGTCCACCCCTGCTGGAACAGAAGACTCCCGACTGGGATACCATCGCTCCACAGCCCAGCCCCAGGACCCAGTTGCCCACCCACGCCTGCCTCAGGGGTCGCCATGTCGGGGCAAACACCATCTGAGACCACTGGCGACCCCCAGCCAGAGAGGCAGAGGGCCACCAGCCTCAGTGTGAAGGAAGTTGGTGTCCTGGTGGAGCATGTCCTGGGGCATTTTGATGCCCTCTTTGGAACATCACGCGCCAACAAGGAAGGACGGGAGAGGATCTGGGACGACGTAGTGGTTGCCATCAACGCGGAGGGGGTGGCAACCTGCGACTTCAAGCACGTCAAGAAGCGCTGGGAGGACTTCAGGTCAGGGACCCTCTACAAGGCCCGGCGCCTCGCGGAGGTGGGCCAGGTCAGCATGAGTGACATCCAGATGAGGGTCCTGGAATGTGTATGCCCAGCGCTCCACGCCCAGATCCTTCAGAGGAAGACCCGACTGGAGTTGAGCGGTAAGTGGCCAAGGACTGGTGTGTGAGACAGGGCATGTTGCAGTGTACTGGTACTCTGATACTTGCCTATATGTGTGACATAGGCCATGTATGGATGTGTGTGTGCAGGGACATCATGGTCATGCATGTGAGACCAGTAATGTGTGAACCACATGGTTGGTGCATGTGTTACAATGCAACATGGGGAGCTGTATGCCAAATGCACACATGAAAGCATGCCAGTCTCTGTTTTTGGACATGGATGGGGTGTGAGGGATGGGTGCTGCTGTCATGTACATGTATGGTGCACATGTGTGTGTCTGAGAAGTGTGTGTGTGTGACTTTGAAACGCCATGGATGCATGACACATGTCCGTGATGATGTGTACATTCACTCATGCAGTGCGATCACCGTTGTATGCACTGTGTCTATCCACTGTGTCTGTGGTGTACAAGCCATGATGCATGACCCTCCGGTGATGTGTGTGCATGGGATCAGTGTGAGCCATGATGCATGTGAGTTTGAAGGCAACATTTTGGTTAATAGAGGGCCCTTGTACATGGATGCTGATGTTGACTGCAGGCGCCATGCCTGTTTCTGCATGTGTGTTGCGTGCATTTACCCATGTGTTGTGGAGGGACAGGATGGAAGTGACGTTTGCCAGTGCCACTCATGTGTTGTTGCTTCCTGACTAGGGGAATATTGTACTGTACCCTGATGCAGTACAATATTCTATTCTATGTCTCCCTCTACGCAGCGTCAAGTGAAGAAGAGGACGGAGACGGCGCTGTGGTGCCAAGCGGCGGGGAAGTCTCCACCGGGCGGCGAGGCAAGGCACAGCCACCCTTCCCAGGACTTGCCAGCATCAGGGAGCGAGGGGGCTCGTGCCGCGTCTGCCACTATGGCTGTGGCGGAAGGGCCGAGTGAGCCCCCACAGGGGCTTGCTATGGCGGAAGACGGTGTGGAGACATCCAGGTTGGTGGTCTTCCACAGAGGAGGAGGAGCCTGCTACTGAGCCGCACATGGGGCCTGGTGGGGTAGTACCACTGGTGCAAGTGGTGCAGTCCAGGGCCAGGGTCAGGAGGCAGCACAGGTCACCGCTGAGGGGCCTGTGCATGTCGCTGTCCTTGACCCTGTGACTGCACCACCATGCACCAGCAGGGATGCCCCGTCCCAGGCCCGTCCGCAGGTAGGGTAGAGTGCCAGTGTTAGGCAGAAACCTGTGCAGGCTCCCTCTTAGAGAGAACAGAGCAATAATGCGCCCAAGATCACACAGTTTAAAAGTCTTGAAAAGTCTTGCAGGGAGTTCAGAAAAGAATTAAGTCAGCTCAGAAAAGTTCAGTTAGCCAGCCTAGGGCCAACCCAAGTGGTAAGTGGAGACTTTAAGAGTCACCCCACACAGACCATTGCGAGGGAGGCCAGGCGGACACAGTACGTTCAAAGTGGAAAGGATCCTTCAGCGGGGGCAGTTGTTCCTGGCAGCAGGTGCAAGTCACAGCATCGTCCAGAGGAAGAGATGGTCTCGACGTGGAGGAAAGCTGAAGGTCGTTGCACTGCCAGGGAAGAAACCAGCCGCAGAGTTCTCCGGTTAAAAGGTAAGACCCTTTTATTCGCGGTAGTGGAAAAACCGTGGTATCCCGGTTGCCGGGGTGCTTGGCACAGGCAAGGCGGCCACGAGAGGATCCGGGAAGGCGAAAAGACGGACAAACTAGTCATCCCCACCAGTCAAAGGAAGAAGACTCTCCGGCCTGGAGATCTCCTCTGTCGTCGGGAAAAGTGGTGAGACGGTTCAGCAGGGCTCCACCGGTGGTGTCGTTGTTGCAGGTCGGCTCAGCTTCTCCCTCTTCGGATTCTTTAGGTCCTGTGGCGACTTCTGAAGTTCCAGTCCCCAAAGCCCTGCTTTTATGCAGCAAACCCCCATTCAATCAGCCTAGCTGTCAATCAAACATGCTAAGTGGTGAGCCGAGCGGCTCACCACTTGGGCCAATCACACAAGAGTGCGACTTGAGTTGCCAAGGCAACTCAGTCCAGGGTGCCTAAAGCCCCTCCCACACCCTCTGTGGTACCCAGACAGCGTGGCACCACTTTTGGAGGCTTCTGTGGAGAAGCCCGCCAAAAAGTGGAACAAAGGGCCCGACTTGGGTTGGAGTCACAGAAGCGAACACAAACGCCATTTTGGAACAGAATTTCGGCAAAAATGACCAACCAGTGATTTTATATTAATTTAATAAACCGGCGGTATGTTCGAGGCTATATTAAAAAGTGGTAGCCTCGAACAATGGGAAAAATCCCATAGGAAAATATTCGCAGTCCAATATAAAAAGTAGTATCCACTGCCACCAGCCAAAACTCGATCAGGGGGGGCGGAGATGTGCCCCCTCGAACAACAGACCCCGGGGCAATCGGATTGCCCCTACCAGTACGTCCACAATATGATGGTTTGTACTGGTTTCTGTTCATAATTTGGGACTAGTAAAGCCGATGGTGACTTTACATGCCCTGGGAGACAGTAGTCAGTCCCAGGGTATGGAGTCTATGTTTGGGGGTCACTATGACACCCCTGGGTTACTGCACAGAGGGTGCTGTGTAACCCACATACCAAAAACATATGAAGACCTATGGGGTAAAGGACCCCATAGCCCATAGAACACATTCAAAGTCAAAGGAACACCTCAAATCATGTCTAAGAGTGGGAGGAAAAGAGTCACTCTCAGCAGGAGAGAAAAAAATAAACCCCAAAAATCCAGCAAAGCTGCTGGGGGACTCACTGGGTTTGGGAAATTAGCCTTAACAGAGAATTCTCCCTAACAGCCATGTCATCTGCCTCGCCACTACCTGCGGACGAGGGGTCCCATGAACGTATGGGCTCCGTCCTGATTGGTGTCGCGTTGCGCACGCGTGACATTCGTGATGACGTGCGTTCTTCCTGGGCGGAGAACGCACGCCATCATGAACAGCAGTGTCGCGACGTGGCACTGTTGGGAGGGGCCCTGGTCGGTGGGTTCCTACATGTGACACGCACTCTGGCGGACCTCTCCTCTTCTGTGGAGACTATGCGCCAGTCGTTCTCCCTGCTGTCTTCCGGCCCAGATTCCACCAGGGCCCTCTGTGGACCTGGCCTGACCAACACAGCCAGCTTGGTGGAGATCCCATCCTTGCCACAGTCGGGAGTCGGCGGTCCAGCAGGGGTGGACACCACAACTGGAGACGAGCTGATGGAGGATGTGCAGGCATCATCGGACAGGGCACATGAACAGCAGCAGCAGCAGCAGCAGGAGCAGGCTCTAGGTGGGAGCAATGATGGCTCGGGGCCATCGACATCAGGGGGGCAGGCATCGGCCAGAGGGCAGGAGGACCCTGGAATGGGTGTGTCTTCCGTGTGGCTGCGGTTGGGCCAGCGTATAGGTGCGGAGCGGTGGCGGGCGGAAGAGGCGCGGCTCACCATGGTCAGGGCGGAGTTCTCCATGCGTCGGGCGTTGAGGCAGGCAGAGTGCCTCGAGGCGACTCGCAGGGAGTTGGAACAGGCCATGAGTGCCTCCCTGCGAGACCTCGGGGCCAGGACAGAGGCCCGCCTCCAGCAAATAGACATGGAGTTCGATGATGCCCTGGCCGAAAACATCATTGAGTGAGCCGCAGGACTTGCCCGCCGCCATTGTAAATAGTTTATAGTGTTAGGTTTCCTTTTCTTTTTTTTTTATTTTGGGGCTTTTGGACTATGCCCCACACCTTTGTATATAGTTTTTTTGTTAGGTAGGTTATTAGATAGGTTTCATTTATTTTGTTGGGCTCATGGACCCTTGAAAATTGGATTGTACATAGTTGGACGTTGGATTCATTTGGACATTTTAATATCATTTCACCATGGATCAATGGATTTACCTTTTAGCGTTTCATTTGGATTTGGTTTGGTGGACAGAGTTTTGGCCATTTTTCTTTTGGACTACTTTGAGGAATTATATTTTTTTTATTTGGACATGCATTTCATTTCATTTCATGTTTGCCATTATTTTATGCTTTAATTACTTTAAATTGATTTTCATGTTAATATAATTTTGATGTTTTACTTCAACGGGTGTGATTCGCTCTATAGGGTTCATGCATGTCGACATATGGGTTTACTCAATCAATAGTAACCTGTGTGTGTGCCCGTGTGTGTGTGAGTGAGACGGACATGTGTTGATGTACATAGTTGACTTTTGGTTTGTGTCATGAGATGGGGGGTGGGGGTGCTGGGGGACATGAGTGGGACATGAGTGGGGGCCTGCTGGCAGGTGCCCCTCACTGCTGGGGGATGGGGGTGCAGGGGGACATGAGTGGGGGCCTGCTTGCAGGTGCCCCTTACTACCTGGGGGTGCTGTGGGACATGAGTGGGGGCCTGCTGGCAGGTGCCCCTCACTGCTGGGGGGTAGGGGTGCTGGGGGACATGAGTGGGGGCCTGCTGGCAGGTGCCCCTCACTGCTGGGGGTGGGGGTGCAGGGGGACATGAGTGGGGGCCTGCTGACAGGTGCCCCTCACTGCTGGGGGGTGGGGGTGCTGGGGGACATGAGTGGTGGCCTGCTGGCAGGTGCCCCTCACTGCTGGGGGGTGGGGGTGCTGGGGGACATGAGTTGATGATCACTAGTGCAAGGTGACATGTGGCCGGGCTGGGGGCATGCCCATGGTGGATGGACTGCCTGCGGGACATGACCAGGGGTGCTGGGTAGTCCCCTGTGGTGTGGGTTGCCTGCAGGGTCCGTAGAGGGGGTAGAGGGCACACCTGTGAGAACCCACACTGCCAATTGACATGCGAGACTCACCGCGCACCCCTCTGGATACACGTACCCCGCTCTGACAGCGAAAGCACGTGTGGAACTTCCCCCGTACCGCGTTATACACATACCCTGCTCGCACAGGCCCAATCGCGTGTGAAATTTCCCGCACACCCCAGTAATCAACGTACCCCGCTCGCACAAGCCCAATCACGTGTGATACTTCCCGCGCACCCCAATAATCCACGTAGCTCGCACGCACAGGGCCTGCTGCTTGTGAAACTTCCCGCGTACCCCCCAAATCCACGTACCCCGCACGCACAGGGCCAATCGCGTGTGAAACTTCCCGCGCACCCCAGTTATCCACGTAGCCCGCTCGCACTGGGCCAATCACGTGTGAAACTTCACACAAACCCCAGTAATCCACGTACCCCGCTCGTACAGGCCCAATCGCGTGCAAGACTACCCGCGCAGCACGGTACGTGTATTCAGAGGGGTGCACGGGGAGTTTTACAGGCGTTTTTGTGGTTGTGAGCCTGTGCGCCATGTACAGGATTTGTGCGCTGTACATGGTGTACGGGGAGGGGTTGGGGGCGTAACTGGCGCTGCTGCAGGGTCGCTGCGCCACGGCTGGCTTTGGATGTTAAAATCCATGAATACGCTGTGCGCGGAAATGGATTTTAGCGCAAGCGGCTGACGCAGAAAGTCGCACACTGTGCGCCAGCCATGTGCGCCACTTGTGCGCAGAATTCTATGAATTACCCCGCAAATCTTTATCATGTGGTACACGGTTTTCCTTTCGGTAGAAGAAGCGCATTTGATGCACCTTGAATTGAAAGGCTTCGGCATCAGCTTCATGCTCAACCACCGTAAACGATGACAGGTTGCTCCTTGTCGCTGGTACCGCCAAAGGGCATATCGGTCTCGGGCGATCGCCACACATCAAGTAATTGTGATCCAGCCATTTAGGTGTATCTGCCATTTCCTGTTGAAGAAACCATCATAGGTTATATGGAAACAATGACATTTGCAGAAATGAAGGATGTAACTGTGTAGAAAACATAACAAATATATTTCAGTAGCCGTTCTTTATTCAAAAGTATCCATTTACCCTTCAATTCTGCACCGGGTGAAACCTAATAATGAACACAAACCAGAAACAATGTTAACACAGAAAACATTGTGGAAAGTTAGGGTCTACGATGTGCTTGAGAGGTTAGTGCTGTGGAGTATGTTTGGCTCGCAATGGGATGTGGAAGCTGACGGAAGAATTCGAACAACGCATTATAACGGAATATTAGCAACGAACTTGGCGTTGGTGCAACCTGGGGGAACCCAGACGTGGACTCCATGCTCATTGTGCTCAGAGGCGCAGCTCCACCTCACTAATGAGGAACAACAAGGCTGAAACGTTTATGGGGTTGCTGTAGGTACTCTAGTTCAGAATGGAATTGCCATAGCATTTCGGTACTGGACTGCCCATGTGCCCGGGACAAAGACAAATACATAAAGGTTGTGTTTGCATGTCATCACACTATGCCCAAACCAACAATCCATTACAATGTAAGCCAGCAATACCAGTCAGAAAATGAAACCTTGACTCATTCGTCCATAAACCCGTCTTCAGTAAAACATATTATATTTTGTATTTCCATTCTCTTGGCATAATGCAGAGTGTCCGCTCAGATCAACGGTTTCCATGAAATGAAATTACATGCTCCTTTGTCCAGTTTTAAAATGGTGAACCTTATAATTTTTGCAGGTATTACACACCTTCCATCCTTCAATCCATAGCGAATCCTCCCTTTCTTCCAAGGACGAACAATAATTGAACCTTCTTAGGAACGCGTATGCCAAGTTTCCTTTGGTGACGGAAAGCCACAAATCAAAAACATACTGTACAGGATGCGTCAGTGTGAACTCCCCACAATCAACATCAAACGCAGTGACCTTCACTCCATGGGAGCGATTAGCCCGGCCATCAGACGTGGCATTTCAAATATGTTAGAAAAATAAACAAATTGTTTGCTGGCATCCACCAATGCCACGCTATCGTGAATACTTTTTTACTCATCTATATTGATAGTGATTTAGTTATTTCAGGGCAACAGTTCCAGTTAGAGTCCTCCCCATTGTCATGTATGTGTGCGCCCTGTTTTCGCAGAGGAATGTTCTCTGCGGATAACGTGAGACACTGACAAGTCATAAATCCAAGTGCCCTTCCATCTCCACTGAACTTCCCGTGCACTAACAAATGTTGGAGGAGAGTCGGTATATCCCGCTCCCTGCACCATTCTCGTACCAGGCAAATGATGTATAAGCTAAGGTGGGAGACATCTCCACCACTCCTCTACCCATTTGCATCACCCATGTTTGATATAGGTGTATTAACACTGTGCTAATGTGTATACTTTGAACTCCATTTTGTGTCTTTCAAACGCCATCTTTTCTAGGCCCTCTGGTGAAATGTTCACTCTCCCTCTCCTGCTCTCATGGAAATGCAGCTATTTATTTTTGCAAGTAGCGAGTATCTACCCCTGACAAAATGTGCTCATCCAAGAATGTGAGACCAAGGCCTGCTACAAACTTAGAGCCCCATCCATCTCTGCTGACCGACTTGTGCCATCTCCACCCCCTCCCTGCCAGGCTGCAGTCCCCTGTACCCATGCCCCTATTCCCTTTGAACGTATCTGGTCACCAGACCCTACCTCCGCACCACCTCCAATTCACCTACCATATACCTAATCTAGAGTGGTCATATATTTTGGTAACTAACACCTATCCCCACTGTGTTTGAAATCGTAAGACTCCAAAGGCTGCAAATCAAAGATCTTCCCTTCTGATAAGGCATCCGAAAGGAATTATCCCTAACACATGCCCCCATAAAAATATAGGTCAGAATGCACCTATTTCACTCCAACAGCCTCCTTTCATGCAATGTTTTGCTTACAGTCATTAGTTCTAGCATGCCAAGTTTGTTATTTATCTTAGGTCTCATTCCCTAGTTGGATGTGCATTTATTCTGTCCATTTGGACACGTATATGCTAAGGCAACTGCACACCCCGCAGTTGCTTTCATGCTGATATCCATCTGACCCTCCCGTGCCCTGATCAGTGAAGGACCCACAAGAGCTGGTCGAAAGCAGGAAGGGGCGGCGAGGGGGGAAACACAGAGTTACATTGTATGACATCCTCCAACAGGCACATCTAGTAAAAAGAAAATGGACGAAGAGGATACATTTGAAAAGATAATTTGGACGCTTAATACTTTTAATAGCTTTGAAATTTAAGTTAAATAGTATTCCATTGGTCATGTGCAATGTACAAACATTGTGCTAATAATTTATACCGGGAAGTCAACTGTTCAACAAAGTCCGCTTTTGGTGGACAGGGCTCATTTGCAATGTTTTGTGGCAATGTATGTGTCCTAGGAACAAAATCAGGATTGATTTCATGAGTATGCATGGCCAACACAGTCAAAGTGAGATCTTTCACAAAATCGAATTCCATTTCCTGGTATATTGGCTTTGCAACCCGTTTTTTTGCTTTGTTTTGCAAAGGCCAAGGTGTAACGAGGCATCCCAAAGTTTACTGCAGTTCTCGAATGTTCTCTCCCTAGATTCTCGTTATGCGCTAACACGGCTAGTTATTTTCGAGCTTGCATCCAGTCTATGCCGAAATGCAACCTTTTCGGTCTGTACTTCAGGCACATATTGTGGAACAGCTCCAAATCTCTGGTGTGACAGAATTCTGCGAGTCCCTTTAGGTCTCTTGATAGAGTTTTATCAAAAACGATCTTCTCAAGAGCTTTGTGTGTAGGTGAAGATGGAACCAACCACTTCTTCTTGCGTTCCTGCTCATCCAATAAAAGGTCCATGTGCACATTTGTGAACATTTTGGTTTTCTGTCCTAGAGTGACCGTTGGAACAGTGGTGCATCAATGAGTGCCATTTTTCAAGTAGAATTTCCACAGACCCATCACGAGTTTTGGAGCTCCACCAAAGACGGTTGTTGAAAGACAGACCTGTTTGAACCCTTTTTAAAAATATTTTTTTTACCAGCAGCAGTAACTTCTTTTATTCGCTGATTTGACGTGCCATACATCAAATTGATGATGAATGTTTGGAAACTGCTCTTGCATGGCCTTGGCTATTGCAACATCTTGGTCAGTGGCTATGAGGTCTATTTGCATTCCCCTAAATTGAAGATGTTAGAGGGATTTTATGAAACCATGTTTATCCATGGCCACTGAGGATTTACATTCGGACACCTGCATGATCTCCGAACTCAGCATTTTTTTCCGTTTCCATGTCCTGAAAGTAGTATGTGCAGTACTTTGCTGAAAATCCGGGGCTGTCACACTGTCCGTCGACAGCTACCCGGAACCGTTTACCAGAGAATGTCCTTTCAATCGACATTTTTTCAATTTTCCAGGCTTGACTAATAGCGGGGAATAAGAATTCTCTTTGATATTTGTAGTACTGCGATTTAGCAAGGAACTGAAGTCCCACAAACGGACAGAAAGTGGACAACTTACTAAAAGTCAAACCACTGAAAAGTAAAGCTGCTGAACACAGTAGAGTTCCAGCTGGGACTGTGCCCAGCATCGGTTGAGCGGACCATGAAAATGTATTATGGAGGTGGGCACAGTTGGCTTGGATTTTCAGCTTAGTGCCTTGTAATACACAAGTCACATTGACCAATGGCTCCCCGCATATTTTCCCCCTCACTGGATGTACACATTTCAGCATCAGTATAATCTCTACCAGGCAGCTGTCGAATACAATGCATCTGTGCTCCTTTATTAGCCAATCGCCCTGCATGAATGTGGTTTGTGACTCTGCTGTGGTGGACAAATCGCCCAAACTAGGCAAACTGTAGTCGAGATCTTTGGCAAGGTCCTTGCTCAATTGAGTTGACGCTTCAGTCTGTTAGTTCAGCTTGTGTTATTTGCACACGAATTGGAGAAACCATCAATGTCGATTGTTTATTGGGTGGACATTTTTTTGCGGGTATAGATTCTCTCAAGTGGTCAGCGAGGAATTCAAAAGCATCTTCATTTTATTAGTTTCATCTTGTCGAGTTCTCACATTGGAGCAATGGTCCAACAACACTTTGCTGGCTTCGTCGGTCACGTTCAATTCTGTTTTTGCCCATTGGACAGAAGCATCTCGAGTCTGCTTATTGACTGGACCATGCTGCGCCTCAAATAGTAGTTGCTCCATGGTGAAATCTGTTTGGCAAGCAGCATCTTTGGTTTCATTTGTTGTCTGTGTCTTTATACTTCTTTTCCTTCTGGGCCTCTAGGAGATGGGTTTTAAAAACCTGTTCAATGTAAATCACACATACAGTAGATAGCACTTTAAATAAAAAAAAATGTCATGAAGAAAACACCAGCCCAAAGCACTTTTGGAAAACAAAATGGTTTGTTAGTTACCCTTGTTTTCATGATTTTTTGTGAAACCGTGGTCTTCTCTAACGACCGCCCAAGCAAGCTAGTCCACCACCTCTGATCCATGTGCCGCCTCTTCCAATTCCACCCCTTGTATACATTCCTTGAATAGAATATTCATAAAAAAAAAAAAATTCAATCGTATTGGAAATTAAAATCTTTCATCCATACATACCTTCGCAAACAGTGTCTACGTCATTTAGTCAAAATATATATTTCGAATTTCACCCGATTGATGGCAAGTGTACTCGATCAGAGATCCCCATGCAAAACATACTGATTGTAATGTTGCCCTCAAACATTTTGCAATGTATTCTGCATAAGTGTAACATTAGAACTGAAATCCTAAACGTTTGAAACACTGCACGTTTATATGAATGTCACTGTCTAATAGTATCCTACGTAGGATTTGCTTTCTTTCATTCAAGGGAACAGTCAGTACTCATACCTAAGGCTCTGGACCAGCTCCAAAAGATGTTATTGTAGTAGACGTACCAGCATCCTCCTGTAACACTAATTGTTTTAGTACGGATGAAAACAGCAAAATGGAACTGAGGCAATGGGATGCAGACAATGGTACATATAAAGAGAAACCCATAAATGACAGTGTAAACAACCGACAGGATACATAAACGATTTCATATTATTTTAAATTCCAAGCATAATACATTCTCGTAATTGAGAAGTGAAATAAAGTTACCTGATCGGAGCTTGAAGTTGTTGTTGACTCCAGAAAGGAAATGGATGAAGAATCTTGCTCCTTCATTTTCAGTGCATTGTCACGAAGTGGTAAAAGGGAAAATTAGAGTTGCATTAGATATGTGGGAAGATCCAACTGTCAATAATATCAAATTCTGCAAGTCTGCAGGGCTCACCATTGGTATACTGGACGTGTCAGTGGTTTAGTCACTTGCAAGGGTCTGTGCTTCCGTCAGAATGCTCCCCTAAAAAAAAATGGACATGTCAAGCAACCAATTACGAAAAGATTATGCTTCTTTTGAAGGGCACTATGGCATTGTTTTCAATCATTTTCTATGATGCTCCATAAACCAGGGACAGATGTGTAGTAAAATGTTGCATAGTTAAAAAGTAATGCAATCTGGTAAACATGCAAACTTTAGTAAGACACATTTACACCGAAAGCACCAATCCGTTCATGTAGTTACCTGTTCAGTACCCCACGACCTACAGCTAATTCATCACCCGGAACTCACCTGAGGCAGCGTGTGCATGAATAGAGTTGTAATTGCATTTGGAATTTACGAGACGTTCTGAGTCGATGCTTGTGTACTTCGATTGGTTGTACATATGTACATATCATCTGTAAAGTGCAGGCTGCAGAATCGATTGGCCCTCAGGTCTCCCAAGACAGCCTGGGCTCTACTTTCAAGGTCGTCCACCGGAAAACCACAATGTCGAATCCATTCTCTTATTAAATGAATATCCCTCGGGAATGTATTCAGGATTGTGCCCTTACTTTTGAGATGGCTCCTAGAACGGCAACCGAAAACCGTACAAGCAGGCATTCTTGAGAAATCTATAAGAGCTGTACAAAAAAAGTACACATAATTACCAAACAATTCTACTGAATGCATGAGATTAATGGAATTATATCAAGGTTTTCTACGCAATGTTTGTTTTGGTCAAAGAAGCAATACCTGTGTAGCGTAGTCGAATATACGCTGGGATAACTTTCATACCAAATTAATTGATGTAATGCAAATCGTAACGTGTTACTCGTCCGTTGAATGTACTTTCATGCATCAAAAGGAAACAAGCTTATAGACATGGTCCGAGAAAGATGCAATTCTATCACAATTGGCACTGATGAAAATTGCTATATGTCGAGATCAGAACACTTTAAAGAGTAGACAATGGTAAAGTCATTGAGATGAATGAACATTACACTACTGGGTACATTCGTTTGAAATAGATAGATATTTTAGATCAGAGAGAGACGATTATAATAATTAAGTCAATAGGTGACCTGCCCTTACCTTGGCTAACAAACAACTAGATTCAGCAAGCAAGGTAGTTAGAAGCAGGAGAACAGGTAGCACGATCAAGAGTTGACTTGCAGTGCTCACAGATGTTCTCAGGATAAATATCAAGGGGTTTATAAAGAATTAGAAAAGTGGGTGTGTATGTGAATGAGTGACATGTTTCTGGCGCGGTCTGATTCAGGGGAGCCTGGAGACACTGTCTGGCTAGGCCATGTGAACAATGGCCCCTGAACGGAAGAAACCTTTGAAGTGTACATGATGTTTGACACCTAGGCCGTTCCCACCCTGCCAGCCCCATTGGGAGCGCATGGCCAAAGGTGCAACCTGCCATTGATACTGGAAGAGGCATGGATTATTGCAGAGGGAGTGAGCATAAAAGGCCACCAACCATTGTTGCATGTCACTCAGACAAGTGAGCGTGTCCTTGATGCACTGAAAAATTGAAACAACTATTCATAAAAGATGATTTGTATTTTATTTTGTTGCTGATGTTGATGGCACAAATGTATTACAAATTGTATTATACTTCGGGTTGCAGCACGGTGTGGGAAAATCCCCTGTACAGACCGCCATCACTTGGGAATTTGGCTCGAATGGCTGCAACGACACAGGCGGGTATTACTCGAACGAGGTATCCAAGCCGCCCATGAAGCCACCATGTAAACGAGCGATAACCACCGGCCTGTAACACCTGTGGAAGAGAAACATACAAATTGTATTTAAAGGAAGCTGATAAATGTACAAACACTAGTTAAAAATGCATACTGTATCCTCTGGCATAGTTGCCAGAACAAATGTTACTTCATGGATCAATCAACTTGGGCTTATAAAGTGTAAACACATTACAAAAGTGAAAACCCATGATATCCATAACGTTTGAGGCACAGAGAAATATTGTTTCTTGGTTGTACGTGAAAAACACATAAAATGACCATTATGATTTCCCCAAATTGCGAGAGGTATTGAATTGCCAGACTACATTCATTTGGCAGTGATAGGTCAAAGTTACGAAAATACAGAAGACAGACATGAAATCTTAGTGGCCTAAGTGACATCACCTCTAGAGTACACTTACTAGTTACTTGGATTGCAAGGGCGAAATGTTGCGAAGTTTGTGCATAAGCACCATCATAATCCTCAACACGGACCTGGTGAGGCAGGCTGCCCTGAAGTCATGCAGCTCGGTAACGCATAGCGGTGGTGGGTCTTCTTCCGATATGTAGGCAAAGCATTCTCTGCAGCAGCAGTTCTCCACCTCAGTTGGCATGAGCTTGCATCGACTGCAGGAACACTAGGTGGAAACGTCTTCAATGCAACTTGGTTCAGGCTCATGATCCGGTAATTCGTCCTCCCAACTGTCATCCGATGCCCCATTGTTTCCGCATCCTTCTCTTTCAACTAATCCCGCCTCAGAATACTCCGGCTCGTACTGGTAGGGCTGTATTGTTGCCATTATACGACAACATTTAAATTGATAGTAATGCTAGTACTAGTATCTGTTTGCACAGGCTACGAGCAACGAAGATAGCTGAACAGAGCAGAAACGAGTCACAGGCTATATATAAAAAAAAAAAAAAAGACAGTGAAACGATTAACTCTGATGTCTGATGAGAAGCAGTCTGTTTATACCTATTGAGGAAAGAGGCATCCTGCCCTTTCCATGGAGACACGTCATTAGCTGGTGCACAGAGAACATTGACACGAGACGTACATTTGCATTGTGAAATGGGTCTTACGCGTCCAGTGATGTCACCTTCAGAGGCGGGGGATATGATTTAGTGCCGCGAGGGCAGTTTAACTTAGGGCGATACGGCAACGGATAAGATTAGCACAAGATGGCCACGCCCGCTACTTGATTTCGCATGTTTAAACGTGAGGAAAACTAAGGTAAGGTGCATAGGAAATGTTTTTACGATCGATCACAGTTTGCTTAAAACCACCAGGCTCGGGACAATAATATTTTTGAGCGCACTATTCCTTTAAGTGGGGAGAAATCAATCGGGTTTGAGAGATTTTATTTTTTGTTTGTTTCGAAGAAAGAATTGATTTGAGCAGTGTTGGTAGAGGGATCAGGAGCATATAGATTAAAGTAGAACTCAAGAAAAGCATTGTTTAGGTCTTGTGGTTTGGTTAAACTGTTACCTTCAGGAGATGGGTTATAAAGGGATTTTTCTTTTTTCTTAAGATACAATGCTAATATTTTGCCAGCTTTGTTGGAACCATTGTGGAATCTGGTTCTGGATCCAAGTAAGGAGTTAACAGCTTTGGCGGTACAGGTTTCTTTGAACTCAATATGTTTAGCCAGAAGGGCTTTCATGGTGTTAGGATCTGGGTTTGCATATTAGGATTGTAAAAAAGCGTTTGATTGAGGCTAAAGGGGTGTTATGGGTGAATTCTTATTGCTGTTTTTCAATGGTAACAAATTGAATTATGAAGCCATGAAGGGAGGCTTTGAAAGCATCCCAGTTGTTGTACATATTCTTTAATGAAGAAATTTGTTTTATCTACAAAGGATTGATCTTTGAGAAGAAATGGATTAAGGGCACGATTCATAGAATTCTGCGCAGAAAAGGCATAAGCGCCACACGCCGAGAAGGAGAGTGCACCAGCCATGGCACAGAGAAACAATTGCACAGCACACGTGTTCATGGGTTGCCCGAGGCATCAGTAGCCGTGGCGCAAGGAACACCAAGCTGCACCAGTAACGCCCCCAACACGCTCCCATGCGCAGTAAAAAGCAAGTAAAATGCCTAACACGGCACAAGCCCCTGCGGCATCTCTGGACCAGCATACAGCCCCTTCAGCGAGATTGCGTGAAAACTCAGCGCGTACCCCGGACGCACCCCCGACAAATTGTGTGAAAAGTCAGCGCATACCCCTGCTGCACCATCATCGCTCCAAAACAACCCACGATACCCACACAATTCCACTGGAAGCAGAACCCTCCTGGGACACCGACACCCCCAGCCCTCATCGTCCCAGCCTGCATGCATGCATGCATGCCCCTCCACACGAGACACCCCCAGCCCCATCACCCGTGATGCCACTCTGCAGGCAGCCCACACCACATTGGAGCCCACCAGCCCCCCCCCCCATCACCCATGATGCCACCCTGCAGGCAGCCCACACAACACGGGCACCCCGCCCAGCCCCCATGACGCCGCCCTGTAGGCAGCCCACACAACATGGCATCCCCCAGGTCCCACCTCCCCATCACCTGTGACACCACCCTGCAGGCAGCCCACACAACATGGGACCCCCTCAGCCCCCAACACCCGTGATGCCACCCTGCAGGCAGCCCACACCACATGGGATCCCCCAGCCCCCATCACCCATGACAACACCACCCTGCAGGCAGCCCACACCACATGGGAGCCCCCCCGCATCATGTGACGCCACCCTGCAGACCCCATCGCCCATGACGCCACCCTGCAGACAGCCCACACAACATGGGACCCCCCCTATCCCCCCCCCATCACCCGTGTCACCCCTCCAGATCAGACATCACCTGCATGTTGACATTGTGACACATGTTCACTCCATCGATGGCGTGTCAAACACCTTGACTGCTGTGTAGTGAAACCACCCTGAACCTCCTGTTAAAAAAAATACCCTGCAAACGGAAACAAATGCATAAACCTGGGCCACATCCTTGAGTGTGGCAGCTGCACAAACACAATTGCTGTCTGCAACCCTCTCCCAACATACACATCACACAAGTGAACGGAAAGTGAGGCCCTGCAGGCCATGTGACAAAGTCATGTAAATAATCACCATGTATAAATAGTCACACAGTGACAGAATCATAAGCACACTCAATGTGTGTCACATGAACAGACACTGCGCAGCTGTGTCACGGCCTGAGCCTCAATGAGGTGACTTTACCAGAACAGATAACCTAAAACACATCTGTGAAGGACATGACGCAACACCTTATCAAATGACATGTCAATCATAATGGGCATATACACAAGTGTAAGAAGCCGCAAAGAGTCCGGGATGTGGCACCCAGTGACGACAAACACCAAACTTGGTAGGGCAGGTGACACTGAGATGGCGCCAGTGCATGGGAAGTGGGGAAGGAGAAAAGGGGGTTGGGGGAGGGTGCAGTGCAGTAAATGTGAAGGACATCATAACAAATAGAATTATGAAGAAAATAAAGAAACAGCGGCCAGCTGGTGTCAAGTCCAAGCCTAAGTGCAGACAGCAGGTGTGAAGTGCAGGTAGGTGGCTGTTGGCATATATAAAAACAGTCCAAGTTTGTGGGATGCCAGGGAGGCAGTGCGGGTGTGCAAGTGGCGTGCGAGGGTACCTTTGCCCAAGTTCAGAGGGCAGCCACGTGACCATTGCAGATTCAGACAGGAGTTCAGCAGTGCAGAGGACTACCAAATGCACAAGCAAAGAGGAATGACTCAAGTTCTGAATGAGTACATGGCAATCAGACTACTGCTAGCCACCGAACCTGCTGCATTGGTCAGCCGATTTGTAAAAACAGAGAAATGGCAAAAGTGGCTGCCAGTGCAAGATGCCCAACGACAGCAGAGAAAATGATAACAGCACAAACACATGCTGGTGAAGGGCAAAGCACGACATGCGCGTCACACTGCATCAAGCTAATTCAGCAGCAATAACGTGACCATTTTACACTCCCATCAGTCAACCCATCCACCACCCTCACAAACACAGCGAGGACCAATACACAGTGATACTGCTCATGTGAAAGCCAATGACAATTGACCATGCACACCCAAACTCCCCCTTCACACCCACCCACTGGTCATGCACATGTGCATATGCCCCACGCAAATGTATAGCAAACATGACACATGCATGCAAGGAAGCACACACATGACCAACTATCGTCATTACCAGCGACACCAAACCAAGTAACAAAGACGCAAACTGGATACAAAAAATAGCCAGAGAAACAATTACTGTGCGTAAACCAAATGAAATATATTCTCCAGTTGTATTTTGTTCATACACACTGCAAATAATAAATCAAAATATGTACACAAATTAAAATGTCCAAAACAAACTTCCGAATATGTACATGAAAAACTCAAAAGAACATCAATCAAAGCCTTTTTAAAATACAAGGAAAAAGAAATAAATAACCATTTCCGCATTTTGGTGAACACAAAAATTGCAAACTCAAGTAAACTATGTACAAATAAAAATGGAGCAATGTCCAATTTGTACTCATAAAAAAATATAAGAGCAAAATCAAACATGAACAACTATGTACATAAATTGGAGTAAAGTCCAAAAACTCAAAATTAAAGAGAAAACAAACGGAAACCTATGCCTTATTAACTATTTACAAAGGCAGCGGGCTAGTACTTCTCACCATGCTCCCTCAATGTTTCGGCCAGGTCATCATCGAACACTGCGTCCAATTCCCCTAGGCAGGCCTCTGCTCTCTCCTCGAGGGCTTGCAGGGATTCCAACATAGTCCTCTGCATCCCCTCCCACTCCCTGCAAGTCTCGAGGACCTCAGCCCGCCTCTCTGCCTGATGCAGTGAAATCTCCGCCCTGGCCATGAGGAGTTTTGCCTCCCGTGCCTGCTGCCGCTCTGCCCTGAATTGCTGTCCCATACGCTCCAACACGGAAGACATCCTTTGGTGAAGGTCCACGTTTGCATCCTGCCCGATGCCCGATACCCGCCTCCCTGAGATGGTATGCCCAAGTACTGTAGCCTTCTACTCCAAGCCTGCTGCTGCCAAATTGCCCGGTGCCTGCTCCTTAAGGACAGCCTCGGAGCTGATGACATTACCCAGTGCCGTCGTGCACGTGCCCTGCTCCTTGGTGTCTGCTCTCCCTCCAGTGCCACAGCTCCTGTCGTCGGCTGTATCGACGTGGGGACCACCTCGGATGATCCAGCGTCGACTCCCAACTCTGGCTGGGATCTGATCTCCACCAGACAGGCTGCCGGGGGTGGGACAGGTACACAGGGGGCCCTATGGTATCTGGCCCGGAAGGCGGCAGGGAGGACCACTGGTGCACAGAGGAGGAAGACAAGGAGCTGGGGGTGGAGGGGTTGCAGAAGTGGCCAGGCCACGCACACAAATTGAGACCAGGAACGTAGCTAGCCAGTTCGGGAGACGCCAGAGCTCAGGGTGATGTGCAAGCCCACCACCGTAAGCCTGCACATCATCACGAATAGTGGCTGTACGCCTCGCAACACCGGCTAGCACAGGTTCCACCGTGTCTGGCATTGGTGTTTCTGTTTGTGTGGAAACATCCGCCACCTGCGGATGGGTCCGGCCTGGGGCATGCCCGCTGGTGCATACTGGTGCAGTCGCAGTCCCAGGGGCAGGATTATGCACAGGCACCTCCACGGCGACCTGCACTGCCTCCTGCACCCGGGTCTGGACTGCACCAGTCAAACCCACCTCGTCACCCTCGCCAGGCTCCATGGACTGGGCTGATGCAGCCTCCTCCTCCTCCCCAGTCAACCTGGATACCTCCCCAGCATCTTCCGTAGTGGATTGCCCCTGTGTGGGCACACCTGTCCCTCCCGCTGCCTAGGAGTCCACATCCACCTTCGCACTCTTGGACCTCTCCTCAGCAGCTGCAGCCAATGTATCTGATGCGGCACCAGTCTCCTTGCTCCCCGATGATGAAATTACCTGTGGGCGTGACTGGGCCTTGAGTCTCTGCCTGGTGGAGGCATCCCTGCTGCTTTGCTCCGCAGCACCTTCTCCGCCCTCTTCTTCCAATGGCACTGTGGATAAGGAGACATAGAAAACAAACATCATGGTACTGTACCTATGTGTGTGACTCAAAACATATGCACATAAAGTACACTGCCAAAGGTCACAACCGTCACCACCCTCCACAACACACAGGTACATGCAATGTACATAAATAAACATACATGTCTGTCCTTCACGGCAATCACATCCTTGGACATGGCACTGTCAGCACCTACAAATTGTGCATGCTACACACACACACACACACACACACATGCGTCATGACCCATACATATGTCATTCACACACATCACCTGACAGTCCTGAAGCAGTACCCTGAGCCATCACATCAGAGTCCCCTCAACGTCAATCAGGCAGCAAGAGTAGTCTACACATTCAAATGCACCAGTTACATCCATTTTGGTGTGTTGGCCAGTCCCACAGCCACATCTCAGACATATACACACCATGCCTGTTCAAGATGTTGACGACAACACCCATATGTCACACCTCTCACACGGCCACGTATCAGACACATGTAACCAACCATGTTCACATCGCAATATGCTGCCTCACAACACACATTGCAAAAGGAACACTGTTGGAATCAAGCATGCTTCATAGAACACATATGCAGCACTGCCTGGGACATGCACACAGACACCCGTACAAGAGGCATACTTGCTGTAAGGCCAAGGTGTACACTCCCACTACACATCCTAAATTCCACATACACTGTGGAGGACAACACATGGACACTCACCCGTTGACTCCAGACGGTGTTACAAATCGTTGACCTTGGCGTGCAGCGCCGGGTAAAATTCTACAGGACACGCATGTTCGTGTTGTTCAACCGGCCCTGACACCCTCCTTGGTCAAGACCAGCCTTGAGGAAGTGCCGGGCCTTGTTGCGGGTCCTGGATTTCAGGTCCTCCCAGTGCTTGGGCACGTGGTTGAAATCCGAGGGTGCCACCCCCCCCTGCGTTGATGGCAACCACGATCTCACGATCTGGTCCTAGATCATCTTCCGTCCTTCCTTGCCGACTTGCGTTGGTCCGTGGGAAAGTGCATTATGATGCCCCAGGACTTGATCCAGCAGGATGTCAACTTCTTTGGCACTGAAGCCGACAGCACTCTGCCTCGCTGTCGGGGGGTTGCCACTTGCTTCAGAAGATGTTTGTCCAGACATGGCAACCCCTGAGGCAGGTGTGGGTGGGCAAGGTAGTCCTGGAGCTGGACTGTGGAGCGGTGGTCTGGCAAGTTGGGAGTCTTCTGGATCAACAGAGGTGGTCACAGGTCCGACGACAGAAGCACTGGCAAAGGCTGTACAGCAGGCACTAAAATTGCAGGGCACGTGGGCAGCAGGCACACAGTAGGCAAGCAGCAGCAGATGGCTTGTAGGAGGCAGCTCAGGGTAGTTGAAAGAAGGCAAATTGGCTGGTAGGCAGGAGCGTGGGTCTTCTGTGTTACTCACGCGGCCAGCCGGAAACAGAGTGACTCTGCATGTGCGGAAACAGCGCATTAGCATGAAATCAGAGTAAAGGGCCTAAGCAAGTAAGTTACGTGACACGCGTTGGGGGTACAGTATCGTGATAAAGCAATGAGTAGGAGACCATCACACACTTGTGTGAGATATAGCGGGCAGACGTGTGGACTTCGGCGATAATAGCGTTTCCACGCGATCTCTTCACTACTGCGACAGTGCAAACTTTTTCTTTTGGTGGGGGATTTGCCTCGGTGCACACGTGTATGTACTTTTCCCTTTTTGGTGAGGCGAACAGTGAGTCGCGTACGCATTGTGCATACTGTGGGTGCGCCTGTGTGTCACGTACCCCCATTCTTAACATCACAGTAACTTACGTGTCCTTTGCATATGCATATTTTGTGTTGCTGGGTGCCGCTGCGTAACGTTTGTTCTTTTCACGTGGGCTACCGAGGGGCTGCGTACACGTATTTTTCTTTTTTGGGATGCCTGTGCGTTATGCGTACCGTTTTTTTTCCCCCAGGGGTTACATTCAGCCTTGCTGGAGCACACTGGTACGTTTATCATCATGTACACTGCCCCCTCACTGAAATTGCCCAGGACAATTGATAGCAGCGCCTCCCATTGCACCAATCCATCAATGCTACGAGTGGGAGGGCAACAAGTGGGAAAGGTTGCAGTGGTGGCAGAGTTGGCCCCAGGTGTCCGACGTACCCAGGGCCATGCAGATAGAGGTATGCCCCCACCCTACAGGGTCAGGGAGATCCAGCCGATGCGGACGTCCCCAGCACCCAGGGTCCTGGAGCAGCAGGTTCATCTGCTGTCCACACCATTCAGGATCAGGAAGCTGCAGGGGCAGCTGCAGTCCCCACCACTTTGGCTCAAGGACCACCAGCCATGCCTGTAATGTTCACGTCCCAGGTCCAGAGAGACACAGGGGTAGATGTTGTCCGTGCGTTAAAGGGCAAGGGATGTGTAGTGAAAGTACCTGGCACCAGAAACCAGGGTCCGGGAGCAGCAGGGTCATCTGCTATCAACACCAGCCAGGGTCAGGAAGCTGCAGGGGCAGCTGCAGTCCCCACCACAGGCTCAGGGTCCCCCAGCCAGGCCTGTAGTGGTCACGGCCCTTGTCCAGCCAGATGAAGGGGCAGATGTCATTGCGTCCAAGGGGAAGGGACGTGCAGTGAAATGACCTGGCACCAGCACCCAGGTACAGCTACCTGCAAGGCAATCTACTGCCCCAGCATCAGTGTGTGATGCCATAGCCCTGTCCACCAGTGCTCCGGCCCCTACTGACCCAAGTAATCTTAGCCACACAGGGTCTGCACGACCTTGCAAGAAGGTGAAGCGTGCAGTAGAAGGACAGGCTCAAACCCAAGGCATGTTAGAGGAGATCCACACGTCGAGGAAGAGGAGCTTCAATGAAGAACTCCAGATCCTCGTGGACTACATGCGGGAACATGAATGTGACATGCTCATGCAGGCAGGGAGCACACATACGCCTGCTCAGCGTATGGCCCACTGGCCGCGTGTCACAGATAGAATCAACGCCTTGGGCAATGAGAGGTGCACCGTTCCTTAGGTAGTGAAGTATTGGAATGACCTCTGGCGCCAAGCCAAAGAGAAGCTGGGTGCGAACTTCCCCTCTACTCTGGTGACTGGAGGTGGGTCACCACGAGAGGACAATGAACTCACTCCACATGAAGCGCTCATTCGTGATATGATTCATGTGGATCAGATCCAAGGCGTGGGAGACCTACCAATTTGTGAGGAAATGTCCAGTGAGTGGTGAAGCATGTGCATCCAGGACATGTGTACGTTGATTGAATGAAGTGTTACAATTGTCTGGCACTTATGCCTGCATTTGCATGACTGCCATGGATGAACCATGTCATGGTGGACTGACATGTGCTTGTTGTCCTGCAGACTGCATACAAACAATGTGCTAGACACCATGACAATCCTCTTCACCACACCTGCTCCCTCCTTTCCTGTCACTCTCTGCCCAGCCTCTCATGGCCCTCTTCCCGCTCCATCCTGTGATGGTAGATAGCCTGGGATAATCTTCCACTCCACACTCGCCTTCTCTCCTCACATCTCCGACGTCTGAGAGGTTACACTACCAGTCGCACCTCCTCAGAGGTATTCTTCCTTTCCTCTCCTTCCCCCAGCAGCTCACTGTCTCCAGAGGACTGGTCATTCATATGCCAGCCTACTTCAACAGCCTCTACCAAGATTTCTGTGCTTCTACTCTCCTCCCTCTGTAGCTCTTGCAGTAAAGGCCTGTGAGAATTGTCCTTTTGTCTTGGGGCCTGGTATCATATCTCCCCAGGACTGTGATGATGGCATTGGCTCTTAGTGGCTACAACCTTTCAGTTCCAAACCGTGTTCATTGTACATAAGGCCTTATGGATCCTGGGGACGCAATTCCTTCTGCTCGCCTTCTCATGGTCTTCAATCATCACCCTTCTACGCCGTCCAGGTCAGTAGGTTCTCTTTGCAATGAGTTGGTGGTTAATGTCTATCTTCGCCTGCGGCCTACCTCTGGTACAACCTCCCTGACTCAATGGAACTGGAGATGAACGTTCTCCGTGTCTGTATGCACATCTGATGCTTCCTCATGTTTTGTGCTTTCTCTCCTCCTCCCCCCTGATGGAGTCCTGGATGACTGAGAGAATGCACTAGTCACCTGGCCACACTCTGATCTCAGACACAGTACTTTGAGCCACCAGTTGAACCAGTTGAACCCATGCACTGCCTCCCGGCAATCCCCCGCACTTGGGGGCTGTTGACTGTATCCCTACAACCCACCACCAGCACTTGACACCTGATGTCTGCCCTTGCCCTTCCACTACGACCAGTGCGCATTGCCATGTACTGCACTGCCCCCTAACACTTCCAACCCCAGGTCTCCCCTTCAACATGCCTATTCACCTGCGTGATGTCAATGTGACCTGGCCTCATGGAATCGATGTGTCTGGCTTAACTCTATTCCACCACTCTAGCATCGTTGCACCTTGTGACACTTGTATGTTTTTTTATTTTATTGTATTTGGTTGAAAAAAAAAACCTTTTACAAAACAAAATATCAACATACATATCAAAATACACAAAAACTCCAATTCATTTTCCAAGCACAATTAAAATCGTTTCCTTTTTTCCGAAGAGAAAGAAAACGTTTTCCATACTAAAATCAAACCTTCAAATCAGCATAACTCTCTATTCCTCTTCATAACCCACACACTTTCCGGCTGCATAGTAAACTAGATTTCTAGCCACTCCAATCTCCCCTTCAGAAAGTAATGCCCCTGATGATTCAGAACGTGATATTACATCCTTCTAGCATCTGAATCACAGCTATTGTCATTCCTTGTGAGTAACCAGAAATCATTCTGTCCCACAACATTTCTGGTATGTAGTGTGAGGACTCAAATCCACATCTTTCAAAAAGGAGAGTTCTTGCATGCCATGTACCTTTACAGTCCATTAATAAATGTCTAATAGATTGGTCTTCTGGTTTTTTACAGACCTTGCACAGTTGGATAGCAGAGTCTCCAAGGCCTCTTTTCGCAAGGACCTCCCCTGTGTCAATCTCGGGAACATTTTTCTGATCCTCCAGTCTGGGAATTTCACCAGATATTTGTTAAGATACCCCAATTGTTTGTCTGCTTTCAGCAGTGGATTTGGATTAGCCATGGATCGCACTTCCTCAATGGTATTAATCCAATCCATCTCATCCCATCGTTTCCTTGCTTTCACAAGGTTCTCAATTAGAGTTTGGATATCAATGTCAGCCTTCTCCAACCAGTCTTTTACCTGGATATCTAAATTTGATAACATTTTGGATCCATTATTGTCCAGGTGAGCCTATATGTCCAGATATAGTGTTCCTTCTTGGGGTGCTATTATAAGACGGTAAAGGGAGACTAACTTTCATCCTACTTGTGCTTTTAATGATTTTAGGCCCAGTTTTAACCTAATGTTTGAAATGGGGAGACATTGGCAGGCCAAGAACATTTTTGCAAATCAATCCCTCCCATTTTTGCCACATACCATTCCATTTCACATGTGAGGCTTTGCTTCCACTCCATACAGAACAATTGGAATTACCTTGGCCTGATAAAATTTAATTAATAGTAAGAGGGAGAATCTACAGTATCTCATCAATACTTTTTTTCATCTGGGCAGACAGTTGTTTTATCTTCATAGGGATATCCTGTTCTACTTGGCATACAGTCGGCGAGGCATATATTTTATACCCCAAATACAGCAATTCCTCTACCCTTGGAATGTGTTGTCCTCCAATCGCCCAATGTTGTGTCTAAAAACCATTATCTTGGATTTATTGGGATTCTGCGCTAATCCATTTTTCTCTGCATACCAATGCAATTTGTTTAGGAGGCGCTGCAGCCCGATTGCGGTCTTCTCAAGTAAAACGACATTGTCGGCATAGGCAAGCCAGTGGATCTTAACCCCATTTAACACTGGACTTGCCAAGGCCGACAAAGCCAGGTACTCCCCCATATCGGCCAGGTAGAGATTAAAGAAAAGGTGGTGCCCCAAAACATCCCTGACAGACCCCCATTCAACTCCCACTGACTCTGATAGATGACCTGCCTCATCAAGGCAGACTGACTGTGGTGTTCTTATGAAGTTCAATTAGCATACCCAGAATTCCTTCTGGGATACCCCTTGCTCTAAGCTTTGATCAGAGTCTACTTCTGACCACCTGGTCAAAGGCTTTGGAGAAGTCTACCCACGCCCCAAAAAGCTGTTTCTCCCCTTTATTGCCTGTATTTTCTCTCATAAGGTACATGATACTACACCATTTAGAGCTGTGGAGAGACACCTCCCATTTGACATTTCGATAACATCCTCACTCTCTTTTCCGAACATTCCAACTCACCCAAAAGAATCCTGATGAAAAGTTTGCTTTCTATGTTCAGGATGGCGATCAGACGATAGTTGGCCGCTGCCGACCGATCGCTCCCCTTGAACAAAGGTATTATAATTGCAGACTTCCATGAGATGGGGAATTCCTTTCTTACCAAGATCTCCCTAAAGAGCCAATTCAACAATCTGTACCATTGAGGGGGATCGTTTTTCAGCACCGGGTACGTCAGGCCATTTGGACCTGCTGCTTTAGAGGTCGAGCTATTCCCAATTAAAGTATTGTTCATCTTACCTTTGATGAAGTATTGTTCATCAAAGGTAAGATTCCAGGCCACTTCCTTATTATTCTACAAGATGTTTTTTTGCGGCTTCTCAAACACTTCTGTTGGATGCTTATTCCAGTCTTTTTCAGAGACCTGGTCTGTTTTCCCTTCAGTTGGTGAATAACTGATCAAAACTCTCGAGTCTCTTCCCCCCCCCCTCCAATTAATTTCAACATGGATTCACCATCCTGCTGGAGCCTCCATATCTTCCTATCCACTGACCAGACGTTGTAATTCTGCAAAAGGAATCTAGATTCTTTTTTTACAAACCTCTTCACTCATACCTGCTTTTTTTACCCTTCTGAGCATTTTATACAGATTTATTTTCCTTGTGTGTTTTGAATTTGTGAATTCCATGTAATGTCATGTCTCATCAAGTTCCATCTCATGCTGTTTGACAGTTCAGGCATGGCTAGGCTATGTGGCATCTGTGTATTTGCATCAGTGATGTTGGTGAGTGAACTATGCCAGTCAGGTGCTTGTGTGTAAAGCAGGTGCTATGCACCTTGCACTACATGTGTTGTTGAGCCCTTGAACACACATGCATGGCTGCTTTCATGCTACCAATCCCTTCCATTAACACTGCGTATGTGCAGGAGTTTGTGACATGAGTGACATGACATGTCACTGTGTTGCAGGACAACATTGTGATACCTATGTGTGTGGGATATACTATTTACATGTGTCTTCATGTTTTTATCTGTCCGTGTGCAGGTGATGAGGAACAGGATACTGAGCCACCACTGAGCATCAGTGGAGGATGTGGTGTGGCAGACAATGAAGATCCACTGGTGCTACAGTTCATCCAGGTCCCAACTCAGTATGAGTCCGCCTCTGATGAAACCTGTGGCTCTTGTGGTGAACTGGAATTGGATTCCTGTGTGCTGTCGCAGGTGAGGGCATCAACTGTGGGTTCTGGTGTATCCCAAATGTCTGCAGGGGGGACGATGACCCCTCACAGGGCCAGTCAGTGTTGGTACATCTGTCTGTGGTCGTTACGGGTGCAGGGTCACGCTCCACAGTATTAGCTCCTGGTCCTGGGACAGCTGATCAAGGGAGGGATGCAGTGCTACAGCCACAGACAGCATCATCACATCAAGGGCCAGGCAGGCGTGGGGTCTGCCAACGCGGTGGCCGTGTGGCAGCTGGCCATACTGTGTGGGAGCAGTCCATACATACTGTTGCACAACAACAGGGTGGTTCATATGAGATGTTGGCTCAGGGCATGGATAGGGTGGCCAATTCCATGATCCCCCCCAGAAAGACAGGTGGTGCTCCAGCAGCAGGTGTTGCGGTCCACATGCCACTCACACAGGCTGCACATGGAGGCCAGCAACAAAAGCCGACGGGCAGAACTGAGGACTCTGCACGCATCCATGGCTGCAGAGGGTCAGGCCCACAGGGACGCCCTGAGGGAAGAGTATAGGTCCCTCAGAACTACACTGGCTGCACTCCAGGCAGCCTGTAGTAGACAGTCAGAACAGCAGTTGGCGAATGGACCCGAGAGGCATAGGTGAAGGCAGGTAGCATTCATGAAGTTTCCAAATTGTTGCTATATAAAGAGGTGCAGATCTGGTTGGGTGAAGATAACCCGGCTAGATCGGACGCCGCTTGGGGTTGGTGGGAGGGAGGAGAGGTTGAAGGGAGGGAATCGAACAGACACATGTTTCTATACAAATATGTTTGACTACGCAGTAAAGTTATTAAGAAAAGGTTGTATGTATGTCACACACGAGTGGAATAGATTAAGAAATGACCATGGCAGCAGACTCTTTATCCATTAGACCCGGACTTCTTAGGGTGGGCACGCTTAATGTAAAAGGGCTGAATTCATCCACAAAACGATCACTTGTTTGTAGAGAATTTAAAAGAGCAAAGCTGGATGTGCAGTTTCTGCAAGAGACCAAATATGTTTGCGGGAGGAACGTAGGGTTGTGCACTCCCAGGTGGGAGTCGAGTATTGGAGCTCTGGCCCCTTGCGGAAGGCTGGAGTGGGTATTCTGGTGAGGAAAGGACTCAATCTTGAGGTTACTAAGGTATGGACAGACGTGGAAGGGAGGGTCATCATAGTGGTGGCTAAGATACACAATACCACAATCACACTTGCAACACTTTATTCCCCCCAATGTTAACCAGTCTCGCTTCCTGAAACACACTGTTCCAAAGATAACGTTGGTGGCCTCGGGGCAAGTCATTCTGGGCAGAGATTTTAACTTATGGGCGGACCCCACATGGGACAGGCAGGTAACCCAGAGGTGGCTGAACCGATAGATGGTGGTCGTACTGAGGTAATAGAAATGATGGAGATGTATGGCCTGTGTGACATCTGGCGTTCCTTCCATCCTAACGAAACGGGGTATACATTCTACTCAGCACCTCACTCCACGTTTAATAGAATAGACTACTTGTATCTTTTAGAGGGTCTGAGGGACGTAGCGACTACCTCAGAGATTGTTCCAATTTCATGATCGGATCATGACATGGTTACCGTTGGCATGAATCTGATTGCACTGCCACGTAAGTGTGCGAAATGGCGTTGCAATGAAACCCTATGGAAGGACCCGGTCTTCCGTGCAGAACTGACAAATGAGATTGAGGAATATTTTAAAACAAATGACACAGGAGAGTTAGACAAGAGAGTGGTGTGGGAGGCTGGCAAGGCAACGTGGCGGGGCATCCCGATTAAAGAAGGGGCAGAGAAAACGAGAGCAAGGACTCTGATAGAGAATAGATTGACAAGGGAAATCAGGCAGCTAGATTTTGCGGCACAGAATGTCACCAGCAGGAGGGAAGAGAAAGTTGCAGAAGCTGTACAGAAAAGGGAGGAACTCTGATGCTTGGAGGAAGGGACAGTTGTGCGCAAACTCCAGTTCCTCAGACAAAAACATTACGAGAAGGGCGATAAGGCAGACGCATTACTAGCTGCTAGACTGCGGGGACAATGGGCGGAGAGGTGGGTGGCTGTTATTCAAAGGGGAGGTGATGTCCAGGCAGCTGAGACAAAGGAGATCCCAGAGGCCTTCACAAAATTCTACAAACATCTGTATAGGTCTGAAATGGCAAAGGGACAATCGGACATAGATCAATACCAGCAGGGGGTAGATACGCCGAAACTCTCTCGAGATAAAACCGAGGAGATGGAGTCCCCGATTACAGCAGAAGAGGTTGAAAGAACGACTAAGAGTCTCCCATTGGGGAAAGCGCCAGGCAATGATGGGTACACAGTGGGATTTTAGAAGACCTTTATTTCATCCTTCCTCCCTTTTATGGTTGATTTATTCAATGATATCTTGCAGACAGGGTTGGACCCTGAATCTTTCTCGTAGGCGCTGATCTCTGTGATCCCCAAGGAAGGCAAGGATCCCACACAATGCGGATCATATCGCCCCATCTCACCACTAAATATTGATGCGAAAATGTAGACCCGAATGCTGGCGGCTAGGCTTGAGACCCACATGCCCCACTTAATACACTCCGACCAGGTCGGATTTATCTTAGTGAGACAGGGTGCGGACACAATGTGAAAGCCACTTCACCGATATATGAATCAGAGAAAATGTCAGATGATCCTGCGCTTTTGTCCATCGATGCTGAAAAAGCGTTTGATAGGGTGGAGTGGGTCAGACTAGGCCCCATCTTCAAAAAAGGTGTCAAAGCTGTCTACACATCCCCCAAGGCATCGGTCATGGTTAATTCTGAGTATTCCAGATGGTTTGATCTGGAGCGAGTCACAAGACAAGGCTGCCTTCTCTCAGCGATTCTGTTTGGTCTCCCTCTTGAATCTTTCGCCCAGACACTTAAAGCGGATTGTCAAGTTGAGGGTCTTTATGTAGAGGGGAGGGAATATAAGGTGGCACTCTACACGGATGACATTCTGCTGCATGTTACAAACCCCTTGACATCAATACCTAGGGCCATACTGTTAATAGAGCGATATGTGGCACTCTCTGGTTTCAAAATTAATAAGTCCAAATCCATACTGTTCCCATTGCAAGAACTTACCCCGGTGCAACTTACAAAACTCTCAGCGCTCGGCTTGGTGATGGGAGGCATCACCCTCCGTTATCTAGGGATCAATCTGACACGGGATTTAGAGAAAATCTATGATGCAAACTTCCCCCATCTTCTAGCTTGCTTCTATGCAGATTTGGCGAAGTGGCAGAAGCTCACGATCTCCTAGATGGGGAGACTCAATGCAGTTAAGATAGTGTGCCTTCCAAGATTCGTATACTCATTCCAAATGCTTCCACTGAGACTCCCGGATGCATTTTTTAGAGAAGTAAAAAGAGCTATTCTGAAATTCCTGTGGCTGGGGAAAAAAGCAAGAATAGTGTACAAAGTCCTTATCTTACCCAAGGAAAAAGGAGGGGCTGGTCTCCCTGACCTAGAAGTATACTACCGCGCTGTGCAACTGAGGGAACTGATTCCTCACTTGAGGGGAAAGAAGGAGCTGCAGTGGATTCACCTGCATAATCATAATCTAGCCCCTGTCACAATTTCAGAGTGGCTTTGGGTCCCTAGGAATACTTTCATTCGAAGGCTCAGAAACCACCCCATACTAGGCACAATATGGGAAAATATGGACGAGGGGGCGGACATGAAAGCCAAGCCACATATGGGCTCAGGAGTGTGTGAGGAAATCCCCAACCACGTACAATTCCAATCCTGCTTTGATGCAGGCCTTGAGAAGTTGGGTCAATTGTGCAAATTAAGCATTGGGCCCCACTTAAATATGGTAATTTGAAAATTGTCGATTTTTAAACTGTAATGAAAATGTTGAAACTTTGAAACATTTAATATTGGAATGACCGTTCATACCCAAACAATGCACCTAATGCGATTTGTGAATACTGATTATGTTGACTGTATGGAAAGTCTTTGGGACCGTTTGATGCTGGGGCAAGGGAAATCACAAATGTATGCCTTTGTGGCTTTTATAAAAGGTAATTGAAGAAGAATTGCTTTTGTGACAACCATGAGGAAATGATTGGATACGTTTTAGTATCTCTATATTCTGCATAAAGGTCTGGAAGATCAATGAAGATTGAGCTAGATTGTCTAGATTGTTTTGACTGTTTCAAAATCGTAATTCAAAATAGTCTGTATAGAACTTTTTTGTATTGTTTAAACATTTTTTCTAAATGTTTTAAATGTGATTTAAAGATTGAATAATTCTGTTAGAAGATTTGGAATTTAAATTTTGTAAAGGTTTATATTTTTTAACCATAAACAAATTGAAAACATTTAAAAAAAATACGACCCTCACAGGCTGTCAAAAATGTTTCAATCTGTGAGCCCTCTGTGCTGGCGTCAATGTGGGGAGAGAGCCAATTATTGGCACATGTGGTAGGAATGCCCCCGGGTCCAAGTGTATCGGAACAAGGTACTGGGTTGGATCAAGCAGGTAGATGGGATCTCCCGTGAAATTGCACCTCTCTTCATACTGTTCGGATTGGAAGAATGGGACTGTGAAATGCGGAGAATGAGTGGAATTGTGACGCCCTTGCTGCTCGCTGCATGGGCTTGCCTGGTAATTAAGTGGAAAGCGGGTCTGGTCCTGAGCAAGAGAGAGTGGGTGGGTGTTGCAACAAACATTTATACGATGGAAAGTATAAGTATTACAGCAGCCCTCTATGGTAGAGCGGCGCAAAACGAGTTCATGTGGAATGATTTTGTGAATGAATACATACCCAACATCGCATGAGGGTCAACGGAGAGGGAATGATGAACGTACTGCTATTAAATACCATTGTTAAATGTATTGTTGATTGACCAATGACATGCGAGCTCCAGGGATAGGAAATTTTATTTTAACACGTCCGCTTAGTCTGTATTACGTTATGTGCCATCAAGGTAAATGGACTTCATGCAGCACTAAGAGAAACTTAAATATATCTGGACTAAGAGAAGAAACTGTGTTCTGGGGGGGGATGGGAGGAATGGATGTTCGGTTACTGTCTAAGGTTACAGTGCATTTGGTAGAGGGAGGGGTGGAGCGGGGATAGATGGTTGTAACATGTTCCGAATGATGCATGTATGTTTAAATTGTGTTCCATAAACTCTAATAAAATCAAATAAAAAAAAGCTATCAACTTGGAATCTCCATGTTTCTCCCAGGGGCAGTTGTTGTTCGAGAGCGGGTTCCCCAAATCAGTTGTATATCTTTGCTCCAACTGGAAAACAATAAATATCGTTTCTAAACAAGCCTTACAACGAACATGTACTTTGGTAATATTCAACTTTAGGTCCATAGTTGTAGGTACCATCTGCATCATGTCACCCATCGTGCTGCTCAGGAATCTCCATGGGTTTTTCAATAACAGTTATAAGTTTCAAGATGAGGCTTTAAGAAGAACAAAAGAAATTGTGTTGTGTAGTCCTTGTAAGAAAATGTTTTTTAAATATTAAATAACCAAAAAACGTAGTTAGTTTTTCTTTGCACCTTCCTTAGCCTTTTCAAAAAGCGTCAAGCTACCTTAAGATATATTTCTAACAAATAAAAGTCCTGATGAGAAAATGAAATCCCGGGCAACGTCGGGTATATAATCTAGTTAAACATATAGGCCAGTAATCTTTCTGCTGTTCCCGCTGACAGCTTGTTATTCCGCAATTGACATTGTGAAAACATTTATAATACACGCACAAGCTTTGAGAAGATTATGATTACATTATATATTCTCTTTTATCAAGTGTCATTTATTTATCTAATAATTCAGAATGGTCATCTTACATAAGGGGGATTAAAATCCACTATAATTCCCTGGTGTTTGTGTTTAGTCATGCTAAAGCACAGTAGGCCATGCCAGAGATATGGAGCGCTAGCAGCTGTGCATGGTTTGCTTAAGTTATGACTTCATGGACAGTGCCTTCCCACTCGATCCCCAATTTAATGCATACTAAGTAAGCAGCATAAACAGCTTCTTCTTCCAACTCTGAACAATCCACTGCATCCCACCATTCTAGACATTTCCACACAAAACCATGCCTATCGTCGCATTATGAGTGTACAGGTTCTATTATGCCAACAACAACCACAAAGCCCTATTTCCGTGCTGGAGATGCAAAATTCTTTTTATAGCCTATCGAAGAATAGCAATCACAAAACTCCCATTTTCGTTTGGGTACATTCGTCATATAGCTCAATCCTCATTTCTACAAGTTCCACAAACTGGTCTTTCTGCTCCCCTCAAATGTATGTTTCTACTGCAGATTACCGATTTCCTTCTTGTTAACATACCAAGAGCCAACTTAGTGTGTCCTTTCCAAGTGATAGGGTTTTGAGATCTACGATTGCTAACTGCTAAAAGTAAAAAATGTAACATACCACTTCCATCTTTATTTAAGCCTGTTGCTGATACCTTATCCAAGTTAGACTTAGTTGGTCTTGGAATGTTTTTTCCAGTATTTATTTGCCATGATATCAACACCAGGTTTTTTACAGTGCACATTTACTACACCCACATATCTCCGAGCTCTTTACTTCTCCAGATTTGCATCTTTTAAACCTGAACTTTATTCTAATGTGCAATTGCTCCCCAGTGAAGCCTTGTGCCATCTTCTGTGTAGCACAATGTAATGTTTTATGTAAATGCATCCTACATAGCTCATACACGTAACATACTTTTAAATGGCAAGTTAGGCCCTCCAATCTTTTCTTTGCACTGGCCCCCTTAATTCACTCCTCTCTACCCCACCCTCCGACTATGCTAGAGTGACCTTCAGCCGGTGCATGGGTTCCCCGTCTTTTTGATTGTTCTTCTGTGCAGCCAATGTTATATTTCTCTGCTGCTGAATTAACCATGGCTTGTATATTTTCTGCCAGATTGTACATTCTCACTAATCAAACCATTGCCCTCCTGTGAAGGATGCATCCAAAGCGGAACAGAGGGTAATTACCCTGTTTCTCAAACTCAGATTCTTAAGAGTAGTGCACCATCATGGACTTGCAGAACATCCCAATTTATGTAATTGGGAGAAAGGTTTATTAAATGACTTGCCCACAACAAAAAAAAAATATAAAAATATTTTCAATTTATTTCAAACTTCTTAAAGGCACAATCTAAAAAGGAACCGTTAAAGGTATCTAAGTGATAAACAGTATACAAAATATAAAAAACAAAGCATTGGTGTGAATTATATCTCCTTGGAAGAATATAACAAACTCTTGTGCTCACCTGTGGAGCTACAGAGCTGAATGTAGTATCTCAACACTGGGCAATCCATTTTACCTGAACCCCGTTTTGCACTCAAGAGACAATAGAATGTGAGGGACAAACTGGTGAACAGTCTCCGGTCACCTGACCAACCCACCCAGCCCACTCTGTGGAATCTCAACCCACCGACAGGACATTCACCTTGCGGTCAATGTTCCATGTGCGCACAGACCAGCTGATCCACCACCATCGAGATATAAGGCAGTGATTGGCCTATCCGGGCTAGTCCCGCCTACCACAGCACGCGACCTGTAAGTAGCTTTTCCTGTACGCGCGGCTGCGGACACGATCCTCTCTGCCGTCAGATGGCTGCGACTGGGCTAGTTTCCAGCGATCCAGCAGGTAAGGGGCTTGTCCGTGTGCCCTGTGCACACGATGCACATGATGCACTCGGGATGTGAGCAGCTGCCCTTTATGCGCTAACAACCCGCCATGGTTGGGTGTCTTTTTGTTTTATCTGCAGCAGTTTGACAACACAGGCAATGGCTAATGCCCGATTAACAAGTCTTTCAGGTGGGCATACATTTTCTTTCACTTACGAGCTATTGGCACATGCATGGAGGGTGCCCCCCCTTGGCACCCCTGGTCTTTCGATCACCATCCTCCCTCCCCCACACCCCTTTTTGGTATATTTAGAGTGATTAAACTATACGCTAGTTTACATAGTCAGTAGCATAGCCTAGTCAATAGGCCCACCCCCCTCTTTAACATCCTCTGTAATTCTAAACACCTCCCATAAAACCCTTATCACCCACACACTAGTGGTGTTCACAATAAGGGGTACCAACAGGGCACACTGACACCCTGTCTTTTGAGTCTATCTTTTGTCTCCCTTGCAGGAGACTGAGCGGCCATCCCACCCTGTGCCCCCACTATCTGGACATGGTTGGCAGATGACTTACCGCTAATTGAAGAATCGGTCCTGAAGAAGATGGTTGGAATCACTTTTCCCCCCATCGAAACCGGTCAACCTCTTTGGTCGTGGGCAGACCCATGACCTTCTATAGATATCCTCAATAACAAGGGGTGATATCCTAGAAGATATGTATGAGTAACTGTTTGACTCACAAGTTGTGAGTTTTTTTTATAGAATGCTATACGTAGTAGGCATCATTAACACCACACTTTGATGCCCTTTATTTTAAGTCTTTCTCTAGACCTACTACTCCACCTGAGATTTGACTAAATTGCCTATGGGTGAATAAAACATGGTATAAAAATTCCCACGGTCATTTAACCAGTCATGTAAGCTAATTTTAGCTGAGAATGACAGTGATCTAATACCCAGCTATGTCATTCCTGGACATATAGGAGTAGTGGTTCTTGATTTTGCTTGGTTGCTCCCTTTAGACACTGTCGGTTTCCTTTTGTCTAAACAAAAAAACAATGCAGTTTCTCTCTCACTCTATCCCTATTAGATAGGTGCTGCACCACTCGATGCCTAGGGATAGGCATCCCGTTGTAGGGACAGGGTGTTCTTCCAGCAGGGTCAGATAGTTACATTCTGATTGCTGGCTCGCCTTCTTGCATTCACCTTAACAATTATGTGAGAGGTGAGCATCACACTACAGACAATTTTTCTCCTGGAAATCGTTTTCATTGCAATTATCAAAGAAAATGAATTTCTTCTACCAACATACGGTGTGATGTCTCCCTGTAGGGGATGACAAAAGAAAAGGCAAGAGAATGTACAATTTTCAACTAAATAAGCAAAGACACGGTTGCAATTTATTTAATTAATACATTGTTTATCAAAATGAGTAACAACTAGAAGTACACAAATACGTAAAAGTACTATATTCATAACGTACTTGTGTCAAGGCGAATATTAACTTGAACACGTCTGTTTTTTTACGTGTCGTTTTTCGTAGCCAGACACGTCGCCGAAATTATGTTTTCTGCAAAATCGGTAGTATTCGTTTTACAGAGGTCGCGGCCAATTAATTCGATCTGTTTCAAGAGAGACAAGCAAAACCAAAGAACGGTTTGTTACTCGACTATGTGTATATATATATATATATGTCAGAAGACGTTTTTATATTTTTCAAATAACTGATACGGACGCCGGTGTTACGCCGGTGTTACTCTTACCTCATCAGGTTCAAAAAGATGATTAGTCTGTCCTCTGTACCGGAAAGATTCCAACTTAATTTTCGTGCTCCATTTCCACTGCGGAGAACGCAATGTGGATTTTTAAACACAGATGACTCGTTAAGATGTAAAACTAGAAGATGTGTTTGAAAAGGAAAAAGAAGTGGCCAGCATCAATTGGGCCGCCATCTTAGGTGTGTAGTATCACACAAAGAACTGATACAAGCACCAGTGTTTCTCTTACCTCATTGAGCTTACACAAATATTTCATCTGTACTCTATAATGGAATGATTCCAACTTTATTTTCCTGCCCCATATTCACAGCGGAACACGCAATGTCGATTTCTGAACAAACGTAACTTTAAAGGTGTAAGATTGGAGGCTGTGTTTGAAAAAGAGGAGAGAAAATGACCAGCACCAATTGGGCCGCCATCTTAGGTGTGTCTTGTCGCACGAAGAGGTATTAATAGACTAAAAGGATAGTTAGATTGAATTTAACAAAAATTGTCAAGAGGACATCATGGCTGTTTTGCACATTTCTTATTACATTAGTAGATGTTTTCTACCTTTAGTCCCAACTCTTAATACAGATGTGAAAAAGGGAAGATCTTCATTCTAGGAAGTAAACGGAATGGTGCAAATCATTTCGAAACCCTGCACCTCAAAAGAGGAGGAGAAAGGTAATGCTAAGCTTAGTCTCCGGAAAATTGAGAGGCACAAAGATTTTGTAAAGTATTATGTCAGAGTTCTTTATAGAAAAAGGCCCCATTCTATTGCGGAGTTTAATCCCTGTTTTACAGTGTTTAGGTTAAAGATCCATTTTTGTTTGCATTTTTGAGAAGGAGATCTCGGCCTCCTCCTCTTGGTGGTTGTATTATCTGGATAACAAACCAGAACATATCAGAAGGTAAATGTTTTTTTAATGAAGTGGGCAACAAGAGGTTTGTTGTCCACTTTATTTTTTATACAGGGTCTGTGTTCATAGATTGTGTATTTAATAGGTCGTTTGGTCTTGCCTATATATAAACAATGGCAAGGGCATTTAATACCGTAAATGGCCCATTGAGTATTACAGTTGGAAAAAGTGTTTAATTGCAAATTACCGCCATAGAGGTCAATGGTTTTTATATTCTTAGTCAGAGACATACTCCTGTGTAGGAGCCATAACCATAAATCAAAGTAGACATATTTATAACTTTAGATGCAGAAAGTTGTGCATTTGCTTGAAGTTTGGCCATTTGGTTAGATACAAATGAGCACAATAAAATAAAAAAACAACATGAATGTCTGCTAAAAAATACAACAAATGCCAGCATCATCAATACAAAAATACTAGAATTAAAAATAATTTCTGATGTCCCAAACACATTTTTTCTTTAAGAGTTTTAGCAAAAACCTAAGTATGAACATGGGGGTAAATAACCAGGTTACTCACCGTAGTGACCACCTTACTTCTAGTCCATAGTCCCCTTTCCTCTATACTTATGGGCCATTCCTCCGTCCTGTGGGACGGGACCAGAGCACTTTGTAAAAGCATCAAAAAAATTGCAAACATTTTAGTCCTTCCTCTCTTTCTACGCGGGGTACGCCACGCAGCTGTAACCCCACCCATTTTAGCTCCGCCCCGCCCATCGCCTATCAGTCCTTTTCTATCGCCAGGTCACAGATCTTTAAGCAATAATAGAGGAACCTTATTAGAGCGGACGGCGGGCGGGCGTATGGAGGAAAGGGGACTATGGACTAGGAGTAAGGTGGTCACTACGGTGAGTAACCTGGTTATACTCCTACGTCCCGTCACCCTCCCTCCATACTTATGGGAGATTCCCAAGCACTCCTTACAGGAACTACGGGTGATGGAAAAACCCCTATTGAAAAAGGTTCTTTAGCACAGCCAGGCCAAAGTGAGCATCAGATCTGGAGCTCAAGTCTAGACAATGTTTACAAAAGGACGATGGAGAGGCCCAAGTAGCTGCTTTTGCGATGGTCTCCCAGGGGACATATTTTTGAAAGGCAACTGCACCTGCCTTGCCCCGCACCAGGTGTGCATGAATACCTTTAGGAGGGTGCAGTCCTTGGACAGTGTAAGACTCTGTAATACAGGCAGCGATCCATCTGGAGATAGTCACCTTAGAGGCCCGTTTACCTTGTGGATTACCAAAGGTCACCAACAGTTGAGAAGAGTTCCTAAATTCAGATGTTCTGTTTAGATAGAACTTAAGAGCCCTTCTCACATCCAAACAATGCAGAACCCTTTCTGCTTCTAAAGCAGGTTTCGGAAAGAAGACCGGCAGGGAGATAGATTGGTTCAGATGGAAATCAGAGACCCCCTTCGGTAGGAAAGAAGGATTTGTCCGTAGGACCACCTTATCCTTGTGGAAAACCAAGAAAGGATGCTGCACCGATAAAGCTTGGAGTTCACTCACACGCCTTGCTGAAGTAACGGCAACCAAAAAGGACACCTTCCACGAAAAGGTGCTTGAGGTCCACCGTGGCCATTGGTTCCAAAGGTTTATGGCACAACGCCGTAAGGACCACATTCAGATCCCACGCCGGGTGCGGTTGGCGAACCGGGGGATAAAGGCGCATCAAACCTGCAAAATGTCTCCTAACCAATGGATTAGACAGAGAGTAAGAGCATTGGTCCGTGGATAAGTAAGCGGATACCGCCAAAAGATAAGTTCTGCAAGACAGAACGTGAATGCCCGACTCTGCTATGTGACACACGAAAGACAGCACAGTGTCAATCGTAGCCGCTCTTGGGTCCAGCTGTTTGTCCAAGCACCAATGACAGAACCTAAGCCATTTGCTTCTATACTGAGACCTTGTCAAGGGTTTCCTGGCTGCCTTAATAATGCGCATGTTATCAGCAGACAGGTTGAGGTGTTCTAATGACGAACTCAGGCACCATGTCGCCAAGCTGAACGATTGTGGGAGGGATGCCACAGCTGTTGATCCTGGTGAAGCAGGTCGGGACTCACCGATAGCCTGAACGGTGGATACACCGACAGGTGTTGAAGTTCTGAAAACCAAAACCTGGCCCGCCACTACGGGGCTATGAGCAGAAGAGAACAGTTCACTGTGTTCTTCGGCTTGCAAATCGTCCGATGAATCAGAGGCAGAGGTGGGAATGCATAGGCCCTCATGTTGTGCCATGGAATCTCAAGAGCATCCCCCAGAGAGGAGACTCCCAGCCCGTTTCTGGAGGGATACAGAGGAAGTTTCTTGTTTGCCGCTGTCGCGAAGAGGTCCACTTCCGGAGTGCCCCAACGCAGGAAAATCCATGAGAGGATCTCTGCCTTCAATTCCCACTCGTAGCTGACCATCGTCCGCCGACTGAGGGCATCTGCCGTGACATTCAGTTGGCCCGGAATGTGTACTGCAACTAACCAGACACCATGACGAACCGCCCACTCCCAAATCTGGATGGACAGGTCCACGAGAAAGGGAGACTTGGTGCCCCTCTGCTTGTTGATGTAATACATTGACACCACATTATCCGTGCGGATACGGACCACTTTGTTGGCAATGATCGGTCTGAACGCTTTGAGCGCTAGGAAGATCGCCAGAAGCTCCAGATGATTTATGTGGAGGAACTTGTCCTGAGGAGACCTGAATAAGATCCAACGTCGCACCCCACCCCAGAAGGGAGGAGTCTGTCGTGACTGTTACCATAGGGGCTGGGTCCTGAAAACCCGCACCCACCGACAGGTTGCTGAGAGACGACCACCACTACAGGTCCACTCTCATGGAAGCCGGAATCAATATCAACTTGGAGTCCGGATCCACAGCCTGACGCCAAGAACTCCAAAGAGCCATCTGAGTTTGCCTCATCTTGAGACGAGCAAGAGGAAGAGCCAACACGGATGAGGTCATGAGGCCCAGAAACCTCTGGAACCACCAGGCCGACATGCTCTCCGACTGTGCAGCCATCTGACACGTGGCCAACAGATCTGCCATTCTGTCCTCGGTCAGGTACACTCTGCAGTCGATCGTGTTCCAGCGAAAACCCAGGAAAATCAAGTCCTGCGAGACTGTCATAGAAGATTTCCGCCAGTTCACCAACAGCCCAAGATATAACAGGAGCTGAAGGAGAGACTGAAGATTGCACGCGGCTTTCAACGGGCAAGGGCTGCGTAAGAGCCAGTCGTCCAAATACGGATACACATGGATACCCTGCAGACGAAGATAGGCCGCACTCACCGACATCATCTTCTTGAAGACACGCGTTGCCAAGCTGAGGCCAAAAGGAAGCACTCAAAACTGGAAGGCCTCCTCTCCCACAGAGAAACTGAGATATCTCCTGTGTGGATTCCAGATCAGAATATGCATGTACGCATCCTGAAGGTCCACCACGCAGAGCCAATCGCCCATCTGCAAAAGAGGACCTTATCTTGTTGGGCGTGATCATCTTGAATTTCTCTTCGGGTAGGAAAAGATTGAACTGGGAAAGGTCTAGGAGGGGGCGCAGGCCAGCCTGGTGGAGTTTGGGCACCGTAAACAGCCGGGAGTAGAAGCCCTCCCCTCGTTCCCCAAGAGGAACGGGTTCCACAGCTCTGAGGTCCAGCAGTTTCTGAACCTCAGCTTTTAGGGAGGACGACCCGACTGCTGGAAAGGAGGGTTGAAGGGTGGGGTAGGGGGTAAGGGCAAGCGGAAGCCCGCCCGAGCGACTGACAAGACCCACCGGTCCGCGGTGATGGTCTGCCACGCCTCCCAATGAGATGCAATGCGTCCTCCCACCGGGGTCTCGTGCGAGCACGGAGAACCCTCATTTGGCAGGCTTTTCAGTGGTGTTACCACCTGAAACTGAGGAGGAGGCTGAGGAGCGGGAGAAAAACCGAGTCTGTTGCTGCCTCCGGCGGTTATTACCCGAAGAGGTATCCACTCTAGGGGGATTTCCCATCTAGAAACCCTCTGAAGCCAGAGGAGGGCTGGCTTTGCGACAACGGTCTGTGGTTTCTAAAAGGAGTTTTAACCAGGATGGACAAGGACTTTTAGCTGTCTGGGTGCTGACCTTTGTTTTGGTCAGCTCCACATCCGTTGTGGAATGGAAAAGCTCCTTACCATCAAACGGCAGGTCCAACAGCTTGTCCTGCACCTCCTTTGAGAACTTGGTAGCATGCAACCACACCTGCCGAGAGGTTTCAACTCCCAGCATAAGGCCCCGAGCCAAAGTGTCGACGTGATGAGCCACGGCCTCCAACAGATCCTGGGCCAAGACCCTGGCATCAGACAATCCTGCCTTAAAGTCCTCCAGCTTCTTGACTGGAATGAATTCCTCGAACTCTGACAGACTTTTCCACATTTTCATATTCGCCCCCGCTAACACCAGTTCTGCATTGGCCTGCCGGAGCTGCAGGGCCGAGTTAGTAAAAATCTTCCTCCCCAGGAGGTCGAGGAGCTTGTCCTCTTTCCCCAGGACCAGAGTAGCCGTCGTAGAAGAGGATGCTGCAGGCCTGGACTGTAAGGTGGCCGCAGCCACCACCGTGGAGGATGGGGGCGGACAAGATGCTAGGGCCACCTCTTCCGAAGAATGCAGCCTGTATCGTGCGTCAATTTTCTTATTGACGAAAAGTCCAGACTGTGGCTTCTCCCAGACTCTACGGACCTCAGCCAAAACGTCCTTCTGCAAGAACAGGCCGGTACGCTCCGAAGGAGATAAGGTGAATGCCCCTGAAAGCACACCCTCCTGCGGAGCGGATGCCTCAGGCACTCGAACATCCAATAGACAAATGTCCAGCACCTGGTCGTGGAAAGCTCGAATAGAGTGGGGCTGATCTTCGCTATATCACCCTGCGCATCAACCGACAGGTTAGGGTCTTGCTGAACTACGTCGGGCACCGCCTTGTCCACTGGGAACAATGGGGGCAAGGGCGGAAGGCTAAGGGAAGGCACCGCAGGCAAAGGCGGCGCCGGTGGAACCGCCAGAGGTGCGAGTGGAGCAGGAGGCACAGGCGGATCTCCCTAAAAAGACCCTTGAAATACTCCCTCATGGGGTCGGTACGCATGAGCGTCTGAAACTTGCCGAAAAAGGCGTCCCCTGGAGAAGGCTTTGGACCTGCCGGAAGAGGCCTCTCATGAGGAGGATAATTTCAGGGACACAGAGGGGAAGGTTGCCAAACAGACCCATCCCCCGAGGTGTCCACATAAATTAAGGGTGCCGAACCGACAGGCAGCAAGATGTTGTGCGGAAGAGGCATCCGAGCGTTCCAGTCGTAAACTGGACGAAAAGGGGCGCTCCCCAGTACTTTTGGGGAAGCCGATAAAGAGGCCTCGGTGTGAGCTCCGGTACCCCACGATTCAGTAGAACTAGGTCTACACCCAGCCTCACAGGAGGGGCCTCGGACTGTACTCCGGTGACCACAGGCCCCTTATGGAGACCCTCGGAGAAAACTCTGGTAAACTTATTAGGCCCAGAAGGCACCTCAGGGCAAGCCCTGGTGACAGAGTGGTCGACGCTCCTCCCAGCCTGGGAAGACCCCGGGAAGGAGTCACCCGGCCGGGGTGCTCTAAAAAGTAAATTACTCACCGGGCGTTTCTTCTTTTCGTCGATTAAGGATTGAAAATGCGTAGGAGGAGTGTGCTGAAACACCTCCTCCCACCGCTCTAACCGACGTTGAAGTGCCCGGACCGAAAGGGAATCACACTAGAAACAGGAGTCCCAATGGTGATCGGGACCCAAACACTCTAAACAAAGAGGATGGGGGTCCGCCCTCACGAAGCGCCGCTGACACGAGTTACAATTTTGAAAGTCTAGTTTAAACGACATAGACAGACTACTAAGCGATCGCTAGCGAGAGCCATAGAGGAGGAAAAAAGTGAGAAATTCTTCTGCAGATGCAAGTGCGTCCAGTCCGGAATGAGCTGAGAAAAGGACTGATAGGTGATGCGCAGGGTGGAGCTAAGATGGGCGGGGTTACGGATGTGTGCCGTACCCCGCGTAGAAAGAGAGGAAGGACTAAAATGTTGGCAAACATTTTTTTATGTTTTTACAAAGTGACCCTGTCCCGTCCCAAAGGACAGAGGAATGTCCCATAAGTATGGAGGAAAGGGGACGGGACGTAGGAGTAATAGGGTTAACATTCTTTGAGTGAAACATGGCATGGGTTGGAAGCAGTTCAAAAAGGCCTACGTCCACCTTCCACTGTAGTAGTTAAAGACTATGAAAGTCTAAGTAGGTCTATGTACATTTCCGTACAATAATACCATGGAGTCTGTTGAGCTCACAGTCCTTCCAATGTAACGTGGCGCAGGTCGCAAGACAATCCAATAGGCCCCTGATGACCCACCCCTTCAATAGCTCAAGTATATCTTGTCCCATTTACAAGTAATCATGTCAGAGAAACCATCGAGCTCTCAGCCTTCCGGAAAAGACGGGTGCATTCTCAAACCAGACATAGGCCTCTGGTCACCCACGTCTACCGTAATTCGAGCCTAGACAGGTCCCACCAGAAAAATCCCCAAAAGCCCAGAACTTCTATGCTGCATAGGTGGTTGGCAGATGGCCCTTAAATGATCAGTCAATATTCCCATTCAAGTACAATACTGCACTCCTAAAATGCTGCATTTGCTTCATAACATTACAAACTTTCTGGTTGAGGAACAAACCAGAAGCAAACAAGCATTGGCAAAGCCAACCGTTGTGGATTTTGTGTAGGCATGCCCTAGGCTTTTGCAAGGCACGGTCATAATGGTACTACCTGACCATAAGATGTAACAGCTGGAGAATGGTGCGATTGCCTGGGCCTATGAGAGCAATGCCTGGAAAATGCCCATCTAATACCCGGACACAAGCCATGACTGTTGGCTTTGCCAATGCGTGCGTTTGGAAATTATATATGGACACACAAACATTTCTATACAATGGGAAGGGTAGACTTAAGGTGCTATTACAGCCCAAATTATACAACCCCACACCCAGTTTATGCAGCAGCCAAAGCATTCGCAAAATAACGGACTATGAACAGTGGCTGTTTTGGTAAACTTCAGGGCGTTACAAGCTTTTATTTACTGCACATCCACAGTTTACATGTCTCAGCTGTGAGAAAGAGGGAGCGGGAGAGCTCCTTACCATCAAACGGCAGGTCCAACAGCTTGTCCTGCACCTCCTTTGAGAACTTGGTGGCATGCAACCACACCTGCCGAGAGGTTTCAACTCCCAGCAGTGTTGCATTGCTTTTCGGTCACAGAGAGCACACACTGGACTGCAGAGTTTGGGTGCGGAGTTTGAGGTACTTGTGCTGCCTTCTGACGTTTACACTCACCCTTCCACCCAATAATATTCAACTTCCCATCCCTCTACCAATACATATTCACCCACTAACCGTCCCAACCATATTCATTTAATCATCCACCCACCTAACCAGTCATCCATCCTTATTAACACAATCATGTTCACCCACTCCAGCATCTAACCACAATCAACTCAGCACTAATAGAAAACGTCCACTTTGCATGCGGTATGAATCAGTTGGTTTCAGTTTGTAAATAAAATACGATTTTTCTTAGCAAAAACAAGGATTACTTGATGGGCTAACTCAACATAGTTGTGTGCGGACCTTGTATGTGTAAATACATTATGGCTGGCCAGACCATGTACTCCGTATCCAGGAACATAATCATGTACAGTAAACGTTCCTTAAACAGTTATGGATGTGCATACGTAAACGTTCTTTGTCAAAGCTTTGGTAAGGAGGGCAGTTATACATTCCATTGAGGATTTAACGTATATTATGTATTCAAATGCACTAAAGCAGATCAATGTCTTGAATAGTCAAATTACGAAACTTGAAAGTAAAAACACGGCAATTCCAAAGTGCATTTTCACATCTATGCATGAAACTGCCAGGACAATGGTAGCACTGAATGTGGTTTCTGTTTCAGTTCAGAGAACTCAATGTCACCTGGGCCCGGGTCTTGATTAACAATAAAGCACTTTGCGACTTGTAGTTTTGGATCACTTCAACTGAAGCAGTTCAGGTCCAAGTGTATTAAAAAACCTAATCCCATATCCCATTGTCCACTGATAGAATAGTTGCACAGCAGAGCGGTGGTTTTGAGGCTTATTAAGGAACCCTATAAATAAGCTTTTTTAACATAACTTGCACATTAACACTTAAAAGAAAGTATTTAAAACCCCCAACATGCCCCCATGCGATCCTATACATAACTAACATTTGGAAACGAGTCAAATACGGTTAAAGTAACGCACCTGGATTTATGTTTTGGTTTCCCCCAGCGGAAACGTAAACGAACGTTTCGTCGGTTTGCAGATTTAATAGTGAATGGAGTGGCGTCCCGAGAAAGGAACCATGGCAACGCTCCGCCTTCTCCTCATCACGTGAGTTACAAGTTACGTTCAGGTCATGAACGTCTGTGGTCTACGGCGCTAACTCTTGAGTCTTGAGCCTTAACATATGCACTTCACCTGCTTGCGAGAGGGAAGTAGGCATGGGGGTCTCTACAGAGAGGTATATTTGTGACTTGTGGTCCTGTGTAAAAGAGATGAATATTCCTGGTCGTGCGTAGAGAGCGATTTTCCCTGCGCAATAATTGTTCATGTCTTGTGCAGAAGAGTGACATTTTTCCTGCAAATGAGAGCAGACTTGAATATTTGCTCTGTGCAGAGAGTGGGCAACAGTGCAGTGAGGGGTTTGTTTTTCCACACAGAGGTGGGTATTTTTTTTAATAACTATTGATTTATTACAATCCTTAAATATGCAATTATTTTAGGGGTCAGGGGAAAAAAGTCATCAACGCTGCGACTTTTTTTAGGCGACATTATCACAGGGAACCATGCCCACTGTTTCGCAAGGGGGTAGTGTTGTGAGTATCTGTTGCAGTGCACGGGGATATACGTGCCAAGTCTTCTGATTTAGGCGGGAGACTCCCGGTTTTTCAATAATAAATATTGCTTTTCTCACGTTCTCCTGTTAACATAATTCTATCGCCAATGCATTAATATAGGTACATTCATTTCTCGTGATTATTCTGATGAAATCTCCAACCCAGTGCTTCAGAATGTTGGCATGTATACAGAGGGCTGTACTTTTAACGTGTCTTAAAAAATGGGCAGTATTTATAAAAAATATTCGGAATTTACTACATCCCTTTCCCCAAATGTTTATTTTGTGTCAAACAGCATAGTCATATGTTTAAAATGAAGACTGCAACATCATTTATTTATATAATGTGTTTCAGTATAAAACTTTACACATAACATCAAAGGTATAAAAATCAAAAGAAATGTAATATGTTAAAATGTCATAACATTTCATAGAATTATCTATAAGTCATACATAAAATCACATAATAAAATACCATAACAAACAATACATTGATTAGTGCATTACCATTCCTTGCCCTTCTCCTCATAGTTCGATACTTCCAGCAACGCTAATCTACTGCTTTCATACCTAGAACATCATACTAATTCAGCCTCGCAGTGCAATACTTCCAACAACACTAATACACTGCTTTCATGCCTAGAATATCATACTAATTCGGCTGCAGTGCAGCCCTCTCACTGCTCCACCAATAATTTGTTGTCTATGAGCTTAGAGGCAATCAACCACAGTCTGTATAAGTCAGTCTGCAGTTTTTTATACTGCGTATTGCAGCATCTTCGCCAAAAGTTGTCCGTACTAATGGTGCTAAGCTCATATACATGCTCCCCCCCCAGGTACGTTGTAAAGTGCGGGTCCATAACCGGACACTCAGTACATGTTTTTGTGTTTCTATGGCTTGATGGTTGAACGGGCCTGGTCTCGACACGATACAAAAAGTGTCAATAAATTGACACACCCCAGTGGGAATGAGACCAGGAGAAAGATTGCAAGTTGAACAAAGTTTATAAAGAAAATGTGGGCATGCAGAGAACTCTACTGCTCTGAGAGTGCTCTGCCAAACATTACAAAAACTTCATGTTATAAAGACAGAAATCGTCATCGGTGCCAAATTGTATAGGTGTGGAACACTACATCATTATTGGTTCGCACATGGATACATACACATGGAATAGCGAGACTTGATAGACTGTCGTTGGGATGTCACTTCCCACAGCACGTGGGTCGGCTGGGCTCATCGCCACAGGTTGAAGGTCGAACTCTGTTTGCAAGATGTCATACCTCTAGCTAATCTAAACTAAATAATTGCTATTGGCAGGAAAAGAGTAATATTAGACACAAAGTTGTTATTCTGATGGAGGAGGCCATAACATGTGGATTGATAAATGTGCATTCTGACCCATGCCTTTTTATGGGGGTAGGGGTACCTTGTGCCCTCATTTCAGATGTCTTATCTTTGAGACCCTTATTCATGATCTGCTCCCCCAGGTGCCCCACGACTTGAGCGAGTGGATGGATGGGTGTTAGTTTTGCAGAAGAATATATGGTCATCCAGGATTGGGTATATGGTGGGCAGTCGAGGGAGGTCTAGAGGGGAAGGTTCACCCAGCAGTCACTTCAAAGTGGGGGAGAGGAATGTGGGCAAAGGGATTGTCAAGCTATAACTTTCAAGAGTGTGGGGTCGAGGTGGCACAGGCAGGTTTGTGGAGACGGATGGACGTGTAGGCCAGAGCTTCTTGCTCTGGTCACACACAGAGCAATGAGCTTAGAGGAAGAGAGAAGGATACTGAGTAGTTGCAACAATACATGGCCAGGTGTTTCCGTAAGAAATGAGTCTGAGCGGAGCTGCAAGGAGAAAGTGGAGGATGGGATGACGGGGCTCGCAGCGCGGGGTGCTGGATTGAGGGAGGGATGGCTTTTGAGAAATCATAACGGGCCCTAGAAAAAGATGGCGTTCATGGGTCACGCAAAATGGAGTATGTAGACCTCACCAAATGGCTTTGTCGATCGTCTTTTTAGTGATTATACTAAGGCCGAATTATTAGAATCGATAGATACATTTTGGGACGTCTCCCTCCACTTGGGCAAACGCTAGATCCATTTCGCATAGGAATGTCAGGGGGGTCTGAAATGACTGTTCCATCCTTACATTCCCCCCTTACATTACTATTAATGTAATGAATACCTTTGACCAGTATTTCTGTGTTAATTGCTTTGTTTACTGCTGCATCCCATGCTGGAGTCCCTTTTATTGGCATTCGTGCACGGCATACGTGTCCAAGGCTTTCATCCCTCCTAGCATATTCTTCAGGGGTGCAAGTCATGTAGATACTGCCCCCATCTCCAGCCAGGTCCACCCATACCTCCTGATGGTTTTCTAAGTCTTCGGGCTCATCAATGGTTGTATGCCACAGATTGTCTACTATATCTCCTGTGCCTTACACTGCAGTCATGCATTATTTAGGTTCATTGTTTTCACCTGTTTGTACCTGTACTTCCCTAGAATTGTGAGGCACCTTAGTTGGGTTACCCACTGTCACCATCATCATAGCACTACTGGGAATTGCTTCAGCACAACATCGAACCCCTACCTGGCACACACAGAAAATCAGCAGATAAACAATGATGGGGTCTAGCATCTTCATAGCCATGATGGTACCCAGTCGAATACTGCATCGAGCCAGTCACTGGGTTGCACTCTTTCTTTCTTGATTGTCACTCCCAGATCATGTACAACAGCAATTACATGTGATAATGTCCCGTTGTCTGCATCTGACGAAGGTATGAAAGTGAAACATGTGCTCCCAATTTTTTGACAAACACCGCTTTCCATTGCTGTAAGGAGGTCGAGGACGTAGCGGTGTTGCATCGCCATTAACCTCTAGGCTCTTAGTTCCATCTTGATGACCTTGAACCCCTCTACAGTATCGTTGGCCAGTTGGATCAACTCCCATCTCACGATCTGGATCCATTTAGCATTTGCTCGAGCTTCGATGCTTGGTATCAGTGTTGCAAAAAATGTCTCTGCTGAATTGAAGAGTTTATATTGGTCAGGTATCCAGGAGTTCGGAAGAGTCTCGAGAGAGGTAATTGCATGCTCTGTTTCTGCGTGATACCTGAACTTGCAGCCAGTTTTCTGTTAGTTCATTATAAACGGGGGTTTCTTCTTTCGTTGACTGGGGTGCTGGTCACAGCCCGGTGGGCACCCTTTCCCCCTGGACATGGCTTTTTGGGATCACCATCGGGGCAGAATGCAGCGATGCCAGAGCACAATCGCCTCTCCGTGATTACGGGAGGTGCAAATATGCCTGGCTGCCACATGCCTAGTAATTGTCCATCAGGGTAGCCGTTCCTTTTCGCATATCAGGGATGACGAGTGTTCTATTGCAGTGTATATTTGATCCCAGGGCCACCTTCCCTTCTCCACCAAAGCAAAGTTCAAATATCTTCATGCTGTGTTTTTATTGGCTTCTCGAGAGCTGTAATCCAAGTGAGCTTTGTGATGTGTTTTGACATGTTCCTGCACAAGTGTCTTCCATCCATTTCAGTCTGTCGTCTGATTGCTCTAGTAGTGCTTCAGCCTTGCACATCACTGTTGTATCGTGCCATTTGCTTTCAGTAAACATAGTTGCTTTTATTTCAATAAATGGCTCCTTAAAGCATGTTGCCTCTTGTTGTTTCTTCTTACATACTTTGTCATCAGGAGATTGTAGCCGCAGTTTTACTGTGTGTGCCTCGAAGGTACTTCGAATTCTACACAATGCAAGATGAAGGAGACACTGGGCTTCCAATATAGGGGTTTCCTGTGGCACTAACATTTTGGTGTTCCTGATGCGTGAGGGATCAGCGAACAGACATAGCAACTGTCATTAGTGTCCTGCTTGCCAGTGGTGCTCATATCAGAGTGCCATTTGTTAGATTGTTCTGGGTTTCGGGGGTCTTCAATTGCATCTAATCCCAAGCCATGATAAGCATCATACTTATGTTGTTGTATGGCCTTTTCTCTTTCCCGCCTAGTGTCAGGATTTGCTTGTACCTCCCTTAACTCCTCCTCACCTGTCTCTTCAAATTAACTTTGTGTTTAAAGAGTCCTTCTTCCTTGGTTGTCTTAGTTCTTTACTCTTCTTGTCTTTTTTTTGGCATAGATAGGGGCGAGCTCCCTCGGTGGCCACCCTGACCTGAATAGAACCCGTTCCGGGGGACCCCCAAGGAGCAAGCTCCCAATTCAGGGAAAAAAAGGCAAAGATGCCCAAAAAAAACCTGTGTGGTATAGGTAAATCCTTGCTTGCAGAGGACGGTGTAAATCCAAGGGATTCCTTCAATGTTCAATGGGAGTATAATTCACAATGTTCAGAACTGGTGAAGCAGAACTGTCAAGGATGGCACTCTGCCAAGAGTGGCACCGGGCCACTCTTGACAGAGTGGCCCGGTGCCACTCTGTCAAGAGTGGCTGTGCTGATGTAAGGTGACAGATAAGCACACACAGCAGGAAGCTCAACAAGAAAGAAGAATAGGTAACAGTAGCTGTGAACAAAAAGGGTCAGGGAATACAAACGTACAAACAAAACTGGATTCCCTCTTGGGATGTATGCAGAAATGGGAAAGAGTGTTCCACGGACCTTTGGAAACTCCAGCCTTCTGCACAGATTGCTATTACAGGAGCCCACTCTGTATGCTCATGGCTGGGAACAACAGCTGTGGATGTCTGTACCGAAACAGTATAACTGAAATGAATAACCTAAGGGGAGGACAGAAGACTCAAGGAAGAGAAGGACAGGGATCAAGAACAGGGGGTTTCAAACAAGGAAGAAAGCAAGGGGACAGTAACGGATGGCACAAAGTGCAGGCAAACTGTTGTGGACTGTGGAGGACTGTAGTAGGCTGCAAGACAGGGAGTCCAGAGGAGCAGGACAGAGAGCTGTAGTACGCTGCAGACAGAGAGCCCAGAGGAGCAGGGCAGCGAGGCAGGGAGCCCAGAGGAGCAGGGTAGCAAGGAGCGAGGCCCAGAGGAGCAGGGCAGCGAGGCAGGGAGCCCAGAGGACCCAGGCTGCAGGCAGAGGAGTGTTGCGGGCAGCGAGGCAGGGAGCCCAGAGGACCAGGGCTGCAGGCGGAGGAGTGTAGCAGGCTGTAAGGCAGGGAGCCCAGAGGAGCCGGCAAAGGGCACTGGATCAGAAGCAGGAAAATACGGCAACAGGAACAGCATACGAATCGTGGCTCAAGGCAAAAAGGGGCTGGGAGAACTCTTGATGCAAGAGACTGAGCTCCTGCAGGCAGCTGCTTAAATACAGCCCTGCCTTGTACTGAGGCAGGCTAATTGGCAGCACCTGGAGCAGCCCACCTGAAGGTAATCTGCCTCCTCCCTCTCTGGTCCTGAGAAGGTGGAAGCAGCACTGATCGCTAGAGCTTCTGGCGATTGTGGTTCCAATACTGATGAATTGATAACTGTTGCAAGGTGCATTATGATACATGTAGTTAGCTGTATTAAATAAGAAAGTACCAAAGTTGTGCAAATGGAAATTAAGAACCAAAGTGTGAATAGGGGTTGTCCAAAGAGTACTATGAAGATAAATGAGTTCCAAATAGTCCATGATGGTTGCCAATGTGTGTGCCAGTGGCACAGGCATGACTGTATGCCTCTCTCCATGCCCCCTGAAGACCAACCAACAAGAAGAGCAAGTCCAAGGCCTGTCACACCGTGAGAGAATCTTATACTAAAAAGGCACATCATGAAGATCCAAAAACTGTTTAAGACTGCAAGGTGAGAGTTTTTAAAGGAGTAAACTTTACCATTGTTCAGAACCTTTGGGATTGAATCCAGAAAAGACAAAGTCTTAGGGGCACAAAACACAACAGTACGTTCATGAAGTGAGGAACTGTGAGGATCTGTTGCAGGCTCCATGGCATATATTGCTTTGAAAGTAGTGGTCCTCCTTAGGGCTGGCAACGGTACAGTGCTGAAAGGTGGAACCAGAGATACAGCTGAGTTGGTTGCTCTAGGAAGGTCTTCCAAATCTTCAGAAGGATTGGTAGTCGGCGTGATCTTTCTATTTGAAGACAACTCGGGCAAGACAGGAATTTCATTGCAAAGTGTAAACAGGGGTGTCTCTTTGTTCACAAATGGATCTTCAACGGTATTTAGATACCTGGACTGGTTCTTGAAAGGAACGGTATCCTCTAGGCACTCGGTTGTCTCATTAGATATGATAGGAACTATCACCACTACAGGATAGTTTGAGGGATGTAGATCAAGAAAAGAAGGTGCTGTGGGATCAGGTTGTGTAGCAGAAGCCGAGGATCCAACCGCAGCGAGCATAGCTGCGGAGGAAGCAGAACCCGGGGCATCAAGAGCATCAGAAGTAGCTTTAACTTCAGGAAACACAGCGGCAGGTTCTTCAGATGCAGCAATGGCAACATCAAGATTTGCGGCAGGGACTTCAGGAGTCACAAATGTTGCAGGGACACCATGAGTTGCAGGGAGTTCAGAAGCCACAGCAGCTGGGAGATCAGGAATAGCAGTAGGAAGTTCAGGTGCTGTAGCAGCTGGGAGTATAGGTGCCACGGGAGTATAGGTGCCACAGGAGCACCAGCGGGCAGGGACGCAACTGAGGCTGATGGAGTAGAGTCTGGCAGTTTAGGTCCTGCAGAGGCACCAGCAGGAACAACCGAATCTGTAGCCTTAATAGGAGAACCTTTAACTGGCTTTGCAACAGGTACTGTCCTTGCAGGCAGAGAGGAAGGGGGTGCTTCTACTGCAGTAAGAGTGATTTGAGATGCTGCATCAGTAGCAGATTCAGGAGTACTAGCAGGAGGAGCAGCAGAGATTGGGCTTGCAGATTCTGTAACAGGTAGCATGGCTGATGTAGGGTCAGGAAAGGGTAGGTTTTCTGGTGGCTTGCCTTCAAAGTCTTGTGTGCTCAAGTTGATAGATGGGTCTGGGGTATTGACTGTTGGCAAAGCTGGATTCCAGACAGGTACTGGGTATAGTTCAGGATCTGACTCATGGTCTGGTGCAGAAAAGTCCATAGAAGCAGAGTACATCTCTGACTTGGTCACTTCAGTAGAGGCTGTAAGTGTGAGTAAAGGACCGCCATTAAGGGTAAGAACGGGATAATCCTTTGACTCAGCAGGATCTCCAGTCAGATGATTACACTTGATTTGTGGTGTAATGGCAGTGTGAGCGATTCGGCTCACCGGACGAGTTAATTCTTCACTATCTGAACAACAGCCTGAGTTACTGTGGCTAGTAAGTAAATGAGCTGTGTCAACCTTTAGATAGTATGCATATGCCAAGTTCAGATCTTCCAACTGCTCTGTATAAGTCTGTATCTTCTGTGTTACCATTCCAGGCCTTATCATGTCAATCTCTAAAGACAGAATGTCTGGTGTTTGGCATAGTGCCAGATGGTCTGGTAAATTGTGTCCCTTTGCTAGATTCTTACAATGCAAATAGACAAATTCATCATAGAGGTCTTCGGTTTGTCTTTTAAGGCGCAAGAGCTGTTCTTGTAACTGGTATGCTCCATTTGCCAGTTCTACAACTTCAGAATCTGGTGTAGCAGAAAAGCCAGGTGTTGCAATGTGAAGACTGACCTTGGAGTTATCGTGGTTAGTAGTTACTGGGGAAGCATTAAGACAACCGATGGTCAGTATTGGTCTTTTGTACCCAGGACCAGCTTCAGTAACCTCAGGATACTGAATGCCTTGTCCAGCAGTCTGGGGGAGGTTGTGTAGCTTGCCAGGCTGATCTTGAGCATATCACTTTGGCAACAGCGTACTCTGGTTGAGAGTCTGCCAAAATGAGTGCAATATCTTTGGCTGCAGCAGTGTTAAGACATTGGGCCTGAGACAGGGCAGCCTGGAATAAAGGAATACAAGGTTTGTGTACAGGCTGAATGTCGAATGCAGTGTCAGGAGAAATGCCAGAAAGCGCATGGGTGTTTTCCACTGTTTAGGCTAACAAAATCTGCAAGAATTCATTTTCTTGCTGTAGTTCTACAGATAGGGACTGCGGATCATAGTTACAAATGTCATAGTAGTTTAACATAGATGGGTCAGAGAGCCAGTGAGTGTAGTACTGTGCTTGCAAACCTTTGTTTACTAGGGCTAGTCTGTCCTTTAAATTGGGTTTTTGTTGGCTGTCCTTAGGAAAACTTTAGATTTCTGCAGAGGTTTCCTGAACCGAAAGGAAAGCATCTTTGGTCTGAGGGTGCCTTTCCTGCCTGTGGAACAAGAATTTATTGGCTCTTGCATTCTGTCAAGGATGGCACTCTGTCAAGAGTGGCACCGGGCACCCAGGTAGGTTTTGGGTGGCTGTGATGATCTAAGGTGACAGATAAGCACACACAGCAGGAAGCTCAACAAGAAAGAATAGGTAACAGTAGCAGTGAACAAAAAGGGGCAGGGAATACAAAGGTACATACAAAACTGGATTCCCTCTTGGGGTGTATGCAGAAATGGGAAAGTGTTCCACGGACCTTTGGAAACTCCAGCCTTCTGCGCAGATTGGTATTACAGGAGCCCACTCTGTATGCTCATGGCTCGGAACAGCTGTGGGTGTCTGTACCGAAACAGTATAACTGAAATGGATAACCTAAGGGGAGGACAGAAGACTCAAGGAAGAGAAGGACAGGGATCAAGAACAGGGAGTTGAAAGCAAGGGTGCAGTAACGGATGGCACAAAGTGCAGGCAAACTGTTGTGGACTGTATTAGGCTGCAAGGCAGGGAGTCCAGAGGAGCAGGACAGAGAGCTGTAGTAGGCTGCAGAGAGCCCAGAGGAGCAGGGCAGCAAGGAGCGAGCCCAGAGGAGCAGGGCAGCAAGCCCAGAGGAGCAGGGCAGCGAGGCAGGGAGCCCGGAGGACCAGGGCTGCAGGCAGAGGAGTGTAGCAGGCTGCAAGGCAGGGAGCCCAGAGGAGCAGGGTAGCAAGGAGCGAGCCCAGAGGAGCAGGGCAGTGAGGCAGGGAGCCCAGAAGACCAGGGCTGCAAGCAGAGGAGTGTAGCAGGCTGTAAGGCAGGGAGCCCAGAGGAGCCGGCAAAGGGCACTGGATCAGAAGCAGGAAAATACGGCAACAGGAACAGCATACAAATCGTGGCTCAAGGCAAAAATGGGCTGGGAAAACTCTTGATGCAAGAGACTGAGCTCTTGCAGGCAGCTGCTTAAATACAGCCCTTCCCTGTACTGAGGCAGGCTAATTGGCAGCACCTGGAGCAGCCCGCCTGAAGGTAATCTGTCTCCTCCCTCTCTGGTCTTGAGAAGGTGGAAGCAGCACTGATCGCTAGGGCTTCTGAGGATTGTGGTTCCAATACTGATGAATGGCAATAGCCAGGAATTGATAACTGTAGCAAGGTGCATTATGGTACATGTAGTTAGCTGAATGAAATAAGAAAGTACCAAAGTCGCGCCAATGGAAATTAAGGACCAAAGTGTGAATAGGGGTTGTTCAAAGAGTATTATGAAGATAAATGAGTTGCAAATAGTCCATGATGGTTGCCAATGTGTGTGCCAGTGGCACAGGCATGACAAGAACAGACTGGATAGCAAATTCCTAAAGACTGGATCGTGGCAGGAATGAGGTGATTGGTAAGTAACCAGAAGGTTTGTAAATAACTTCAACTTCTTTAGCAATTTAAGATGATAGGATAGAAGAAGAGAAACTAGAGGTAACCCGAAGACTGACAGAAGCTGCAGAGGAAAAGGGCAAAGACAACAAAGGGGCGGAGTAAGAATCAGAAATAGCGGTAAAGGAGTATTAAAGAAATGAATTGCGAATGCTCGAGAAGTAGAATACTAAACTGCAAAGAAAAGACAGAAAAGGGAACCGGAATACTAGCAGAGCAACTACAGAACAATTAGGCCGACGAGGCAAGTAAAGAAAAGAAGTCGGAAGTAGACTGTCAGAGAGGTAAACAGACTAGGGTGCAAAAGTAAACGAGGGAATACCCACCAAGTTTACCTTACAAAAACTGGCAGATCCAAAGCGTGCTGGAAACAGGGAACAGGAAGGCAGAAAAAACAGGGAAAACTACATTATCACTAGCATTCATTAAAGAGGAGTCATGCAGGAAAGGGGTAATCGTGCGGTTTTTGTATAACTGGTTAGGTTTGCAGAAACATTGTGGTCCCATATAAATTTTATTCCATCCCATATTAGTTTAGTACCTTCTTGTATTAATTTTCCCCCCTCCCCCCTACTTTTATATTATCCATTATAAAAGATGCTCCAGTAAGCACCCAAACATAATAGAAAATACTATTGCTACAAAATATAAACCACAGTTGTATGAATAAGCCCTAGTGGCACTAACATTGTCCTTACTGCTGTGTGACTCTCTTCTCTCTGTATTCAGAGCGCTTGTCTCCGCCATTATCGTTCCTACAGAGTGGAATAAAAGTGGGTTAAGTATACATGCAGTTTGTATACTTTGTATATACATTACGGTGCTTCATACGGGAGGAAGAGGAAGGGAGTGGGAGAGAGATGGAGAGAGAGAAGAAGAAAAGAAACAGTGGAGCGGAAGAGGGAGGAAGTGCAGTTCTACATGGTACGTTTCCGTTTTGACATTTAGTTTTCTTCTGTAATTTTATGAACATGAAACACGCAGTACCCTTCATTGAAATTCATGCGTAGCACTCGTTTATTTTTCTGTCATGTTACTTTCATTAGGGCACAGCCATTTCATGTTCCTCTGGCACTAGTGTTTGTGATGTTACACTGTCATGCGCTTTCCTAACGTTAGACAGATGGATCCAGTATTTCAGGCACTTTACCTTCACCGGCGAAGCTGTACAGTATATTACCTCATAAGGGCCATGAAATCTTGGAGAATTCCATCTCCTGACAAAACTACGAACGTACACTTGTTCTCCTGGCATCAGTTGTGTTACTGGACTGTCTGTTGCTGCCTTGGTTGTGTCTGTCCCCTCATTCTGTGTGAAGAGTGGCTATACTCCTTACTACCCGTGTTAACTGTGTTAAATATTCCTTGAAATCTTCCCCTAGGATCGTGGCCGTCTTATGGGCATCTGACACTCTCCTTACTGGAGAAAGGGGTGTTTGCATGCGTCTTCCTGTCACTATTTCATGTGGCGACAAGTGGTGGACTTTGCTAGGCTGTGTGCAAAGTTGGAATAACGCCATGGGTAGGCAATAAACCAAAATTTTCTTGAGGGTGTGGCATAACTTTGACAGCCTAGTCTTTTTTTTTTTTTAACTTTGTTTATTTTAAATCAAGGCAGGACGACAATTACAAACATTATAAGCAGTGATTATTTAGGCATGTTGATCCCCAGTCCTTTATCCCCCCTGAGTTTCCTCCCTCACTCCTCCCTTTGGTCCATCTGTCCCTTAGGCATTGTAGGCGGATTCTTCCCTCCTGGGCTGTCCAGTTTGCGCCTCAGCGTCTATGTATCTTCCTCAGGGATCTCCTGATTTTTTAAGATCCAGCGGGCCCCGGTAGGTTTATAGGTCAGGGCGGGGATGCGCTGGTCGAATTCCAGCACTGGGGCCCCCGATGTTCTGGAAACGATGGGGAGTTCCCGCTTGTGCTGCCGTCACCTTCTCCGCTACCAGAATGTCCCAAAGTTTGGTCCACCATTGGGCCATGTGAGGGCCTTCCGGGGTTTTCCAAGCTCGGGCCACCACCGTTTTCCCTGCTAGTAGGCAGTGGGTTAGTAGTTTCGCTCTGGTCCCGGAGCGCGGGTAGGTCCCGGGAATTGGAGCTCCCGGCAAGACCCGTTCTGGTTCCAGGGGAATCGTTGTTCCGGTAATTTGTGTGATGGACCCCAGGCATGCTTTCCAGATTTGTTGGACCTTTGGGCAAGCCCACCACATGTGGAAGAAGGAGCCTGGGTGGCCGCATCCTCTCCAGCAAGAATGCTCCACCTGGGGGTTCATATGGTGAAGTCTGAGGGGCGGGTAGTACCACCGCAGCGTGATCTTGTACGCACATTCCCTATTGGTGATGCAGGTGGACGAGGTGTGTGTTCTGGTCCATATGTTCACCCAGGTTTGATCCTCTATCGGGTGACCCAGGTCCGCCTCCCACTGGGCCATGCAGCGGGTTTTTGTGGTCAGGAAGTCACTTAGGAAGCGTCTGTATAGGGTGGATACTCTGCCGCGGGTTGGAAGGTCTCCCAGAGTGAGTTCTAGGGCAGTAGGAGGGTGTGTCGCTGCTTGCAGAGTTTGGGGATGTGAGCACCAGTGGCGTAATTGAATGTATGTGAATCTGTCCCTTTCCTGGAGTTGGAATTTCTCCTTGCATTGGGCGAAAGTGAGAGGTCTCCCCCCCCGTATACAGCTGGTCTATGGTCTCCAGCCCGCCTTTGATCCAGTTACGAAAATTGCGAGGATTCGTTCCCGGTGGGAATATTGGATTATGGAAGACCGGGGAGCGTGGGCTCAGTCCACTTGGCACTCCCTTTCGTTTTAGCGCCCAGTCCCAGGAGCCAAGGGTGTGTTTGGTTGATAGCAGGAGCTCTCCCCATTGGGTCCTGAGGGGGGGGGCCGGATATGTGGTAGAAATCGTAAGGGTAGGGGCACTCGTGATTGTTCCAGCTCTACCCATCTAGGGCGGTTTGTCGTATTTTGCCATGCCTGGACCTGGGCCAGTTGGGCTGCCACTCTGTAGGCCTGCAAGTCTGGGACCCCCAGCCCTCCCAGTTTGGAACTCCCCAGCATAGTTCTGAGAGGGATTCTCGCTTTCTTACCTTTCCAGATAAAGTTCAGCATTTTTCTCTGGATCCCTCGAAGAGTTGGTGTGGGGATCGCTACTGGTAGGGAGGCACAGGCGTATAGGAATCTCGGAAGGAGGTTCATCTTGCATGCAGTGATGCGCCCGAGCAGTGAGATCTCTTGGGTCTCCCAGCGCTTCAAGTCGCCTTCCAGTTCTTAGTCGGGGGAAATTGGTTTTGTACGTGTCTCTTGGGTCAACCGGGATGTGGACCTCTAGATAGGGGATGGCACTCTTCTCCCATGTTATCAGGCACATCTTAGTCAGTGGTTCTCGTTCTGCCGGGGTGAGGCCGATACCCAGGGCGGATGATTTATCAAAGTTTATGGTGAGGCCTGAGACTTCGCCATAGCTGGCGATTTCACGTATCGCGTGTTTTAGAGATGAGTGGGCCTCCGAGATTGTGAGCAGAATGTCATCCGCGTATAGTGCGATTTTGTGATGCATGGGGCCACTTTGTATGCCCTTGATTTGGTCATTTCGCCTGATCTTTTGTGCGAAGGGCTCCATGGTGAGTGCAAAGAGCAAGGGCGACAGTGGACAGCCTTGCCGGGTTCCGCATAAGGGGATTGGAGCCGAGCTGTGTCCGTTGATTCTCAGGCTAGTTTTAGGGCTATTATAGTTGGCTAGAACCATCGTTTGGAAAGCTGGCCCAAAGCCGAAGGCCCCTAGGGTGTGTCTCATGAATGTCCAATCCACCCTATCAAATGCCTTAGCTGCGTCGAGAGCCACTAAGACTAGTTTTTGGGAGTTCCGGGAGGCAAGGTCCACCAGGTTCAGGGTTCTCCGGATGTTGTCACCTGCTGTCCGGTGTAGGATGAAACCTGCCTGGTCGGGGTGAATGATCTTCGGCAAGATGCGATTTAAGCGGGTTGCTAGAGTTTTTGAGTATATGTTCGCATCGATGTTTAAAAGTGCGATCGGTCTGTAGGACGTTATGCTTCTTGGATCTTTTCCAGGTTTAGGCAGGAGGATGGTGGTTGATTCCTGCATCGATGGGGTCACCGCTCCCGTTTCCCTGAAGGAGTTGAATAGGGTAACCAGGTGGGGGGTCAGTTGTGCTCTGAATAGTTTGTAAAACCTGGTTGAAAAGCCGTCTGGGCCGGGGGCCCGTGTTTTAAGTGATTTGATGGCTTCCTCAATTTCCTCCCATGTAATGGGCTCCTCCAGTTCGTCTCTCGTTGCGTCGGAGAGACGGGGCACTGCTGCCTGCTGCAGGTATTCCTTCTGTTGTGGTAAGTTTTGTGGGGTTGCCTTTATGATTTGGGTCAGATAATCTATTGCGAGGCGTTGCTTTTCGGGCTCTGAGTATAGTGTGACCCCGTTGGAATTACGCAGACCCGTGATTGCGTTGACGCGTCTCTGCTTGGCTAGCTATGCCACCAGGAACTTGTTTGCCTTGTTGCCCTTCGCGTAGTATGACTGTTTGGCCTTCGCCATTAGTTGGGCGGTTTGTTCCGCATAGTGGGCTTCCAGTTTTTTCCGTGCCGTACGAATGATCCGTTGTGTTTTGGGGGACCAGCCTTTCTCCTTATGGAGTGCCTCGGCCTCTTAGTTCGTTCTCTAGAGCCGTCTGGGTCTGACGCCTGTCTCGGTGGTAGGCCGCACCTTGGGCTATTAGGGAGCCCCTGATTACTACCTTCATGGCGTCCCAGTTGTTCGCTAATGAGGTGTCTGAGGCTGGGTTTTCGTTGAAGAAATGTCTTATTCCTGTTGCGATCTTGTCTCTGGTGGCCATGTCGTTAAGGATCGGGTCGTACAACATCCATTTACGTGGGTTATTGAGGTTAGGGTTCTGAACCCGGAGTTCCAGGAGCACTGGGGCGTGGTCGGATATCGCTCTTGTGCCGATGGAGACTTCTTTGAATGAGAGGAACGTTTGCGGGGAGATCGGGAACAAGTCGATCCTTGAAAAGGTGCGATGGACGAAAGAGTAAAAAGAGAAATCTTTTTCGTCAGGGTGGAACACCCGCCATGAGTCTATTATCTCCAAGGTCCTGAAGAGTCGGAGGAGGCTAAGTGCTTGGGCGAAGTCGCTTGGAGTCGGGGGTGTGACTGGTCTTTGGTGGGGTCGGGAACCCCATTGAAGTCCCCACCGACAATTGTTTGGCCCTCCACAAAGCTAGTGAGAGATGTGCCCAAGGAGTCATAGAAGTGTGATTGTCCAGTGTTAGGGGCGTACACCGAGATGAGAGTATATAGGTCTCCCTTAGGAGGCATTTGACCGCTGTAAATCGGCCTTCTGGGCATATTTTCGTTTCCAGGATCTGTGGGTTCAAGTCTTTCCTGAAGAGGATCGCCGTACCTCCTTTTTTGTTTGTGCCAGAGGTGAAGAATTGGAGCTGGAATAAACGGGAACGAAGCCGGGTCACATCTGCCGGCAGCAAATGAGTATCTTGGAGCATGGCTATCGCTGCGTCTTCGTCCCGGAGTTTCAGTAGAATTGCCTTTCGCTTGTTAGGGGAGTTCAGGCCATTAACATTCAGGGAGAGGACCCGAAGCGTCTGGAGGTCCGCTAAAGACTCGCTCTCCTTTCCTTGGGTTAGGGGGGGGTCGTGGGGCGGTGATTCAAATGCCATGTCTGTTAGGGAATCTCTTGATGTCATCTTGCACTTGAGGTTTTAACGCGGAGCCCCAACGGGGGGGCCGCAACTTTAACTGGGGGGTAGACCGACATTGTAAGTGCGATAATACCCTCGGCCAACAGGGCCAACTGTCCCATCACGTATCGTGTACTGTGGGTTTCCAAGGAACAAAGGTTGGAAAGTATCCTTGGAGTGGGTATGAACCATGGGTATGGCCCGCCGCCACCGCCTTCAAGGTTCCTTAGCGCGAAACATAGGTGGCGGGTCCTACTTTAGGTAGGGGCATCTGCGTCCAGGCTCAATTGCTGACGGAACCTGGGACCGTGGAAGCGTCCTCGTTCATCTCTTTCTGTTGCTCTGCTGGGTTGACGACCATGGCGTGCGTTTGGGCTTTGGGGAGGGAGGCGGTCCAGAGTCTTCGGTCCCCTTCGGGTTTGGCGTGGAAGGATCTCGGGGCGAGGCTGGATGTAAGATTATCTCTGCGTCTTCCAAGTGGCTGATTCGGCGTAGGGTGCCATTATATGTAAACTGGAGAGCTGTCGGAAACAGCCACCTGTAACGGATCTGTTGCTCCTGAAGGAACACTGCCAGAGGCCGGAGTGCTCTTCTTTTCTGGAGAGTAAGTGGTGAGAGGTCCTGGTATATTTGAAGTGGGGTGCTCTGAAAAGTGATCTCTTCTCCTTGGCGACTGATCGCTGATATTGCCTCTTTGGTCGTGAAGAAGTGGCCCCTGGTAATAACATCTGGGGGGGGTCCGAATCTGTCCCACGGCGCGGGCGGAGTCTGTGGGTCAGGTCCAGCAGGAGCTGGGATTTGTCCAGGTCCGGGAGTAGGGCCTCGAAGAAGCTTCCCACGTAATCCGCTAACTTGTTGTCGGGGATAGAGGATGGGACGACCCGAATGCGGAGGTTATTGCGACGTGCCCTATTTTCAAGGTCTTCTTGTTTGAACTCCAGGATCTCGCATTTGTGGTGCAGGGAATCGATGGATCTTTGCACTTCCCCCAGTGTGATCCTGAGAATGGTCCTCGATTTCTCCGAGCCTCTGTTCGATTTCTGTGACCCTTTGGTCCGTCTGATCAACTTTAGCGGTGAGTTCCGAGAGGCAGGCGCGAAACTCCGATTTAATATCCGCCATGAAGGCTATCAGGTCTCCTTTGTTAGCAAGGGCGCCCCTGTCTTCTTGTGGTTTCTGTGGGGTCAGTTTAGGAGGATCCTGTTTCTTGGGTTTCTCTGGTGCAGTAAACATGGCGGAGATATCTGTGCCCTTGCTCGCCATCGTTTGCCTCGACATACTGCTCGTATCGGACGGTCTTGATTGAGAGAGTAGCAGCGGGGCCTAGGGCGGTGGGAGACTGCACTCGGGTTGTATTGACAGCCTAGTCTTAAGGAGTGAGTTGATCTTCTCGACAATCCCGTTAGCTTGTAGGTGATAAATCAAACACATTTTATGTTTAATTCCTAATAATGCAGGGAATTTCTTGAATAGGTCATTAACGGAATGTGTTCCGTTGTTGGAACGAATGACGTCGCATTGACCAAATATCACAGAGCTCAAAGGATCCCAAGAGGGTTGCGAATGCCCTTACGACTGACGTTATGCAAGGATAATAAAGATTTTGTTAAAAAATGGGAAAGCATTCTAAACAAGTGTTCACTTGACTTGATATTTTTAACGATACAGGAATTACCGAAGGAGCTTGCAATAATTAATTCAGAAATTGAGGATATCAAGATTGAATTAAGCACAACTATCAGTGAAGAAGATCTCAAGAAAACATTAGAGGAAATTAACCAGAAAGTAGAATCTTACAGAGACGAGTTAGAGAAGAAAAAGATATGTAAGTTTACAAGAGATACCTACGATTATTGTAATGACGAGGTTTACACCTGGATGAATAAGTATAACAACCAGAATCGTCCCCAGAACAAAACCTCAACAGATAACTCAAGCTCAGGTTCTGAAGCAGAATAAAGCAAAACTACTGATAACCATACGGAACAACAACCAAGTGATACAGGAAGGCCTTGCAGCAGATCGAACCACAACACCACCACGCAAACAGCCTTTTTTAGGGAAAGGACAAGACTGCAGAAAAGAACACGAAGGGGAAAGAGAAAAAGCAGGAGCATCGGGCCCTCAAAGCAGATATCCGAAGAGAAGGCCTTAGTGATCAATCTATCACAGAGAAATCTTACAACAACTGAATTAACAATACTACAGAAAGGCTTAAACGTTGTTCCCACTCACACGTCCACCTTGTTTGAAATGAAAATGGCACTGTTTAAATTCATACGTAAGCTGAAACTCAAAGCCTTTTTTGCTGACACGTCAGTTGATCCTGCCAGTAGAGATTCAGAATTTCTGGAGTTACGCTCAAAAAGCACTTATATGCCTCCGGTTACGCATGGAACGATAGATGTGTTTCAAGAAGCAGCGTTGAAGGATTTGCAAAAAGTTTCTTTTAAGCCATCCAAATACAGGAACCTCGACAAAAAAGACATGTCAGTAATAAGAAAGTTGTACAAAGACCCAGACATTACGATTCGCTCAGCTGATAAAGGAGGAGCCTTGGTAATATTGAATACAACAGATTATGAAGAAGAGTGCCAAAGACAACTTCAAGATACTAACACATATAAGGTCCTACCCAATGACCCCACACAAGACATTAAGCTCAAAATCTAAGAAATGCTATGTGATGCTGAAGAAAATGGATGGATCTCCACAGCAACTAAATCATTCTTAACAACAAAATTGTCATGATGCCTGCCCCCGGAAGACCAGACCAGGCCCAGCAGCCCTGGAAGCAGGCATCATGCCACTTGGAGCATGCCCAAAAGCCCCAGTTAGGGGCTGTTTGGGTGCAGTCCTGGCGCCTATGGCGCCAGGCTCATAAAGATAAAGTCAGTCCTGGCGCCATGGGCGCCAGGCTAATTATTGATAACTTACCTGAAAGCAGACCATGCTGCATACTCACCTGAGGAAGACCATGCTGCATGAAGACTCAAGCCAAATGAGGCTTAGGAGGGACTATTTTACTGAAGGGACTATTTTGTTACTTGGGTGGGGCTGTGGAAGAATAGCTACCTGGATCTTCTTCCAAGGCTATTTAAACCACGCCCGGACAGCCACACGTGCTTCGCGTTATTCTGCTTGCTGCAGCGTAACGCTCACCGTGTTTTCAGCAGCTCCAGTCTTCAGCCACGCCCGCTTCAGTCCTGGGACTCCTGAAACAAGAAGAAAAGAATGATAAAGGTTAGAACAGGAGTTTTAACTTTAATCCTTAACTGAATCCTGATCCATTTCGCCACGGAGCTGAAAGACAGAAGTCTTTGAAGCATCGCTTCGTATTCCTACGGCGCCGCGCTGAACTCACCTGCTTGGCGTTACTTCAGCATTCCATCACGCTCTCTCCATCTCGCGGCCGCCCTCCGACACCTAAGGAGACAAAGACAGCAAGGTGAGCAAGGGGACTCTCTAAGGCTATACAAGTTACCCCCAAGGACTTACCTGATTTACCACGGGGGTACTCACCTCATCTCGGGTCGGCGCAGTCAACTCTGCTTCATCGCCGTACCCCGGCCCCTAATGGGAAAACCACAATAGACTTACCTGAATCTTACCAATTGCTATTTGGAAATCTTCGAGTGGATTAATCGGCAACCTGCAAGGAATCGGACAGAGTGAAGATCAGACATTTGAACTCTTATGAACAATTGGACTTTAGAGTCAATACTGGAACTCACCAATTCCTCTACGCCAGTGAAGTAACTGGTCATCAACGCACCCCTGCGGTCGACGCAGGATGGAGAGCTCATCCTTCCAAACCATCAGGTGAGACTAAGGAGGGGACATCAAGAGTGATCTGTGGGAAGACAACGGGAGTGGGGAAGGTGGGTTGACACTCAATTCCACGGGTGGTTAATTCCTCTTCTCCTTTGCAGAAGAATATTCCTGCGAGCCAGACAAACTAGGCTGAGCGGGCCAGTCCAGTCAGTTATCTCGGCGCTACACGTCACGCTGGTGGAAACAACAGCGGCCCAGTTCCGGTCGACGCCCCCTTGCAAACCAGGTGAGCTTAACAGAACGCGAAGCCTAACACAAATACCCACCTGGGCGTCATGGAGACCTCGGAAACTGATCAGTTGGCCCAATTATTAGGGGAATTAAGGGCCGAAGTGCATTCCGCCCGCCAAGAAACCAATGCCCTCAGGAGGGAACTGATAGTGTCCAAGGAACGAACTGATGAATTGGCCAGACAACTATTACTGAGCCAGGCTGGACAAACACCTCTACCAGGACTTGGGGCAAGTCCAGCTCCTGTACCATCGAGTAACCCGGTGCAGATAAATTTACCTGGAGCCGTTCCTTTGGCTCCGCCTGAACGCTTTGCCGGAGACCCAAAAGGGTTTGCAACATTCATGAATCAATGCCGCTTGAACTTTTTATGTAGACCTGGAGCTTTCCCAAATGATCAGGCCAAGGTAGCCTTTGTACTGTCATATCTCAGCTGCAGTGCAGCGGATTGGTCCATTCCACTAGTTAACCAGGATGACCCGATTCTTCGACATTTCCAGGGTTTTCGAACAAGCATGGAAAGACTATTCGGCCGACACTCCCGAGGACAGGCTTTGGACAACGAACTTTTATCCCTACGTCAAGGTAACCAGGATCTTTTATCTTACATTGCAACTTTCAATAGATTAGTAGTGGAAACCGAATGGCCTGAAGCCAAGCAAATCACATTATTCCATCGAGGAGAACTCAAAGATGTTTTGGCCCAAATCCTGAACCCGCCTCAAGACTGTGCTGAATATATAGATCTAGTGGTCCAGCTCGATCACAGACTTCAAACCAGGAAGGCTGACCGAACCAAGTTTGAGAACAGGGTGTTGGTTAAAACCCACGTAAGATCCAAGGGAGTAGATGTCTCAGAACCTATGCAAATCGGGGGGGTTAAAGGACCCTTAAGCCAGAAGGAAAGAGATAGAAGAATGCAACTGCAATTATGTTTATATTGCGGAACTACTGGTCATTTTCTTCGGAACTGCCCTGTGAAACCACCCAAGAAAGTTATAGGAGCAGCAGACGAAAACCATGTGAAATCTGACTCGGGAAACGACCACGCCCGGCAAGCGTAGAGGTCCGCTTGCCGAGCTTAAAGAAGGACACTCTGACCTCGCATTTCACCATACCCATGGTCCTTGTAGATCCAGAGAAGCCATCACGCATGCACGCGGTAAAGGCGTACGTAGACCGTGGAGCCATAGGAAATTACTTGGACTGGGAATTGGCTACCAGGATGAATCTATCTCTCACCCGCAAGACCACAGCCGATGTCACCACTGTAGATGGAACGGAAATTGCCTCTGGACCCGTAACTCATTCCACTGCAGAGATTATTGCTGAGTCAAGATCGGCATCGAGAGGCTATGGTGTTCGACTTAATCGAGGCCCCACAGTTTCATCTGATACTGGGGATACCTTGGTTGGAAAAACATAATCCCTGTATTGATTGGCGAGAGAAGAGACTAACCTTCCCAGAATGTGCTCACACCTGCTACCCAAGGAAAACTCAAAACTCAGTCCTGGCCCCAGTAATTCCAGTAGCCATACAATTACCTGTTGAATACCAAGACTTTCAGGATGTCTTCCAAAAGGAACAGGCAAACGCCTTACCACCTCACAGATCGTATGATTGTCAAATAAATCTTGTACCTGGAGCACAACCACCTTGCAGCAGAATATATACCCTTACGGAACCCGAAAATCTCCATTTGCGCCAATACCTAGACCAGTACCTTGCTAATGGCTTCATTCGCCCGTCCAAGTCCCCTGCATCTTCAGCTTTGTTCTTCGTACCGAAAAAGGAAGGCGACCTTAGAACATGTATAGACTACCGCGCACTGAATCAGATAACCATCAAGAATCGATACCCACTGCCTTTGATCCCAGAACTACTAGACCAGGTGAAGGACGCTTGTATATACACGAAACTAGACCTTCGGGGGGCATATCATCTGGTACGTGTCAAAGAGGGTGACGAATGGAAGACTGCTTTTCGCACCAAGTACGGACTATTTGAGTACCAGGTGATGCCCTTCGGACTATGCAATGCACCAGCAGCCTTCCAGTTCTTCATGAACGATGTCCTCCGAGAGCTTATCGACGTTTGTGTGGTTGTTTACATCGACGACATCTTAGTATACTCTTTATCAGAATCTGAGCATGTAAAACACGTCCGAGCAGTCCTAGAGAAGTTACGCCAGCATAAATTATATGCTAAACTGGAAAAGTGCATCTTCCACACTACGGAAGTGGAATTCCCTGGATTTATTCTGACCCCGAGAGGAATCCGGATGGATACACGAAAAGTGGATGCCATTCTTAATTGGCCTTCGCCAAGTTCAATAAAAGGAGTTCAAAGCATGCTTGGCTTTGCCAATTTCTACCGCAGGTTTATCCCAGACTTCTCGCACATTGTACATCCCATTACGACGCTATTGCGAAAAAACGCTTTGTGTGGACAGCGGAAGCTGAGCACGCCTTCCAAGAGTTAAAAGCTAAATTCACATCTGCTCCCATATTAAGACAACCGCGCCCTGAGCTTCCTTACATAGTGGAAACAGATGCATCCAGTTCAGCCATGGGAGCAGTTCTTTCCCAAAAGTATCCCGAAACTAACCAGCTTCACCCAGTGGCGTTTTGGTCAAGAAAATTTTCAGCCCCCGAATTAAACTATGCCATAACCGACAAGGAGCTGCTGGCCATCAAGTCCGCCTTCAAGGCTTGGCGGCACTATCTACTGGGTGCCAGACATACCATCACGGTCATCACCGATCACCGCAACTTACAATACCTAAAGACGGCCAAAGCCCAATCTTCGCGCCAACTCCGTTGGGCATTGTTCTTCGCCGAGTTTGATTTTGTACCTATCGACCAGGTTGTAAGAATGGTAAAGCAGACGCCTTGTCCCGGATTGGAATGGGAGAAGCAGAAATAACTTTAGAACCCGTACCCATAATTCCGGAACAGAGAATCCTTGGCCTGACATCCATACAGACACTGGAGGACATTCAAAACAAGATCCACCAACTCTTTGATTCCGTTGCCCTACAGGACTGGGCAAAGAAAGGTCCAGAGTACTCTGTCATCGATGATTTACCTTATTACCAAGGCCGGCTATTTTTACAGCAAAAAGAACTACAGGAACTTGTCATTTCCCATTACCATGACACCTTAATAGAAGGGCATCCGGGTATTGCAAAAACCGAAGCTAAAATTAGGAAGCAATTTTGGTGGCCCACCTGGCGAAAGCATGTCAAGTCATTTGTCATGTCTTGTGGCATTTGCGCACAAAATAAAGGGCAAAAGAAAAAACCTGCTGGATTATTGCAACCATTAGACATACCACCTACCCCTTGGCATACCTTGTCATTAGACTTTATCACGGATTTACCCCCGTACCAAGGTTACAATACCATTCTAGCTATTGTAGATCTTTTTTCTAAAATGGCCCACTTCAACCCTTTAAAAGGGATACCTTCAGCTTCAATCCTGCCAAGGAATTCCTTGAAAATGTTGTCCGCCTGCATGGCTTTCCTTCAGTGTTAATTTCAGATCGGGGCAGTCAATTCATTTCACATTTTTGGAGGAAATGCTGCCAACTGGCACAAATTGATGTTGGGCTTTCGACCAGTCACCACCCCCAGACCGACGGTCAAACGGAGAGGACCAACCAGACTCTTGAACAGTACCTCCGTTGTATGCTACATCAGTCTGAGGGGAATTGGAAAGACATTCTGTGGTTCGCAGAGTATGCGTACAATAATTCCATACACTCAGGAACTGGACAAAGTCCTTTTTTTACCATTTATGGGCACCATCCTCGAACCTCGGATTTGGACTCACCCCAGCATTTAGAGATGCCCGCAGTGGACCATCTCCACGCTGTTATTACACAAGCCTTTAAAGAAGCAACCATCCATTTCCAAAAGGCTAAGGAAAAATACAAAAAGGATGCGGATCAGCACAGAAGTGAAGCTCCTCAATACCAAATAGGGGACCAAGTATGGTTAGCCACTAAGCACTTACCACTCAAGGGGACTCGGACCTTTAACCCCAGGTATTTGGGACCTTTTTTCTGTCAAGGCAATTATTAACCCAGTGGCCGTCAAGTTGGACCTACCTGCTCATATGCGAATCCATCCCGTCTTCCACGTGTCTCTTTTGAAGCCAGTGCAACCAGGAACTAGGCTAACCACTCCACCTGAACCTATCCTCATACACGGGGAGCCTGAGTTCGAAGTCAAGAATATTTTGGACTCAAAAGAGTGAGATCAAAACTCTTTTACCTAATTGACTGGAAAGGTTATGGTCCGCAGGAAAGGTCTTGGGAACCTAGTGACCACGTGCATGCACCTCGTTTAGTGAAGAGGTTCCATCGGGAATTTCCAGACAAACCACGGCCAAGGGGGAGAACGACTTTAGGAGGGGCCTTGAGGGGGAGTGCTGTCATGATGCCTGCCCCCGGAAGACCAGACCAGGCCCAGCAGCCCCGGAAGCAGGCATCATGCCACTTGGAGCATGCCCAAAAGCCCCAGTTAGGGGCTGTTTGGGTGCAGTCCTGGCACCATGGCCGCCAGGCTCATTATTTATAACTTACCTGAAGCAGACCATGCTGCATACTCACCTGAGGAAGACCATGCTGCATGAAGACTCGAGCCAAATGAGGCTTAGGAGGGACTATTTTACTGAAGGGACTATTTTGTTACTTGGGTGGGGCTGTGGAAGAATACTTACCTGGATCTTCTTCCAAGGCTATTTAAACCATGCCCGGGCAGCCACATGTGCTTCGCGTTATTCTGCTTGCTGCAGCGTAACGCTCACCGTGTTTTCAGCAGCTCCAGTCTTCAGCCACGCCCGCTTCAGTCCTGGGACTCCTGAAACAAGAAGAAAAGAAGGATAAAGGTTAGAACAGGAGTTTTAACTTTAATCCTTACCTGAATCCTGATCCATTTCGCCACGGAGCTGAAAGACAGAAGTCTTTCAAGCATCGCTTCGCATTCCTATGGTGCCGCGCTGAACTCACCTTCTTGGTGGTACTTCAGCATTCCATCACGCTCTCTCCATCTCGCGGCCGCCCTCCGACACCTAAGGAGACAAAGAAAGCAAGGTGAGCAAGGGGACTCTCTAAGGCTATACAAGTTACCCCCAAGGACTTGCCTGATTTACCACGGGGGGTACTCACCTCATCTCGGGTCGGCGCAGTCAACTCTGCTTCATCGCCGTACCCCGGCCCCTAAGGGGAAAACCACAATAGACTTACCTGAATCTTACTAATTGCCATTTGGAAATCTTCGAGTGGATTAATCGGCAACCTGCAAGGAATCGGACAGAGTGAAGATCAGACATTTGAACTCTTATGAACAATTGGACTTTAGAGTCAATACTGGAACTCACCAATTCCTCTACGCCAGTGAAGTAACTGGTCATCAACGCGCCCCTGCGGTCGATGCAGGATGGAGAGCTCATCCTTCCAAACCATCAGGTGAGACTAAGGAGGGGACATCAAGAGTGATCTGTGGGAAGACAACGGGAGTGGGGAAGGTGGGTTGACACTCAATTCAATGGGTGGTTAATTCCTCTTCTCCTTTGCAGAAGAATATTCCTGCGAGCCAGACAAACTAGGCTGAGCGGGCCAGTCCAGTCAGTCATCTCGGCGTACACGTCACGCTGGTGGAAACAACAGCGGCCCAGTTCCGGTCGACGCCCCCGTGGGAACCAGGTGAGCGTAACAAAAATACCCAAAGATTTCCCACTTTTATCTATTACCAAAAATACATAAGACTCTTGAAAAGCCACCGGGAAGACCGATCGTTGCAGCAACCGAAGGACTACTACAACCCCTGGGAATTCATATCGACAAGATTTTACAACCTATCATTCAGAAATGTTTTACAAAGGTAGCGGGCGCCCCTCTCTCGCAAGAACAGACATGATAACCTGTTCAGTGGTTATTAACCACTTGAGAGTTCGCAGCCACTGCTTTTACTCACTGTGCCTTTCACAGATGGGAAATATCCATTTGCATATCAGTCTTTGTCCTGCCCAGGGGCAGTCCAGCACCGAAATACAATGGCAATTCCAATCTGAACGAGAGTACCACCAGCAACCCCATACACGTGTTTCACCCTTGTTGGGGATCATCAGTGAGGTGAAGCTGATGCCTCTCTAAGCACAGTGAGAGGGAGACCACGTCTGGTTGCCCCCAGGAGACCTAGGGTTACCAATCCCAGGTTCCTTAACAAATAGTTTTACAAAGGTAGCGGGCGCCCCTCTCTCGCAAGAACAGACATGATAACCTGTTCAGTGGTTATTAACCACTTGAGAGTTCGCAGCCACTGCTTTTACTCACTGTGCCTTTCACAGATGGGAAATATCCATTTGCATATCAGTCTTTGTCCTGCCCAGGGGCAGTCCAGCACCGAAATACAATGGCAATTCCAATCTGAACGAGAGTACCACCAGCAACCCCATACACGTGTTTCACCCTTGTTGGGGATCATCAGTGAGGTGAAGCTGATGCCTCTCTAAGCAATGTGAGAGGGAGACCACGTCTGGTTGCCCCCAGGAGACCTAGGGTTACCAATCCCAGGTTCCTTAACAAATAGTTTTACAAAGGTAGCGGGCGCCCCTCTCTCGCAAGAACAGACATGATAACCTGTTCAGTGGTTATTAACCACTTGAGAGTTCGCAGCCACTGCTTTTACTCACTGTGCCTTTCACAGATGGGAAATATCCATTTGCATATCAGTCTTTGTCCTGCCCAGGGGCAGTCCAGCACCGAAATACAATGGCAATTCCAATCTGAACGAGAGTACCACCAGCAACCCCATACACGTGTTTCACCCTTGTTGGGGATCATCAGTGAGGTGAAGCTGATGCCTCTCTAAGCACAGTGAGAGGGAGACCACGTCTGGTTGCCCCCAGGAGACCTAGGGTTACCAATCCCAGGTTCCTTAACTTGGGGTTGGTCACCCTAGGTTACCTGGGGGCAACCAGACGTGGACTCCCTGCTCACTGTGCTTAGAGAGGCTCAGCTTCACCTCACTGATGATGCCCAACAAGGCTGAAACATGTGTATGGGGTTGCTGATGGTACTCTTGTTCAGAGAGGAATTGCCATAGCATTTCGGTGCTGGACTGCCCTTGTGGGCGGGACAAAGACTGATATGCAAATGAATATTTCCCATCTGTGAAGGTACAGTGAGCAAAAAGCAATGGCTGCGAACTCTCAATGTGGTTAATAACCACTGAACAGGTTATCATGCCTTGTTCTTTCGAGAGAGGGGCACCTGCTACCTTTTTTGTATTTTTGAAAGGAACTTGGGGTTGGTCACCCTAGGTTACCTGGGGGCAACCAGACGTGGACTCCCTGCTCACTGTGCTTAGAGAGGCTCAGCTTCACCTCACTGATGATGCCCAACAAGGCTGAAACACGTGTATGGGGTTGCTGATGGTACTCTTGTTCAGAGAGGAATTGCCATAGCATTTCGGTGCTGGACTGCCCTTGTGGGCGGGACAAAGACTGATATGCAAATGGATATTTCCCATCTGTGAAGGTACAGTGAGCAAAAAGCAATGGCTGCGAACTCTCAATGTGGTTAATAACCACTGAACAGGTTATCATGCCTTGTTCTTTCGAGAGAGGGGCGCCTGCTACCTTTTTTGTATTTTTGAAAGGAACTTGGGGTTGGTCACCCTAGGTTACCTGGGGGCAACCAGACGTGGACTCCCTGCTCACTGTGCTTAGAGAGGCTCAGCTTCACCTCACTGATGATGCCCAACAAGGCTGAAACACGTGTATGGGGTTGCTGATGGTACTCTTGTTCAGAGAGGAATTGCCATAGCATTTCGGTGCTGGACTGCCCTTGTGGGCGGGACAAAGACTGATATGCAAATGGATATTTCCCATCTGTGAAGGTACAGTGAGCAAAAAGCAATGGCTGCGAACTCTCAATGTGGTTAATAACCACTGAACAGGTTATCATGCCTTGTTCTTTCGAGAGAGGGGCGCCTGCTACCTTTTTTGTATATCATTCAGAAATGTCCTTCTTACATTAAGGATACTACAGAATTTTCTAAACAGACTGCACACCATAGTAATAGAACCGACAGACCTCTTAGTCAACATTGATGTATGCAGTTTGTATACATCAATACAGCATGATTTAGGATTACAAGCAGTGGGGTGGATCTTGTTGAATGAAGAGAATATAGGAGCCTCTAAAGAATTCATGATGATCTTGCTTGACATAATAGCACGGAACGCATACTTCAGACATAACAAAACCTTTTTCCAACAAATAAGTGGAACCACAATGGGAGCCACTATGGTGCCAGCCTATGCCAATGCCCTTATGATCAAATTTGAGGAGGACTATGTCTTGCACCATCCAGTCTGGCAAAAGAATATCAAACACTGGGGTCGTTATATAGACAAATTTTTTTTGATTTGGAAAGACACAATGGAGAATCTACAACTGTTTCTGCAATATCTCAACACGATTGACACAAGACTTCAGTTCACATCAGAAATTGGAAAGTCTAGTTTACATTTCCTAGACGTACAGATCACACCATCAGTTCCTAACTTTGTGACAAACATTTTCCACAAACCAACAGACAGGAACAATCTCCTTCACAGGCTAAGTTTTCACCCACCCACAACCATTAAGAGCTTACCATACAGTCAATTACCAAGAGTTAAAAGAATTGTCAATACCGACACAAACTGGGAATGTGAATCGACTAAAATGCTCGACAAGTTCAGATCAAGAGGATACAATGAACCAGAACTGCAAGAAGCAAAGCAAAATGTGGATCAAAAAGAACAAGCTCAGTTGCTAACACCAAAAACTCATGATAGTAAAACTGACCCACAACTGGTATTTGTAAGTAAGTACAGTATCCAATCTAACAGGATCAAGAAAACAATACTTAAGCATTGGCCAGTTTTAGAATGTGACACAAGACTACGAGTTAACTTCAGTAATAAACCAATTTTTGCTTTTCAAAGAAGCCACAATTTAAAAGATCTTCTAGTGGATACTAACACCAATCGAATAAAAAACAACGCAGTAAACATCCAGGAACGTATCTATGTCTTTCATACAATAACTGTAATAACGTGACCAAGGGCAGCATCATTACTCATTCATGTACTGGCGAAAAAATTCTGTTGAAAGATCCTGCTACATGCGAAACACAGAATGTAGTACATGCAATCAAATGCCCATGCGGCCTTACATATGTTGGACAAACCAGTCGTAAAGCACGTATAGGCTGGAATGAACATAAATCCAATGTAAGAACAAACAACCGTCATTCACCTATAGCAAGGCATTTTCAAGACCATCAACATCCGTTATCTCAAATGAGGTTTCACATTTTGGAAGTAATTAGGACTAAAGATTTACGCATGAACATCACAAAGAAACTGGAACAACGAGAAGCGTATTGGATTGATAGGCTTGGAACGGTTGCTCCCACAGGCTTGAATGAAGAACTAGACTTATTTTGTTTTTTGTGAACTTGGTATAATGGGAAGAATGTTACTCACAAAGGTAATTACCGATAATGAGGAGCTAGAAGTATGGCAGTATTGGACACAAAGCTGAGACTGATGATAAGCAGCTGACCAAGATTCAGGGCAAGCTGCTCTCATAATGGACGGGAACGTATATGAGCCACTATGTGATACAAGAAATAACATGTGTCAATGAATAACCATGCCATGCCACAATATCTGTATGCAAAATATGTACTCAGTAATTCACATGGATGCATAGGAACGGATATGAGCCGGGATTCACCAATAACCGTTGTTAACTAATAACCTTGCCATTCAGTAATAACTGTATGTATAGATGAATCCACATCGAGCAGCTAATGAAATAGGCAAGATATATTAATGCATTTATTTAGAGACACCAACAGGAGATAAATGATTTTCTGAATTTAACAATCATCATTATGAGGTTGGGTAACATTTAAGGAGCTTCAGGACGTATTAAGCTCATACCAGCACATTTTTCCATACAACGTATGCAGCACGGACTGTCTCGCACTTATAACAGTATACAACTATCATAGTTACACTATCGGACACTGGTAACACTTTACCATGCCTCACATTATTTAGAGAGCTAGTCAAAGATATGAAGCACCTAGGGCTACTGTGCATCCTTATCTTTAAACAGAGTTAATTTTACCTCGCACATAGATACCGTACATAGGGAACTACAATTCCCATATACTCATGAATTACCAGATCACGTCATCGCGCATTCCGATGTAATGACTTAGCAGATTTAACCGCGACGAGTGGTACGCAGCGTTCTGTTGCCAAGGGAAACTACTGTTGCCCCGGACACCACACCGCCGCGGACCCTCGAGACGACCCCGCTAGAAAGTGCGAACAGGTAACCATTTGAACGATGCTTGCAGTAGTAGACGTATTACTAGCAAACACACACTAGTCTCCTAACTGATACACATGTCCTTCTCTTAGAGAGGACCAGCTACACGCAACACACCACCTTGAGATTCTAAAATGGAATCTGACTGAGTACTCCTCACCGGCGGCCGGATGAGGTAAGCTAGTATGTAGATTTGCCCATGTGTCTTTTCACATAAAGTGTGAGTTAGCACGAAAACAATCACTAAGAGTTAGGGCATACATTTCAAATGTATGTAAAGCAGAGTATTGTTAATTTCCTTCCAGAAATTCTCTGAATGTACCCACACCATGAGTATCAGCACAAGCAGTTCCAGAGCTTAATATACCCTGGTTTACTATCATGTGATACGACACAGAAGTTTAAGACAAGAATAGTTTGCAGCTAACACAGTGTGTGATTTGAAGATATTGCATAAAAAGGAAAAAGCGTACAAGAAATTGGCAGGTATGTGTTATTACGCTGGCATGTATAGCTACAAAAGAAAGAATGTGAATGTTGATAAATACAGCCTGTATTGTTTAATTTAAGTTGATTATATCTCGGGTAAAGTTAACCCCAAGTTGTTAATGTTTTTTAGAAACTCACCCTGAGGAAGGACACAGTCCGAAATGCATCGGCAAAGGCTTCTGCCAAAATGTTTACAATAAAGAAAAACTTGAAAATAAAGATGTATAAGTTATTGAAATACAAGCAAACAACAGGAGTCGATCTATGGGTGATTGACTACGAACTAAGTACTATAAAACCTTGAAGTCTGAATGGCAATACATTTGAAGTAGTATTCACTACAAAAACAGGCATCTCCAAAGCTCAGTGGAAGTGCCACTGAGCTGTTCTCTCCTGTTACCTTTTTGTGACATTGTGTATGTCACATATTTTGGATGACGCCTTGAACTTCAACAATAAGCTGTCATTAGAGTTCAACAAACGTTTTGAATGTAAGCAGTGCCCGCCTTATCCATTGAACTTGTCGCATATCCCCCAGCCTGGGAACACCTCTCTCTCCAAAAATGTTGCTGCGCATTTCGCATCTGGGTGCGCACAAGGTCCACCCAGCGCAAAAAGGGACGGACCACCACTATCAAGTATCGTGCCCCATTGCACCTTTCTCCCAAGTCTGCATAATCGATGTGTAGTTCATGGAAAGGTCTAATGGGGCGTGGTAATGTTCCACACAATGAGCGAAGAGTCATTCCTGAAATGTATGTTTGGCACGTTATACATTCAATTGACATTTTGGTCAGGTATTCTTGGAGGTTTGGAACAAACCAATCCTCCTGAATGTCTGCAGCTGTGTGTTGTTTTGTCGTGTGTGTGTACAGGGAAATGTAACTGTTGAAATGCCAATTGCAATAATTCGATATAGGTTACCACTTTTCCCATTGCATTTTGTCTCCAAAGGATTTCTGTTGGTGATTGTGTGCAACCCCTCTTTAGCCATTAATTCTGTTCTTCTGGTGAGGCTCTTTTTTGTAGTTTTATCACCTGTGCTATTGGCAATGCATTATACCCATCTTCTTTTGGTTCTTCTATTTTACTTTTCTGCACGCATTCTGTTGGTAGGGTTTTCGAAAAAGTATGCTGCCTTTTTAGCCGGGCCGTCTGCTGCCGCGTTCCCTACTGAGATTTCATCACTGTTGTTTGTATGGGCCTGGCATTTTACTAATGCTACTGCTGATGGTTCTGCAAGCGCCTTTATTAGTTTGTTTAAAGGTTCAGCGTGTTGTACTGGGGACCCATCTGCTCTTCTGAACCCCCTTCTTCTCCACCTGGGTAATCCAGCATGTACTGTAGTTGTTACGTATGCTGAGTCTGAGTAAATGGTCACGGCACAACCTTTAGCTGCATGGAGTGCCTCTTAGCACCACTAACTTGGCAGCTTGTGCTGAATAGTGCATGGGCAAGCGTTCCTGTATCAGTATCTCATATTCTCTCTCTTCTAATCTCACCACTGATGCTCCAACATGTTTTTCAACTGTTTCTGGACAAATCGAAGTTAAATCCATCTACAAAATACACCTTTTTTCACTTAAGCGTTTTCACTTGCTTTGGGAATGTTGCCTCCTTCCCACTCATATGTGGCACAATCATGGTTCTGCATGTCCTCTACTGTACAGGGTTATGTGAGGAAAGTGGCTGGATTTACTGTTTTATAACGCACAGCATGAATGTTTGGGCTTGATATTATCTCATATGCTGTTGCTCTCTGGGTTGTGAGTGTGGATTTTGATCATTTGAATATTGCAAACAAGGAATGTTGCATAAACAAGGTAACAGAACATCCCATCACGATGGTGGAACCTTTTTCAATAGCAAATGCAGCTGTAACAAGAGCTTGTTCGCAAGCGAAGTGCCCCTGCATCACGGAGTCAAAAGTGCCACTGTAGCATGGCAGTGGCTTGTGCCCCAATGAAGTATTTTGTGTCAGCACAGCAGTCCTCAATTTTCCATCTGAGTGGGAGAATAAGTAGAATTCCCGATCATAATCTGGTGTTGCAAGAACGGGTGCTGTGCAAATTAGTTCTTTTAGTGTTGTGAAAGCTGTGTGCATCTCGTGAGTCCATGTTATTGTTTTGTTTTCTTTTTGTGCCTCTTTAAATCCTTCTAATAATGGTCTTGTCTAGGCGGCATAATCTAATATCCATGCTCGGCAATAGTTACATATGCCGAGGAATTTTTGCATGTCTTTCACTACGTGGGGTTTTGCTGTGGCTTTTACTGTTGCGGCCCTATGAGGAATTATTATTTTTCCATCTTTTGAGATCAATTGCCCCAGATGTAGTACTTCCGTAAGGCAATATTGGAGCTTGTTTTTGTCTACCTTGTATCCCTTGTGGGCCAATAGGGTAAGTAGCTGGACAGAATCCTTCCTGAGCATGTCCTCTCCCTCACTACATATTCGTACATCATCCACGTACTGAATTATTGTGCTTTGAACAGCAATGTTGCCAATGTCTTTGTGCAGTATCCTATTAAAGATGCTGGGACTCTCTCAGTAGCCCTGGGGCAATCTACAATGTTGGTACCTTCTTCCCCCTAGTGTGAAGGCTGTCAGGTATTGTAAGTCAAGGGGTACGAAGAAGAAGGCATTTATCAACTCCACCACAGTGAAATGTGTGGCTTTTGTCAGGATACTGCACAAGATGGGCGCAGGGTGGGGGACAAGAGGGAACTCTTTCTGAACAGTATCATTAAGAGGGCGAAGGTGCTGTATTGCATGGGGAGGTTGAGGGTAGAATGATACCTTGCTGCAGTAGTGCATGTATTGTTTCTCGTATTCTCTCTTCTGCTTCTCTCAATAAAAGGTACTGTTTTACTCTAGGCAACACTGCTCCCGGCTTTATTTCTATTCTTATGGGGGTTACTTCTTTTAATAACCCTACATCATGGGGATTAGTGGTCCATAAACTTTCTGCAAGACGCTGGTCTATTTGTATCTCCAGAGTATTTGATGAGGTTTGGTTATGTTCAACTTCTTCCAGCCTCTCCTCCATTTTGTCTATTGTATGTGTAATTTTGTCTATTTTGTTCCCAATGTCGGCTCTCATGCCCCTCATTTCGGTGAGCAGGTCAGCGATGTCCGCTTTGATTGTGGCTGCCTCAGGCCCTTTTGACGACATGACTGTGGCATTTGGTATTTGGAGCGAGTTTTGAGGCGGAGAAAACTTGTATCTTGCTAGCTTTTGCTTAACGTCCATGGGTAGTGGGTCTCCGGCCTAGTAATGAGCGGGCCCGTCATGTGTGGTAGGCTTCAATGGGGTGTGCGAGCTATGGAGCGGCAGGGACCTGATTAACGTAGATTGTCCCTTAGGGCCCGCAGAGGGCAGGGTTGGAGTATGGACGATGTCCTACGTGGTGGTAGTCTTGTTGGGTGTGGTCTGCTGCGGAATATGTCTCCTGCTCTACACATGTCATTCTTCGATCAAGACCACGGAGGTATATGTTGCAGGCCCTGAGGCTTGTGGTCAGTTTCCTCCTACGTTATGTCGGGACGACTCCAGATTGATTCCAGGATAGAAAAAAAAAACGTTAAGGGTCTCCTATGCTTTTACTCTGGGTGTGCGTGAGCCCTTTACCGTATTGTGTTTGGCGCAGTCAGCTGCAGTGGGATTCCGTGGAAATGAGTGGCTGGATTGAAGGAGGAATAGTGTGTCTGAGGAGGGTACACGCCCCACACCCTGGAGGCCCAACCCTCAGACATACAATTTTTGCGTTAGGTCCTTTGAGATTTTCTTGGGCGCTAACTGGATTCGAGGTCTGAGGCTCTATTGGTCAGTATCTGGTGGAGTACCACTTGCCAAGGGCCTTTGTCACTGGACAAGCTTTTGAGATCCAGTAGAGTGGACTGCGCATCCCCCAGGCTCGCTTTTGTGATTCTATGCACTTTGCTATAGGCCCGCAGTCAGTGTCTGCTGTTGGTGGTTGTGATCAGAGTGTCGGCAGGGATCAGGGTTCCGGTGCTGCTGACAGTTTGTCAGGTTCAATGGTCCAATCGTTGGGTATCGCGTGTGTGGGCCTATGTCCGCACCTAGGCCTTGGGGGGGGGAGGGGCGCACTGCCGGCAGAACCTGGGGCGCGAGGAACGGTCGTGGAAGAGGCTGACCACCGTTGAATACGCTCCAAATGTGCCCTCCTACACGTTGATTCAGCAGTGTTATGGCAGGGGCTGGCAGTCGCGTGCTGGCGTGCCGGATTAGCTCTTAGTCTCCTGCTAATCTCTGGGGTGATCGCACCTCACTGGGTGATCCTCCGGGTGAGGGGCAACGGGGGCTCCCGTACCAGCGATCTCAGGGTGAATGCATTTGCGGGGTTGGAGGGTTACAGTGGTTGGTGGGGCCGGGGCTGCGATTACCTTGGGTCCATTGAGTCCACTTTGGCAGTCCCCACATTCAGTCTCTGTGTGGGCAGCTTGGGCACGGATCCAAGGTGCGCGCCAAGTGCCTCTCACGATTGTACTGCTCCCACACTTCCGTGTCCTTTTCGAGGCCGATCCTGCCTTTATTGCGCAGTGTGGAAAATGCCTTTCGTATGTGTCCCGCTGGGTGGAGGTTGCCGATGCGAGGTTGAGCAGCGGTAATGTCTTCGCTTTTGGGTCCCGCAGTCCTTTCGTGTCGGGTCCCGGGCACCGTGTGAGAGTGCATACGAGGTTTGCAGGCCTGTTGCGCAGGATGGCGCCGGGGCTCTCGCCGTGAATATCTCGGCCAAAACTAGTCCGATTTGCATCAGGTTTTTTCTGGGGGGTACCGAGCACCTTCAGGCACCCCAATCCAGTAATTGCCAGGTTGGGGGGGGTCTCGTGGTGGGGGCTCAGTCCACGGTCACAGACCTTTGGGCAAAGCTCACACGAAGGAGGCTTCCATTTGTGCGCCCCCTGGTGGCCAGTCCTGACCTGCTTTTAAGTTATCAGATGCTTCTGTCATCATGTATATCATTCTCCTCTGGAGATCTAACACATGGCCAGTGACTCTCACTGGCTTGGGAGAAGGAGCACTCTCCAGCCCCTCCTTAATTAGGGCTAAGGGACCGCTAACTGGATGACAATAGAGAAGTTCACAGGGACTAAATCCAACTCCCTCCTGAGGGACTTCTCTATAAGCAAATAGAAGGCATGGCAGTAGAAGCTCCCACTTTCTTTAAGAGGTTCCTCTAAAGTACCTATCATGCTCTTCATAGTACGGTTAAACCTCTCTACCGATCCATTCGTCTGTGGATGGTAGGCAGTTGAGAACTTGTAAGTCACTCCACAGTTCTTCCACATGGCCTGCATGTAGTGGGACATAAAGTTTGATCCCCTGTCAGAGATGACTTCCTTAGGAAAACCCACCCTGGTAAAAATACCAAGTAGGGCAAGAAGGAAAGTGAGTGGGCACCACTTGATACTTAGTCCATGTTTCTCAACAATTGTAAACAATGAGATGATTAGTTCAAACTGTTTGTGGCAAAATATTCAAACAGGAGCTGGCTATGACGAATTTGGAGACACCCAAACTCAAAATACATGTGAAGCAGGAGTATTGAACTTGGTCTCCTGCTTCACAAAAATACCAAGTAGGGCCTTAGCAACAGCCTGAACTGTAACAGTCCTCATAGGTATGGCTTCAGGATACCTAGTAGCATGGTCTACTACAACCAATATAAATAGATTGCCTGAAGAGGTTGGAGGGTCTAAGGGACCAGCAATGTCGATTCCTACCCTCTCAAAAGGGACTCCCACCACTGGGAGGGGCACCAAATGTGCCACATTCTTGGTTCCACTCTTGCCAGAGGTCTGACAAGTGTGACCGCTCCTACAGAATGTATCTACATCAGACCCCAACTTAGGCCAGTAGAAATATAGAGAAAGCCTTTCCTTGGTCTTCTTGACACTCAAGTGACCAGCCAAAGGAATCTCATGGGCTAACTGTAGGAACTGTTGTCTTGTCTCTAGGGGCACTACAAGTCTTCTGTAGTCCCCTGGGATAGACTCAGTTGTTTCACTGTAGAAGAGGCCATCTTCCCAGTACAACCTATGCTTCCCTGGCTCCTGCCCATCCAGCTGGGAAGCTGCCTGTTGGCGAAGACCCTCAAGAGTAGGACACTTTCTCTGGCATTTTCTAAAGTCTGCCCTACAGGGGCCACCTTCTGCCAGTGAAGACTGCAGCTCAGGATGGTCTTTAGGATCCAGATCTCCAACAGGGGTCAGGTCTTCTTCCAGCTCTGAATCCTCAGCAGCTGATTCAACCTTTCCTGGTTGTTCCACACACTCAGCCTTAGCTGGTGGAGTAGTCACAGGCATGACTTTGGACAGTCCTCTCGGGGATGTCCTTCTTGGTAGCACAGGAGTGCTTTCTGTTTTTTTCCTGGAGACCTTGGGTTTCCCTTTTGTCTCATTCTTCTTTGAAATAGAAATCAGTAGCTCCCGTGGGCTAGGTGTTATAGATTCTTCTGTAACATCCTATGGAGAGCCATCTAGGGTACTCTCCCTGGCCCTCCTTGTCTGCTCCTATTTCCTTTTGCTGGGAGGCTTGGGGGTGCTTGATACAACTCCAAGAGTTTTGGGGAAAAAAATCATCCACTACTGTAATGCTGGCCCCAGTGTCTCCTGACCATTTACAAGTACACTGTCCTTGCAATATTCTTTTGTGTTATCTGGAATTGAATTATAGACATCTAAATTTTGCTGTTCCCAGGGACACTAAAGAAACACTGGCAGGGACTCCAATGGGGTCTTCAGCCAGTACTTGAAAGTTACATGTACTCAGGGCTTTAAGTGGGGTAAGAAATCGAGGGGGGGCCCTCATTTGGGGGCGTGGCTTGTGGGGGGCGTGGCCTAAAACGTACGCAAATCGTAAGGTATGCACACACATATATATGCATGTTATATATCTGTGTGCGTACCTTACTATGGTTTGTGTACTTTGCAAGCCATCTTTTCTAAACATAGAAATATGTATTTCTATGTTTAGAAAAGATGGCTTGCAAAGAACACAAACCATAGTAAGGTACGCACACAGATATATAACATGCATATATATGTGTGTGCATACCTTACGGTTTGCCTACTTATCAGGCCATTTTTTAAAAAAAACATTTCGGTTTTATAAAAGATGGCTTTGAAAGCACACAATTCAAGCCATCTTTTATAAAGCTTTGACTACGGACAAAATTGTCCGTCGGCAAAGCTTTATAAAAGATGGCTTGAATTGTGTACTTTTCAAGCCATCTTTCATAAACCTCGAAAAATATCAAGGAATCCCCAGGTTCGCCGAGGGTTAAAGACGCCTCGGCGACCTGGGGAAACAAAGGGACAGTAACTGCCTCTGGTGACCCCTCGCGCGAGAGGGCACCAGAGGCAGTTACTATGATTTACAGAAGTGGCAGCCAGTCACAGCATTGCTGTGGCTGGCTGCCACTTCTGTCAGATCGCCTGACTTCATGGCAGGCGCATATCCCGTCGCGGCTGCTGCCGCGACGGGATAATGCATCCCGCCAATGTTGCGTGTGGTGGGACGAGGGCCCCGGCAGGGCCCCGGCTCAGTCCCACTTTTTGGAGACTGCCGGGGCCCGGCCCCGGCAGGCCCCGGCCCACTTAAAGCCCTGCATGTACTTCTTCCTCTGGGGAGAAGGCTAAGGAGACAGTGTGGATCCCTGAAGATTTACCTTTGCATCTGGGATCCCCTTTTACATGGTCAGTAGACCGACAAGCATAACATTTTCAAAATGGTTTGACAAATGGGGGTCTCTGCTGACCTCCCTCAGTTTTGGCCCCTGAGGTTTCACTAGCCTGATTCAGTTTCCCAGGTGGTTTACCCTTCTTATGTTTGTGGCACTCTTTTGGATTGGAGGTATTAGAATTCTCTTTGCCATCTTTCTTTTGCTGCTAACCATCATCCTTCTGAGTTACCCCAGAATCCTTGTGAGTAGCCCTGTTGGCAACCCACAAGTCAGCAGCCTTTGCTAACTTCTTTGGATCAATTTACTTAGTCAGCCAAGTGCTGTCTCAGCTCAGAAGAGCAGGAATCAAAAATAGATTCTAACAAAAATAGATTTCTCATTCCTTAAGTGTTTACTCTGTAACCCTTTACCCAACCATCTAAGTTTTTCAAACATTCACACACCCAGGTAGCCCAGGGGGTACCATCATGCCTTTTAGGGTCCTAAACCTCTTAAGGTACTGGGAAGGAGTTTTCCCAAATCTAGCTATCGGAGCTAACTTCACGTTTTCATACTCCAATCTTTCAAGTTCCCCCACCTCCATTACAGCATCAGTTACAACCTGGGGAAGCCTAGATAAAAGCCAAGGAATCAACTGATTCCCTGTGAAACCCTGAATCCCATAGTTATATTCAAAAGCAGCCAACCAATCTAAAATAGCAAGTCTCACCTCATACATACTCACAGCTTCTTTAGGCATGCAAGGCCTCTTAGGACCGGAAGACCTAGAAGACTCTGGGAGAGAACCATTTTCAAGAGACAATTTCTTCATTTCAAGTTCATGATTCAATTCCATTTCTTTGAGCCCGAGTTCTTGATGTTTACTTTCAGTTTGCATTTGGATCCTTTTAAAGTCTAACTCAAGTCTCAACATTTTTTAAGAGAGACAAATTCTGGACTCAGTACTGGACCTGGTAGGGTCCCTGTGGTTATAGATTGAGGGTTTAGAGCTGGTTGAGGTAAAGAGGGCCTCTCTTCCTGAGACTCCTCTGACTCTCCTAACTTATTAATATCATTAGAGTTGGACTCTACTTCATCATCATCCTCATCAACACTATCCCCATTTGCTGGAGGCGTATGGGTTATAGCTCTACCTCCCAGTCTTTGATGACTCAACAATTTCTCAATTCATTTTTCTTGCCTTTAATAGAGAGAGAGAGAGATCTGACTACACATATCTTTCAGTTGATCTACTGTTAGAATGATCAGGGCTTCCTGTTTGAAGTTATCCATATTTGGCATAATAAGACAATTACTTTTCTAGTGATTCTTAGCCTTGTGAAGGTTATTTGAACAAAAGTAATAGCAGTACTCGGGGGGGGGGGGGGGGGGGGCGAGGCTACAAGGCCATGTAACAGGACGTGTTTCCAGAGGAGCTCCCGCTGATCCTGCAAAGATCCGATTGAATCTATGCATTCGGATACCTGAAACGGACCAAAAACAAAGGTGAAGGCTTGTGAGACTGCAGGGCACAGCTGGAGAGTATCACAATATCGAGTGGTAACGTGGCTTGTGGATACGGAGCCCGCAGGAGGAGGCCGAGGATCGGGGACAAAGGATCCAAAATGACGTTCCACTGAAGACAAAAGGATGGAGCATAGAGAGAAACGCCAGTGTCCGTACCGCTGCGGTTGAAGGCGCAGAGAAAGGCATCCTGAGCTAGTTCGAATGCGGAATAACAAAGCGGTGACTTCCCAGGGAGATACAATGTGCCAGCAATAAGCCTCGGCGTGTGAAACGCATACACGGACAGAGGAGCGGCGTGTCCCCCTTTGCAGTGAGCTGGAAGAGGGAGCACAAAGGCTGTGCTGGGGAAGCCGGGCCTGCAGCGTTCGGGCACTCCGGTATACAATGTAACGGCCGATAACAGAAAATAATCAGTGCTACGCTGGAAACTGCAGCGGGGCGGGCACCCTAGCAACAGACGTCGAGAGTGCCACAAAGAGATTATCACAACACAAGATACGGCTGCACAAGAAGGGGCAATGGCAGGCTAAAATACCAGAGACGGAAAGAGGAGCCAGGGCAGAGATGTACTGCCGGCACGGACAATAAGCACAGTGAGCCCTGGACAATAGCGAACAGCGAGCGAAGGGAAGGAACTAGGGCGCTGCTCTAACAGCTCCAAGAGGATCAGTCTGGGTTGCATAGCCTACACCGCGAGCGGGGCTGGAGGCGGCCTGAAACGAACCCGCCTAGTGATCGCTGAGTCCCCGCTAGGATATAGCGGAGGGGGCCGCAAGAGGAGTGGAGTGCTGGCCCTGGCTGACGCTCGGCGGGCTGTGGGAGACTGGTGTCCTGGAGCGGCGCTCGTCTGACAGTGTTGCGGGTGCCCTGAGGAAACGCCGGCAGTAGCGGTGCCTGCCGGGCACGGACATCCGCTGGCGGGACGCCCAGACGCATCTGTGAGTGTGTGAGCCAGGCGGGCTGTGCACAGTGGGTGTGCCGACCCCTGTGAGGGCAGACACGGACAGTAGGGCCCCCTGTGGGGATCCTGCTGTGCGGTGCCCTACGTGAGTGCACCTGCATTAGGTGCAAAAAGTATAAAGGGGATAGCCTCCCCGAAAGCGGCAACCCGGCCGGACGGGGATGCGCCCTGAGGGTGGTGCCCAGCCGGGCCCCTCGGAAGCGCAAGACAGCGAGGAGAAGAGCCAGAGGCAGCTCCGGAGAGTGCTGCACGGGTTTCCCCCCGCTCGGGGCTGTGGCCGGATCTTGGATGGCATGACTCCTTGGAAGACCCACTGGGAAAGGGGGGGGGGGGAAATATATAAAAACAAATAACAATTAACAATTCAAAATAAATAAAACAACAATAGTGATAACAATGACATCGGATCTCGGGAGCCATGCACGAGGTGCCAAGGCACAACACACATAAGCCGCCTGCATGGTTAAGAGCCCCGAGATGCCCCACCACCCATGAGCTTTTACTGTTACTGGGCCGTACATTGAAGCCAGAGACACGGCTGTGAGCTTAAATACTGTGGGGCCGGACAGATTTCGGCGGAGAAGGGGGAAGAAAGAGCAGATGCTTACGACCACCAGAGTGCCAGCTGAATGGTGACAAGTGGACGCACATACGTGGGAGGACACAGCCCATTCCTAGAGTGCAGCAGGAAGCAGAGGAGGCCCCCCAACAGGGTTGCCAAACCCTAGCCTCCGGAACAGCATCATACCAAGTGGACCCTCGCAAGAGAGGTGGCTGTGCCAACACATACGCATGCGGTACTTCATAATGTCGAATAAAGTACTAAGACCGAAGAGCAAGCAGCCCACGCTGGAGGCTTATGCGAAGACTTCTCCTGGGGCGGAGGAAGCCCGGAGCAAGGACACTACCACTACTGTGACGGAGGAGGCCCCGGGTACCATCCAGGAGGTCCTGGCGGCAATTGCGGACCTGAAAGTTGCCTGGGAGACCAAACTTGGTCTAGCTATGAATCAACTGACAGCGGCTTTGGATCTTAAGGTCGGAGCGGTCCAGGAGGATGTGAATTTGCTTAGACAAGATGTGAGATCGCTTGCGGAGCGCACTGGAAATCTGGAGAAGCATATGGCCCCAAACACCACAGACTGTGCCACTCACAGATCGGAAATACATCCTTTGGTACAGCAGGTAGGCAACCTGGAGAATAGAGCGGAGGAAGCGGAAGGACGGGCTAGACGCAACAACATCCGCATAGTTAGTCTGCCAGAAGGAATAGAAGGGCCGAACCCAACAGAATATGTGGAAGCCATGTTATTGCAGGAGAAAACTGTGGGGGCCCTGACCCAGGGGTTTGCTGTGGAAAGAGCGCACAGGGTCCTGACAAGAAGACCACCCCCAGGGGCTCCTCCCAGGCCAGTGATTGCAAAAATTCTGAATTACCGAGATCGGGAAAAATACTTGAATTCTTCCGGAAGGGTGGAACGATTGAGAGGGGGCCCGCCAAAATCGCTGCATACCCAGACTACACCTTGCAGGTACAGCGTAGCAGAATGAACTTAGGAGAGGTGAAAAGGAGACTGAGAGAATCAGGCCAGTGATGCTTGCTGCTTTACCCAACCAAGCTGAAAGTGATCCACAAGAACAAAACTTTGTTTTTCGAAACGCCAGAGGACGCTATGGATTGGCTAGACATGCAGAGTCGCCCCCAGGAGTCGGATATCCAGACGGCGGCTGAAGGAGATAAGTAACATGAGGCTGTGGCACCCTCGGTGGCAGAGCGTTAGACACTGGGACTAGAATATAGCACTGAATGAGACAATAGGATGGTGCTGCTTAGACAGTAAAACCTTTCCTGCCCTTTTTTAAATTTTGTTTTTTATTTTTTTTTTATTGTGTCTGTTTGGGAGATCCGGTTGCACTGAATAATTCCAATCATATGAGCGGGCGCTCCGGGGAAGCGACCCTTGCACCCCCATAGCTTCACGCTTAGTTAGGTCACTACTAGTTAGGTGACGCCCTGCGGGGTCCTTTTACTCGGAGTCACGAGACAGGACCAGACGCAGGTGGGCCTGAGATCCAGGGATGGAGCTGGGCATATGTTGGGGTTGGGTAGGGAGGGGGGTGGGGGGAGGAGTTGTGTGCAGTGGGGCAGGGTTGGGGAAGTTGGGGGGGAGGGGCATGAGCCGGATTATGAGCCACCAAAGAGGACACAGGAAGGGGAGGGATGAGAGCGGACAGCGCAACAATGGCTTCGGGTAACCTCGGAGTAGCGACCTGGAATGTGCGAGGCCTTAAGTTATCTGAAGCGCAATAAAATAATGATGTATCTGAAGAGGATGAGGATGAGGATGAGGGTGGATGTAGCCTTGCTGCAGGAAACCCATCTCACAAAAGAGAAACTGGAGGTGGTGAGGAGGAAATGGAAGGGTAGCGTTACAGGAGCTACATACTCGGCATACGCGAGGGGGGGTGGTGACATGAGTGGCACCGCATGTGCCGTTTCAGTTACTTCGTTCGACAACGGACCTGGAGGGCAGAATGGTGGTGGTGGTGGTGGTGGTGGTGGGACTCCTAGAAAACAGAGAAGTGAACATCATACATTTGTATGCCCCTGATCATGATACTGCAGCCTATTTTAGGTCCCTGTATAGTAAAGTCAGCCCCCTGCTGGGTGGCGCAATACTGTGGGGAGGTGATTTCAACTGCACCCTGGACCCCAGGATGGACAGGTCGGACAGCAAGACACTGAAACCAGTGCCAGCGGCCAAAGCGTTGGGGACACTGTTGGCAGAGCTTGGTCTGGAGGATGCGTGGAGGCGGCTGCACCCAAAAGACAGGCAATACTCGCACTATGCCATGCCACATGACCTACACACTAGGTTAGATTACGTGTTCGCCTCCGCCGAGATAGCGGGAGAAATGGTGGGTGCAGAATATAAAGCTAGAGTGCTGTCGAACCATTCACCCTTGGTTCTGGAGTGGCGACGCCGCCCCCCCCCCCAGAGCGCGTGTCCCGACGTGGAGGCTTAGAGCTGAGGCCCTACAGGATCCGGGATTCTGGGAAGACCTGAGGGAGGCTATAGAGGAATACTTTGATATAAATACAGGAAGCGTACGATCTATGGGAACGGTATGGGAGGCATTTAAGGTGGTGGTGCGAGGAGTAGCCATATCAAAATCTAAAGTGCTCCAAGGGGGAATAGAACAAAAATTACGAGACACTGAAAGGGAGTTGGAGGACCTGATGCGAAAGGGCGAAACCACCCGAGAGGATGGAGTCAAGATGAGAGACCTGCAAGAGGCTAGTAGCGAACTCTGGGATAGATTATGTAAGATGAATTATAAGAAATATATATCGAGAGGCAACATGCGGGAGGAGATAAACCTGGCAGACTACTAGCCTGGTTATACAAAAATGAGACACCCGTGCAGGTGATTAGAGAAGTCAGGGATGCGGATGGCCAGATCCGCAATACCCAGGAAGGGGGTAAATGAGGAGTTTCACAAATATTACAAAAGTTTGTATGAGGATGTGGGAGAAGATATGGGCCAGGAGATTCTGGAAACAATCGAAGATATAGAGCTACCCACCTTAGACGACTCAGAGAGGGCAGACCTAGAAGCCCCAATTACCTTAGACTAACTGGATGCGGCCTGGGTCGGATGGATTACCTAGTGAATTCTACAAAGCATATAAGCAGGAGTTACTTCAGCCGCTCCTGGCCACGTTCAATGAGGCCTTGGAACAGGGGGAGCTGCCGGAGTCTCTCCGAGAGGCAGTGATCATCCCACTTTTGAAACCGGGAAAGCCGGATGTGGATTGTGGGTCATATAGGCCGCTATCAATGCTTAAACCAAGATAGCAAAATACTCACGGCAGTGCTGGCAAACAGGCTAAAATGAGTGATTGGCAAACTAATACACCCAGATCAGACAGGTTATGTTCCGGGTAGGAATATCACTGACGACCACAGGAGGCTGCACCATATCATGGACCAAACGGAGAATGACCCGGGCGAATTGGCCATAGTGTCATTGGATGCGGTCAACGCTTTTGATTCGGTGAGGTGGCCATGGCTGATGGCGACCCTGAAAGGATACGGGATAGGACCGGGATATATTAGATGGGTCAAGATGTTTTATAGTTCCCCGACTGCAAGAGTCAGGGTGGGTGCTATAATTTCGGATAAATGGCAACTCAGTAGAGGGACCAGACAGGGATGTCCCTGGTCCTCCATGTTATATATACTTGCACTGGAGCCGTTGGCTATTAGCCTCAGGCAACAATATGGGGAGGTGGGGGTGCGCACTATAGGGAACACACATCTAATATCACTGTATGCAGATGACATGCTCCTCTATCTGCGCTTCCCAGAGGAGAACTTGCAATATGTGTTGGAGGTGATGGACCACTATGCTGCCCTTTCGGGCATACGAGTGAACCCCGGGAAGTCCAGCGTATTCCCCCTGGGAAGGTACAAGAACGTTCGACTAAAAAACGTGCCCATTTTACAAATACCCTGGCAGACAGAGACGTTCAGATACTTAGGCATAAATATATACCACAAGTTAGAAGCGTAACACAAACACAATACAGAGGAAGCTGTTGCAGGTATAAGAAATAGCATGGTATTTTGGGCTGGATTACCCCTGGCCATGATGGGAAGAGCAGTGCTGCTCAAAATGGTAGTCTTGCCCAGACTACTGCACTTCTTCGTAAACCTACCGTATCTGCTCCCCAAACGCTTTTTTGCTAAGCTCCACAGCCTGTGCAGAGGCTTCATATGGCACAACTCTAGAAATAGGGTGGCCCTGTGGAAATTATAAAACTCGTGTATCAAGGGGGGCATAAACCTACCAAAATTTGAACTATAATACTTGGCGGGTCAGCTATCATATGTAGCGAGATGGTTGTCGGAAGAGGAATCGGCGGAGACCAGGCTCTTGCGGGGCTTCCCCGCCCCATACTTCTTAAAAGAAACAGTGTAGTTGTACAAAACGAAAGTGGCGGAGATGGGGAGATTGCTGGTGCTGGGCTGGGAGGTTTGGCGCAGAGCATGGAGAACGGTGGATGACTCAGACCCGCTCTCTCAGCAGGTCCCGTTGGTGGCATTATGTGGGGAAGACTCCCAGCTGATCAAAGGGGTCCGCAGATACTGGGAACCAGTGGGCTTGGCCACTCTGGGGGACATATGGCAGGAGGGGGAGACGGTGGAATTTGAAAGGTTACTGGAGGAGACAGGGGTACATGGAGGGCCAATACATCACCTATACCAGGATCATGAAACGGGTGAGGGGGAGGTGGCCTGAGACGGTGCTGGCTGAAGAACCTGACGCCTCTGTAGAAATGATGTATGATGTATGAGGGCGGGCACGAAATATCTCGGATATATGAGCTCTTGAGTACAAAAGTGGGGAAGGAGTTGCTCCAATTGAGGCTGGACTGGGAGGAGGAGGTGCGAGTACCTATGACAGAGGGACAGTGGGACAGGGCCCAAAGGTACCATAAGAAAGTGTCCCGGAACGCAAGACTTCAGCAGATCCAGCTGTATGTCACCCACAGAGCCTACTTGACCCCTGGCAGGATAACCAGGTTTGGTGGCTCGACCATACAGAAATGCCCTAGGTGTGAGGAGGAAGAGGCTGGGTGGCTACACATGTTCTGAGCTTGCCCAGAGGTGGGGAAATTCTGGGCAGAATTGCAAACGAGATTGGCCAGCCGGGGGGTAGTGCTGGGCGTGGGGTCCGCTTGGGCATGCATGCTGGGGACTTTCCCTAGGCCACGTAATCTAAAACATATCAGTAAAATGAAAGACCTGGCCTATTTCCTGGCCAAACGCAGAATTGCGATGGGCTGGAAAGCTGCCCACAGGCCTAGAGTGGAGATGTGGTGGGCGGACCTCCTGAAATGGGCTTAAGCAGAAACCACGGTCTGCTATGAAGCAGTCACGAGTGGGGGAGAGGAAGAGGTAGGCCCCCTGATAGCCTGGAGACAGCTGGTGGCCTCAATGGCAAATCCCCACATGGTGGATCAGGATGCGGAAAATCGGGAGGTGTTGGCTATAACCGAATCACCTGTAGATGCCCAAGGAGATGGCACAGATATGATGGCTCAAGTTTGTGAGGTGGGAGGGGGGGAGGACAGAGGAGAGCAATAATTTGATGTCTGAAAATTGATTATGAACGTCCTGAACAGTTGTAATGTTTGTAGTGTTGTTTTGTTGAAATAATAAAAATAAATTTAAAGAAAAAAGTAATAGCAGTACTCTCAATGTAATAACTATACTTTATCCTCAATGATGTACACCAGTGTTCATCAGAATTGCATGCAGTACCCTCTGGGACCACCACACACAATTAGGACTACAGGTGTAAGCAAGACCAACCTTTGGTATAAGTCTGTACCACACAGTGTGTTGGTAGCAAGCTGAGCAGCCAGACTTATCTCAAGAGTGAATGTGAGCAGTACAAGTATTTACACAGAGGACTGTCAATCACAATGGTTCAAGTAGACACTTATACTCAAGGTTTCTTGGTAAAAACACTTATTAATTTATTACCGAAGTCATTACAAAACATGTCACTAGAAGAGGACAACTTAATATATACCAATAGACTTCAATACAAAACATGTACTTGCAGAGGTCTTTGCCAGCAGAGCGTGGTGTCACCTTCTCTGGTGCACCCGCAGATAGAACCGGTCCCTGCGCTAAGGGAAGGGCAGGGTCCTGCAGCTGGTCGCAGCATTGCTTCCTTGACTCTTCTCTAACTCACAAAGTCTCATTCTCCTTGTATCTTGACCATAGCTGGTCTGAGAAGAGATAGGTACAATCCCTATTGGTAGCCACTGTTACAACCTTTACTGTTGTCACATAGGGCTACCTAATGGGTATTCAAATGATGACCGGACACAGAGATGTGTATGCACTAAACTTTATTCCATCTACTCCAACTTCAACTAACTCGTCACGTCCCGTTCCTCCCTATCTGCCCACCCCACACCCTGTGCACGCAGACTCCCTCCGTAAATATGTGACTCCCTTCAAGGCTTCAATAGAACATCACAGCCTCCCCCTTTTAACAACGTGTCAGTTCTCAGTCCATTTCCTCAATGGGTCTTTTCCTCGCCCTCTGAGGCCTGCCAGAGTACTCACCTGGCCTCGGTCAGGACCCAGTCCCTCAGGGAAGATAGACAATTATTCACTTGATTTTTCTCCATCTCCTTCTTATGGGGCATCCCGCCCGTCTGGGTCCTCCTCACGGGATCGTCGCATGATGTTCACTGGCATCCTTTTGAAATGCGAACATCACATTTCCTCTTTCTCCTTCTGCCGTGATGAGAGACTCATTTACCTTGGAGCACTGTCAAAAGCGGCCGTATGTTTATGGGTCATGGGTTGACGCACTATCACGTCTCTCGGCAACAAGTTGCTTTCACAGGCTTTATGTGTGATATCCGCATGTCTCTTCATGTTCTCATTGGCTTGCGAGTCTTGTTCATGTATTTCTCTGTCCCCCGCATAGGCTTCTTCTGGGACCGTGGCATGGCGTAGCCTTGTCTGTATATTACGACCAAACATGATCTCTGAGTGCGCTTTGCCTGTGGTGCTGTGAGGGGTGTTCCGATAATCCCTCGGTAGTTGATAGAATATTTCCTCGACTGGCTCTCCTGTTAGATGGGCAATCTGAACATTTCACTTGATGTTGCTCCTGAAACGTTCCACTGTCCCGTTGGCTTGCGGCAACAAAGGTTTGATCCGCCTGTGCTTGAACCCCATGTATTCAGCGAACATATTGAAATCTTGCCCTATGAAGGGGGTCCATCATCTGATTTGACCACTTGTGGTACCCCATAAGTGGTGACCATCCTATCCAGTGCCGGTATGGCGTGATACGCAGCTGTCCAGCTCCACAGCTGGATGTCGGGGAAGTGGCAGTACTCGTCCACTGCTACTAGCATGTACACCCCGCCCTCAATGGGTCCAAAAAAGTCAATGGTTATCTCATTCCCCGCTTTCTCTGGTAGGTTGGTCAAGCACAGGGTTTCAGGTCTGGTGTGAGGACTGATGATCGCACATGTGGGGCACTGTTTAAGGAGCGCTTCCACTTGTGCATCCAATTGGGGAAACCATACCTTTTGCCTCAGCATTCTTTTCGTAGACACTAGTCCTCGGAGTCCTTCATGTGCCAGCTCTAGTATTCTTCTGAGTGGGGTCCAGGGAATGACGATCTTGGTTCCTTTTAGCAGTATGCCATCTTCTGACCTGGTTAGTTCCTCCTTGACGAACATTGTCTTGCTCTATTGCCTGGCATCTTCCCCTGCTACTTTGGCCTGCTTCCACCGGACCGACACAATGCACCTGAAGATGACCTGGATGGCTTTGTCATTCTCCGTCTCTTGCGTGATGAGCAACAGGTCAACACCCTTTGGTGCAGCTGCCTGGACGATGGAGTTTCGGGAGGAGAGCTCAGGAGCAACGTGCTCGCCTTGGAAGCAAGACGACACGGAGCAACACAGGTTCAATCCCCGGGTCCGCACTTAGAAAACTCTGGGTATTAAGCACGTTATAAATAACCTATCATATATCATGTATTGATCTGCAACTGAGGGGTTCGAGGCAGCTGATGCAATGGGGTGTCGGGACAAGAAGTCTGCAGGGTTCTCGCCTTTTCTTTTTTTTTTAAACTTTTATTTTTTGCTGGCAGTGGTAGTTGACATACACACACAACAGGTCGAGAGTATAGTCTTCAAGCATAACAAGGTACATTGCACAGGAATGTTCACAAACAACAATATACATTGTCAGACAGAGATCGGCTGAGTAACGTATTAGGGAGCACAATATACAGAAGTGGGGCCTAGGGCGAGCTGTCCGCCAAAGGGGCAGCGTCGAGGCCGTTAAGGTAGCTGTTGAAGGCAGTCCAAATGTTTTTGGGCCGGGACCGGCCTGGAAGGGTAGTGATGTAGTCCTCCTCACAGTTACGGGACCAGGTCACTAGATTTAGCAATTTCTGGAAGGTAGGAGGGGCCGAACAGTTCCAGTTTTGAAGGATACATTTTTTAGCAATTGCGCAACATACGTTTAGCAGTTTGGCCTCCCCTCTGGCGCCCTTATCAACCCATAGACCAAACAACACCCCCAACAGATCAGGCTCGAGCACTGCATCGCAGAGACCGGACATGGTCTTAATAATCTCGTCCCAGAATGGGGCCAGGTTAGGGCAATCCCAGAACATGTGGAGATGACCTGCATCCTCCGCCCCGCAACGGGGGCAAAGTCGCGTGTCGGAGTGGGCGAATTTGGAAAGTCTGCGTGGGGTATAGTATAGCCTATTCAGCAATTTGTACTGTATAGTGCGATGTCGAAAATTAAGGGAGACCCTACTGGTGTGGGAGCACATTTTACCCCACAATTGTTCTGAAATGACAACCCCCAGTTCAGAGGCCCAGTCCTCTCTCGCCTTGGAGGGCGGTGGTGCTGAAGCGGTGAGCAGGAGTTTGTACAATGATGAGACCACTCCACGCGCCCCCCAGGAGTTGGCAATATAGGAGATGGCAGGGTGGTCTGGGGGTTCGCTGGGGAACACGGGCCAAGCCGCCCGGAACGCTGCACGGAGTCGATAATACTGTAGTAGCTCAAGTGGTGAGCCCGAGTGGGCTGGCTTCCACGTCTGTGGCATTATGAATACCCCATCCGGGTAGAAGTCAGTAAGGGCCAGATAACACAGGTCCCGCCAGTGCCGTGCCAGGGCTGTGTCATTCGTGGGTTCCAATCCGGGGACCTGCCATGCGGGGAGCCATTTGTAGTAAGGGTGAGCTTCGGAGCCTGCAGCGAATATCCGCCTCCAGGCCAGTAAGGTGGCCTGGACAGGGTCTATGGGAGAGTCAGGCTCATATCTCCGATGTAAGAGTAGGGACATAATATTAGCACCGGAGGCAGCAAGGGTTTCAAGCTTGACATGCGGGCGAGAAGGAGGACCAGGGTACCAGTACGTGGCAAATTGTGCCTGCGCTGCGGTCCAATAGCTCATCAAGTCAGGGGCCGTGAACCCGCCCCTGTCGTAGGGAAGAGTCATAGCACCCCACTTTTTCCGCACAGCGCCAGAGTGCCACAAGAACTGAGCACACAGCTTGTGTAGATCAGTGAAGTACCTCCTTCCAGGCCAGAGGGGAACATTAGTAAACGTGTACAAAAACTTAGGGAGCAGTATCATCTTGACCAGTGACAGCCGCCCGGCTAGTGATAAGGGAAGAGAGCGCCAGCGCTCCAGTTTGGCTTCGGCCAGTGCCGCCACTGCCACATAGTTGTCAGTCAAAAGAGCCTCCCTAGTCAAGGACATATGAACCCCCAGATATTTGATCCTGTTGGGAGACCACTGGAGCGGGTACTCAGTGGCCGGCTGATGTGTGGAGTGTGTGAGGGGGAAAAGTTCGGACTTGCTGTAATTTATAGTGAAGCCTGAGAATGTCCCGATGCGAGTGATGTCCCGGAGGAGAGGGTCAAGGTGGGAATCTGGGTCCCTGACGAACAGCAGGACGTCGTCAGCGTACAGGGAGACAATTTCGGGGGTGCCCTGAAGACGTATCCCTCTGCGCATGTGCCGTTCCCTGATGAAGTCTGCCATAGGCTCAATGGCAAGAGCAAACAGAATTGGGGAGAATGGGCAGCCCTGACGGGTGCCCCGAAAGAGAGGAAACAGAGCAGAAGTTTGAGAATTAACGCGAACTCTGGCAACCGGGGAGGTGTATAATAATCTGATGTACGAGATCATCCCAGGACCAATGCCCATGGTCTCCAGGACCAGCCACATGTATTTCCAGGAAACCATGTCAAAAGCCTTCTGGGCATTCAAGGTAACCGCCACCGCACTCACATTCTGGTCAATGCGGGCCATCACGTTGAGAAGCCGTTGAATATTGTGTGATGTGGATCTGCCAGGGACAAAACCGGATTGGTCCTCATGTACCATGTAAGGCATAACCGGGAGAAAGCGATTGGCAATCACCCTGGCGAAGATCTTCGTATCCAGGTTCATAAGTGAGAGGGGGCGATATGAACCACATTCATCAGGCGGCTTGCCAGGCTTAAGGAGAACCGTGATGACAGCCTCGCGTAGAGATGGGGGAAGAGAGCCCAGGCGCAGGGATTCGTTCCAAACCTCGAGCAGTTCAGGGCCCAGTATGGCTACATGCTCCTGAAAGAATTCAGCCGTAAGCCCGTCGGGGCCCGGTGCTTTCCCCTTCGGGAGGCTGGAGATGGCCTCTACTATTTCATTCAGGGTAAAGGGGGAGTCCAACTGTTCCCTTGTAGCATGGGAGACGATAGTGGTGGGGATCTGGGCGAGAAGCTCACGCATCTGGGATTCGCCATGTTCGGGGGGTTGCGAGTACAGTTCAGAGTAAAAGTCTGTAAAGATCTCCAAAATGTGCTGGTCAGACCACTGGGTCAACCCGTTGTTATCTTTGACGCAAGTGATTTGGGCTAGGCCCCACTCCCCCCTGGCCAAGGCGGCCAGTGTTTTGCCAGGTCTGTCCCCCTCACCGTATTTCCGCGCCGCCTGAGGTCGGCTAAAGTACTGCACCTCCCTGATGGCCTGCTCGTTGAAAAACTTGAGTTCCTCACTTATCTGGGAAAGGATGACCGGGTCAACCGAGGCAGGGTGGGCCCGCTCAAGATCTCGCAGTTTGGCTTCGGAGCGCGACAGGGAGGCCCTTATGGACTTGAGGACCCCGGACTCCCTAGAAATGGCTGCCCCCCTAATGAAAACCTTGAAGGCGTCCCAACGGATCCCCCGGGTGGTGTCCTGTGGTGAGTTGAATTCAAAGTAGGACTGGATATCTGGCAGAATGTCAGCCCTGAAGACAATGTCCTGCAGGGCGGCCGATTTAAAGCGCCAAGTATTAATGGTGGGAGCTAGAATACCCATATTGACAGTCAGTAGGACCGGTGAATGATCAGACAGAGTACGTGCAAGTATTCGAATATCTGAAACCCCGCCAATCAGTTGGCCCGACAATAGGATCAGGTCAATTCTAGAAGAGCTGTCGTGCACCGATGAATAATATGTGTATTCCCGCGTTAGCGGATGAAGAGCTCTCCAACTGTCCAGGATGTCAAGTGACTTGCAGTGTGACAAGAGCCTGCGCGCTGCGCTCGCTAAGGGTCTGGGGGCAGAGCCGGTCCTGTCCACGGCGGGGTCCAAAATAAAGTTCATATCACCACCCCAAATGATCTGTACACCCACGTATCCCAGGAGTATGGACACTACTTGGTCAATAAATTCAGGGGAGTCTACATTGGGGCCATAGGTGTTCGCGAGTAGATAATCTCTATTGGCGATGGCGCAGTGCAGGATAATATATCTCCCCCCCGGGTCAATATAGCTCCTGTGAAGAACGAATTTAAGAGACTTGTGGATTAGTGTCAGCACTCCACGGGCCCTTGTAGAATATGTCGTGAAGTACCTGAGGGTTCCCCAGGTGGGCGCTATGCTTCTGGCCAACGGACCAGTGGAATGTGTTTCCTGCAGGAGTAACACCTTGCAGTGGTGCCTATTGGCGTAAGCCATGATCCTGCGACCCTTAGTGTAATTACTGAGGCCGCGGACATTCCATGTCATTATAGTCACAGCCATATTAGTGCCCTAGTCAATAAAATCCCTGGACAAGGAACCCAGGGAAAGTGATCCAACGTCAAAGGATGCCGGGTCCCCCGTCCCCCAGTACCGGACCCCAGTACCAGGGTCACCAGATCTCCCAATCTCAGAGTGACCATGACTGAAGCGGACACATGCATCTCGACAGACTTAGTGAACATCCCACCACAGTTGTTGAAATACAGAAACAGGATGATGCATAATTAGACAAAAGCGACCCGATGTGTAGCCGGCTGCCAGCCCGCCACTGCCATTTTCAAAAACATGTCCCCAATCCCCACCCATGCCACCTCCCACCCTCACTGCCCACCCCCAACTTGCAGTGTGAATCCCCCACCCTCCCCCGCAGGTGTCTCCAGCTAGCCCGACTCTCCCAAAAACGTGGAGGTCAGGGGGCGAAATCCAACAGGGATGATGTCCTTCCCGTGCCCAACAGGGGCACCAAAGCAGTGACAACCAACAAACCAAGAACATTGCAATTGCAGCGAGGTGTACTGTAGCCGTGTGGGCGGCTTTGTGGACTGATATGTAGGACAGCAACGCCGTCAGTAGCAGGTTCTGCGGTAAACGGATCACCAGACAGGCCTCCAAAGCCAGCCGAGCACCGCGCCCGGTTAGGCGCTTAGGGGGCCTGAAACCATAGGACTGTTGTGCGTCGTTTCAATGATCACGTTCCGATTGATGGATAACCTGGACGAAAAAGAGGTGTCCGATCAGTGTGTAGCATCAGCTCAGTCATCTTCAGCCGGAGCTCCCGTCGGATTGGGAAGCGGCAGGTGCGCCTCGATGAATTTCACCGCCTCCTCTGGTACAGTAAAGAAGTACAAGTTCCCATTATGTGTAATTTTGAGGCGAGCTGGAAACAGGATAGCATAGGGGACATTCCGCTCTCTAAGTAGTCTCTTGACTCCAATGAATTGGCGCCTCTCTTGCTGGACCGCCACAGAGAAGTCCGGGAAGATTCTCACTGTGTGTGACTCGAAGCGCAGGTCACCCTTCTCCCGCGCCAGGCGGAAGATAAGATCTCTGTCTCTATAGTTGAGAATCCTGGCTATGATGGGTCTAGGGATGTCACCCGGTCTGGGCCTGGGAGACAGAGCCCGATGGGCGCGCTCAACAGTGAAATATGGGGACATGGCAGGGTCGCCCAGGAGGGCCTTCAACAAAGACTCGACCGCGTCTTCCATGCGACCCTTTAGGGCACTTTCAGGGACTCCGATAATACGCAGATTATTCCTGCGGGAGCGCGACTCAAGGTCGTCACACTTCGCTTTCACATTTTGCATGTCTCGAGACAGTGACGCCACAGTGTCCTGTAGCACATGTATATCATCCTCGTTAGTTGATATACGGTTTTCAGCGTCCGTGATTCTAGTCCCCGCCTGATCCACCCGTGTTTTTAAAGAGGCAACATTGGCATTGATGTCGTCAAGTTTCTCGTGAAAGGAAGCAAAGTTTTTTGCCATGGCTTCCATGACCATGGTCAGGTCCGGGGCCGCAGGAGAAGGGCAAATGTTGACCTCCAGCTCCTCAGAAATAGGCAAGTCCTGGTCAGCCTCCCCCCTCGGGACAGCTTTAGTAAATCTATCCATGGCACCCCCTTTGGAGGACCCCTTGATCTTGCTAGGCATCGTGGGTTGGTGCTCGGGAGTGGAACAGGTAGTGGTCCCAAGAACAGATACAAGAGTGCGGAGCCTATGCCAGGGGGGAGAACTGCGGTCGCCGAGGCTTCCCGGGGTGAAAGAGATCAGGGCTCAGCGGTAGCTGATTGGGGTGTGTTGGTGTTGGGCAGCTCCCAAAGCCCACAGAGTGGAGAAGCCCGGGCCACAGAGGCAGCCGACCCGGGACACGGATCCAAGGGGGGAGCGCCACAAAGCCCCCCCGCCACACCCCCAGCACCACAGGCAAGTCACTAGCGGGGACGTAGTGAGCAATGTCCACTTTGAGGCTGCAGCGAATACCCAAGGAGGGGCACCCAGTCCAGCCCCTCCAAGCGGCCCAAAAAGTGGAGAGACTAGTAGCAGGGTCAGCGGGAAGGACGCGGGTGTCCAGACCAACCCGCCAGGAAAGGAGCCGCACTCAGCAGGAAGCCGGCAGAAGGAGTGGCAGCCCACCAACAGGGGAGAGCCGGGGCCAGATCCCCCGCAGTTAAGGGCCCCAGCCGCAGCCCCCAGCCGCAGCAGGCAGCGGTGTAGTGATGGGTCCCCCAACGGGCCGCAGTCCGCCCAGGACGGGGGGGAGGGGCCGGGCCGGGGCCGCAGCTCCAACTATGGCGGCGAACACAGCCGCAGCAGGGATGTAGGGCACTCAGCTAGCCGCCTCTCACCTCCCGGGGGCGCAGCCCCGCACTCCCCTGATCCCCCGCAGCCCCGCCGCCCAGCAGGGGACCGCGACGGAGACTCGCCCGCAGCCGGATGGATGGGCCGGGGCGCGCTCCGCGTCGGTCCAGGCTACGAGATCACAGTCGGGCCGCACCCCGGGGGGGCCGGGCACAGGACGCCTGGAAGCTGCTGGGGCTCCGATCGGGCCGCAGTCTGCCCGATCGAGCGCCCGGGAGAAGTGCCCAGGCCCTGGGAAGGGGGAGGGCCTCGGGCCGACGCCGCGTACGCCGCGGGGGAGAGGGCCGGAGTCTGGCCGCCGGATCAGAGGCCTCGCACCGGATCACCTGGGGTCGCAGAGGAGCCGGAATTTCGCCAGGCAAAGGCGCTAAGATGTGAGGCAAAAGTATTGAAGAAATAAGCGTAAAACGCACAGTGTAGCCGCAGATGTCCGAGGATATCACCCAGTCCCACACGGAGCCCAAAAGCTAGGCAGCCATCTTGGGCTGCTCCACAGCGCCACCCAAGGGTTGTCGTCTTTTCTTGATGGATGATCCGGAAGCTGTAGTCTTGAAGCCACAAACCCCGTCATGCTATCCTGGGAGGCATTTTTGCCTGGGGATTTCTGTAGATAAATAACAGTGCCTAGTAGTCCGTGACTACTGTGAATGGCTTACCATACAGAAACAAGTGAAACATTTTTCAGGCCCAAACCACAGCCAGTCCCTCTTTCTCAGCCTGCGAGAAAGCCTGTTCTGTTCTTGAGAGGCTCCTAATGGCATAGGAGACGATGTGGCGCTTCCTTTTATCAGCTGGGTCCACTTGTGTTAGTATGGCGCCCAGTCCCACAGGGCTGGCATTAACAACAAGCTCTGTCTCCTTTGCAGGATTGAAGTATGCCATACTATCGGCAGATGAAATGTGCTGGCGAATTGTTTGAAAAGTTTGCTGGCAGGAGTCGGACCACCCAAAGGATATTTGCTGTTTCGTGAGTGCTCTCAGCGGTTCACTCACTGATGCAAAGTCTTGAATATAGCGGGTGCAGTAGCTGGCAAATCCCAATAATGATCGCAGATCTGACACGTTGGCCGGAGGGTTTGCATTGCCACCTTCTCATGGTTCGAGGTCATGCCCTTGGCTGAAAACACAAAATCAGAGTGCCTTTTCTGAATTTGCATTTTTCCCTGTTGAGCGTGAGGTGGGCCACTTCCAATGCCATGCACAGTCTTGCCAGCCTGTTATGTTGTTCTTGATCTTTCCCAAACACCAGTATATCATTGCTGTAATTGAAGCAGTAAGGAATATGCTTGATGATGTTTGTATCTTGGAACATTTCTGCAGCTGACGATACCCCAAAACTGAGGATCTTATATCTGTAAAAGCCCAGGTGAGTAACCAAAGCAGATATGTATCTGGACTCTTCACTCCACTCCATCTGGTGGTAGCCTTTATTTAAATCCAGCTTGGAAAATACTGTGGCCCCATTTAGTAAATGGAGCATGTCTGTGATCTACAGGGTTTGGTGCTGTTCCCTTATGATGGCCTCGTTTGCGCGGCACTTGTCTACACATATCCTAATGTCATGAAAGTCTTTCTTGGGGACCAGAACAATTGGTGACACACACAGCGTGGGCCCTACTATCAGTTCAATTATGTCCTGTTCCAGTAGTTTGTGTAGTTCTTCAACCTGCCGCTCTATGTTTATGGGAATTCCGCGGTAGTGTTTAGCCACTGGACGTACCTTAGGATTGATGTGTAGGGTGATCTGTTGGTTCTTCAGCTTGCTAAGACCTTTAAAGAGCCTGGGGAACAATTGTTCAATTTTCGCTGATGGGTCAATGTATTTATGGGCCATTGGGCGGTAAAGTATGTGTATCAGCCCCATGTCTAATGCATCTTTAAAACTTAGGATGCACCCACTGTCTGTGGCAGCTTCCATTACGGGCATGGGTATTCTTTTGGATTGAGTCTTATACCTGCAGTGTGCCATGAAGTATCCTTTGCAAGGCAGCAGTGTTTTGGACATGTACGGGTAGATGTTCACTTCTGCTGGTCATAGTTTCGGGGCATGTGGAAGGTTGCCATAAACTTCCTCGCTTATGACATTTACTGTAGCTCCCTTGTTGACTAGGAACTCGGCGGGCATGTTGTTCACTTGGAGCAACAGTATGGGGCTCTGTTCCTTCGCTGTGGGATTTCTGTGAGAAACCAAATGGTATCTTACGTACTAGTCCACGGGGATCTCTCTCTCTCTCTCAGGTGGCCAGGGCACAGCCATCGCCTTTGGGTCCATACCCTGGGGGTGGACTAGTGCGGAAGGATCACCTGGGTGGGGGATCTTCGGGGAGCGGGAGTGGGGTAACCAATGGTGAGACACAGTATTTCCCCCCCCCCCCTTTCCCGCACCCCTACCCCATCCTATTTTATAGGATTCTCCAATGTCCCAACTCCCCCCTTTCTACACAAACACTGGGCCGAGGAAAAGGGCGACTGAGAGTAAAGAGGCCAACACATACATATGTCATTAGACATGTCCCGCTAATCAGGTAGGCAAAGTCAGGCACTTGACCTTAATCACATACATCTGATACCCATTAACTCCCACCACACGGATAAAAGGCGGAACATAGAAACACACTCTGAGCAAGGTGGAACACGAGAAGGAGCAGATCATATGGGGTGAAGGCGAACTGACTGGAGCAGGACGACCGATGGAGGGACTAGAGCGAAGGGTAGGGAAACCCTGAAGGTCCCTGCAGAAGGTTATTGCTTCCGGGAAAGCATGAGAGATACGCAGAGAAAGCCAAATCTCTGACGAGAAGAAACCTGCATTGTGTTTCAAGGATGCTGGCAACTTTCCTGGGTGAATGACAGAGTTGGGAAGGCGAGGCCAAGCCTGTGGTATTAACCTTGACTTGTCAATTAAAGCTGCAAAGACAAGGAAGGAATTCACACAGCTGGTCAGTTAGCAAAAAGACATGAAAAGCTGGTGTGCGTCAAGGAAAGAGTAAAGCCGCAACAGTACATCTTACAATTAAAGGTTGCGCACATGCTGATGAGACGCGAAAGAAAGCAAACCAATATTGAACTTTAAGTTACTGATAACTGTGAAGTCAGTGATACAGAGTAGTGGAGTGGTCCGGTGAAAGGAAGTAGCCCACTCGAAAGTATCTGCAAAATGCTTGTCTTGATATGAAGTGAACAAACTCTGCAATGGTGAAGATGAACCCAGCCGAAAGGGGAAGTTGGAAGCTGATTGCTTTAAGAGGAAGATTTCTTTGAACCTTTGTGCTTGTGGTATGGAACCACCAAGACCAAGCGACAGTGTGGCAAATAACATAAGGGAAAGGTGAAGTGAAAGTCAAAGTGGTCCTGCGGAGGTCTATGGTAACAGTCTCGCACATTCGAAAGGACTGAGCACGACTGAGGGAGACTGAGGGAGACAGAAAGCGTGAAATAAGTTAGGGGAAGGGAACCCCTGACGAATGTGAATAAAGCTTTGGGAAGGGAACCCCTGCAAGTGCTGTGATTGTGAGGTCCGAGCCTGGCTGAGGAAGAGCTACGTTGAATCAGGTACTTTTTGGTTGAAAGGTCCGAGTCTGACGGAGGGAGACCTATGTGAACAATTTTGCCTGGAAAGGTCTGAGCCCGACAGAGGGAGACCTACGTGAACTTTTGTCGAACTGTGAAAGAACTTTTGGAAAGCTGGAATAAGTGACTTTAACGTGGAAGGCCACGCGGTCCTCGACTCACGTTCTGAGCTGCCTTTTTTTTTTGATAACCTGAGCCAGAGTGTGTCATCCTGTTTACGGGGGCTGCCTTACTCTGTGCTGTCCAACGTGGGGCGGAGAGCTGACTCGGCCACCTTGATTCAGACCCTCTAAAGGCTGCCGACCAGAGAAGGGGACCGCCTCAGAATTCAAAGTGAAGCACCTGGACATCCAAGTCCATCGTCGTTGACCAGGGTTCGCAGGTTTGCTATGACCACTGGAAGCCGTCAAAGTGTGCTGCCCAGACGTAGGGACAACTTGAGCTCGTGCTGCTCAACGACCAGAGCTACTACGGGCCACCTTTGCCTAAGACATTTGATTCAAGGACTTCCTTGCTCATCATTGTCGACTGCTTTGTCCGGCTGGAGAAAGTCATGGTCGTCGACGACTGAGGAGAATCTGCCGGTTGGTTTCCCGCCACCCAAAGACCTCAGACGCCGACGAAGTGCAGAGACAGCCGTGGTCACGTCCCAATCCCCGACGCCAGACACTGATTACCCGACGCCCTTGCTGGGCTAAAGTTCTTCATTGACTCTTTGCAGCAATGATCTATCATCGTCGAGGTATACTACACGCCTCATCATCACAGGTTCCCAAGCTTTCATCGGCGAGCATCGCGAGAAACGAAGCTGCTTCCCCGACAACAGCGGTCACCATTTCTTCACTTGAAATCTCGACGACCCGTGGCTCCTGCCTTAAAGGGAAATCACTCAAGAGGGGCCCGTCGATGACTCATCGAAGAACTGTCTGAAACCAGGTGCATTGGGGTCATAGAACATTTAGAAGGAATCAAAACGATATTAATCATATATGGACTGGGCTTGTCAATACGATTTTATTTACAGGTTGCCCAGGTGGGTGGATCCTCATACAGACGGTCTATAGGTAACGGGAGTCTGTATTCTGCCATTGCTCGATTCATCTTGCTTTCTTTCTATGGTCTATCGCTGATTCATCTTACTATCTGATTTGTATGTTATTTGAGCTGTTAGCCATGGATGCATTTCAAAAGAATCAATAGTTAAGAGTGGTACCACGTAGACCTGTATATATTTGCCATTATAGTATTGCCAGCATACAAAGTGTTTTATTGTGATTGTGCATGTAACTCTGAACCTTATTTATATGGTTCCATGTCATTTCATCGCAGGATGTTTTTTCGCTGGGTTTTTTACTGCGATTTTGTACCGAAAAAAACCCATCAAATTTTTTGTTAATTATTTTTGGGGGAGATACCTCCCCAGCCCCCCATTTTCTAAAAAATTCGATGGGTTTTTTCGAAAAATAAAATAAATTTGCGATAAAAAAACCCCGCAAAAAAACATCCCGCAATGAAAGGACGTCGTACCATTTATATAAAGACCGTGTTATCACTAACAGTGTGTGGACATTCCTTTGCGGGTGCTTGGGGACTACACTGTACTTAAGAACCAGCCCGCATCACCTCCTGAGAGCTTTAAGCCTTGATTGCCCACCCACGCTGGTGTGCTCTGTGCTTCTACTCTGCCATATAGAGGGCAGGAGTACATATACCCCCCTCGAGTCTTTACACTGGTGGCAGCGGTGGGATGCCTATGGTTTTAAGAATCAGTGTGTAACCTTGCCACTTACAATATATCTACACTTTGTGAATTTGAGGTTTAGTTGTGTACTCGATAACTACATTACAAGCAATGTAATCTATAGCAAATGGTAAATTCACTAGGATGAGCTTAGAGGTTCAGCGTGCTTGTGAGTTAGACTTTGAAGATAAGTTCAGGGCTGAGATGATAGCTGCCCTGGTGCACTACCAGACTGATTGTGAAGCTCTTGATGAAGGGGAGGGTTGCAACCATTGAGGCCTCTGCCCCTGGCGTTGTTACTGAATCTTTTTCTGGGAGTGCCACCACTCCTGCTGCCTCTATTCCGAACCCCAGCAGTGTTTCTTCAGGGAATCAATTGGAACTTGAATTAATGAGGATGAAATTGGCCTTTGAATATAAAAAGTTGGAAACAGAAGCTGAGCTTAAGAAAGAAGAGTTGGTGTAGCAAGTGATACCCAAGAATAGGGATCTTGAACTCAAAGACAAGGGGCCTCATTACAAGGTTGGAGCTAGCCTGGGAATGGGCAATTACCGGGGTATTCTGACCCCGCCGGCCCCGGTAATTGCCCTTTCACGGGTGCCGGTAGATCCCCATTCGCATTTCAGGCCCATAGGGCTCAATGGGAATGGGGATGCCTGTAGCACCAGCACCATTCATAACAGTGCCGGTGCTACAGCCATGCTGTGCTCGCGGGTGCCTTTCATTCCGCCACAGCAATCCTGGCAGAATGAAAGGCACCCACGGGACAGCTCGGAGTTTGCCGGTCTGGACACCACAGTACCAGTAAGCTTACCGGTACCATTGTGTCTGGACCGGCAACCTTGTAATAAGGCACAAGGACACTGAATGTCTGAAAATCCAGCTAGAGAAAGCTAGAGTAGAGACTTCAGCGAAACCAGTTGAGTGTCAGGTCCCCTGTCACAAATTTTATGAAAGATTTGGTTGGTGTGTATGTGGAGGGTTCGGATATCCTCCAATGGTTTGAAGCATTTGAAATGGCTTCAGGAATCCATGACGTTGACGAAAGAGATTGGGCTAAGTGGGTCTCCCACCTGGTGTCCCCTAAGGAACCCAGTGGGAAGAATAAGGACAAAGAAAAGGGGACCTCTCAGGAGTCTGAGGAGTCTCAGAAGCAATCATAGTTGGGTAAACCAAAACCTTCCTCTCCTAAGACCCAAAAATCTAGTGGAGATAAGTCCTATGTGGGTGGGAGTAAGAGTAATGGTACTCCTGCTGCAAAGCAGGCTCCCAGTGGCTCCAGTACCGTACCCCACATACCTGGCACTTGTTGGAACTGTGGGGCTCTGGATCACAAGAAGGGTGACCCCACGTATAAAGGTAAGGCACTTGGAGTCCAGGCTATCAGCCTGACCTACCGTTAACCCATGCCTGAGGTGGAGGCCACTGTTCTTCCCTCCTCTACAGGAATCTCATTCAGTGCTCCTGTAGAGACTTCCCTAGTGTCCCTTGGGGCCTGGGACCAGAATGCAGACGTACTGGCGACAATTCCACAGAACAACCGTAGGTTTTTGAGAAGTGTCCTCCTGAATGGCCAGCCTTCTACTGGCTTGAGACACTGGGGCAGGCCTGACAGTGGTGGACAGGACCCTGCTCAAGCCAGAGAACTATGTAGGTGCTCCTCTGAGAACCACCAGGTAAGCTGGTGGGCCTCCCAAATTATCGCCTGTAGCCTTAGTCAACATTACGATTCGAGACAAGACAGCAAAGCTTCCTGTCCTGGTTCAGGACAACGTACCTGCTAACATTTTGTTAGGCAATGATGTGGTGGAATTGGGGGTTATCGCGGACGGTCTCCCCATGACTGTTGCGGCAGTCACCCGATCACTGGTCGCAATGGGTCCGGCTGAAAGTCCGGCACCCAAGCCGATAGGGAAACCCAAAGCAAGAAGACAGAAGAATAAGAAGGCCACCTCTGCGAAGGGGGCCCCTTCTCTTCATGCCGCTTCATCAGCACCCACTGGGATTCATTCTCCAGACGGGCCGGGTCCAGTGGTAAACCCAGACTCAACGGCTGAGGGAGAAGAGCCAGAAGACCCTCCTGCGAGAGAGGTGCTCATCCCAGAGGATCACCCCAACCTTCAATGCCTGCTGGCTGAAAGGGGGCCCTCTAGGGGAGACTTCTGTAAGGGTCAGAGTGAGTGCCACTCTCTCAAGGGTCTGCGGAAATAGGCCCTGGCACAGGCACACAGAGAAGTGCCTAGGTCTTTCTGGATTTATTGGGAGGGTGCAATCCTTTGTAGTGAGCCCACTAAGCCTGAACCTGGTGCCCTCAAGAGGTTGGTGGTACCCTAGGTTTACAGGCCCTTCCTGTTGCAGTTGGCGCATGAGGTACCCTTAGCTGGTCACCTTGGTACCAAGAAGACTAAGCAGATGCTCTCTGCCCACTTCTACTGGCCCTGGATGGGAGTAGAAGTGGAGTCCCACTGCTGGACCTGCCCAACTTGTCAGTTGTCTGACAAAACTGGAGGCAGTGTCATTGCCCCACTGCAGCCGTTGCCAGTTGTTGGCACACCATTTGAGAGAGTGCATCAACATTGTCGGTCCAATTGACCCTCCCACTTCATGTGGATATCGGTTCATCCTGGTCTTGGTAGATCATGCCACCAGGTACCCTGAGGCTATACCCCTTCGGACTGTTACCGCCAAGGTGGTTGCCAGGGCGCTCCTGGGCATTTTTACCAGGGTTGGATTTCCTAAAGACTCTGTCTCTGAAAGAGGATCTAACTTCATGTCGAGTTACATGAAAACGATGTGGAAAGAGTGCGGAGTATCCTACAAGTTCTCCACCTCCTACCTTCCCCAGACCAATGGCCTGGTTGAGAGGTTTAACAAAACTCTCAAGGGCATGCTGGGTGCTTTGGAAGAGCCCCTACGGAGGAAATGGGATCTCTTCCTACCATGCCTGCTGTTCGCTTACAGAGAGGTACTTCAATAGGGTGTTGGTTTCAGCCCCTTTGAGTTTCACTTTGGACATCCCGTGAGGGGGCCCCTTTCCTTGATCAGAGTAGGTTTGGAAGCCACCCCTCCAAGTCCTGCCAAGCAAGTGGGGGACTATGTGTTAGGCCTCAGATGGAGGATGACACAGATGATGGGCCAGGCGACAGCGAACCTTAAGGCAAGGCAGGAATTGAACAGATACTGGCATGACCTCAAAGCATCACAAGTGGATTGGACTCCAGGATAGGAGATCCTTGTGATGGAGCCTACCAGGCCTAGAGCTTTGGCAGATGGGTGGACTGGACCCTTCAGGATAATCTCCAAGATGGGCGAAGTCAATTATTTGGTTGACATGGGAGTATCTGGGGTAGCCTCTCAGGTATTCCACGTCAACAAGCTCAAGCCTTTCCATAGGCAAGCAGAATTCTCATGCCTCTTGCTAGCCTCAGAGCAAGAAGAGTATGAGAGTGAGCCTCATCCTGATTTGCTGCATAGCAACCCTCAGGATGGCTCAGTGGAGGGAGTGCATATCTCTCCAGATCTGCCACCAGAGCAGCAGAGGGCCTGCAGGGCTTTTCTCCGGAGGTATGCCCCTCTGTTTGCGCTGACACCAGGTCTCACTCCATGGTGCGGGCACGAAATTGACACTGGTGACAGAGTACCTGTCAAAAGCAGATGTGGGCAAGAAGTCCGACACTGTGAAGAACCACATCCAGGCTGAGGGCGCCAAGATGTTGGCTCTGGGTGTTATTGAACCCTCAACCAGTGCCTGGTCCAGTCCAGTGGTCCTTGTCCCCAAGGCAAGTTCCCAGGCAGGTACCAAGGATTGGAGGTTCTGTGTGGACTACCAAGGAGTCAATGCCATCACCAAAACGGACGCGCACCCATTGCCCAGGGTAAATGAGCTTGTGGAAACCATAGGTGCTGCCAAATTTGTGAGCACCTATGACCTTACCTCAGACTATTGGCAAATAGCTCTGACGGACCATGCCAAGGAAAGGACTGCGTTCTCAACACCTGAAGGACTCTACCAGTTTACAGTCATGCCTTTTGGGTTGAAGAATGCACCTGCCACCTTCCAGAGATTAGTCAATCATGCACTCAGTGGGATGGAGGCCTTTTGTGTGGCTTACCTAGACGACATTGCTGTCTACAGTTCCACCTGGGAAGAGCATTTGACTCACTTGGATAAGGTGTTGCAGGCCTTGAAAAGGGCTGTCTGCACTATTAAGGCCACCAACTGCCAGTCCCACTTGCTCAGGGGAAAGTCACGTATCTTGGTCATGAGGTAGGAAGGGGTCAAATCCAACCTCTCCCCAATAAGGTACAGGGTGTACATGACTGGGAGACTCCCTCTACTCAAACCCAGGAGAGAATCTTTTTGGGTCTCGCTGGGTATTATCACAACTTCATGGCGGACTATGGAACATAGCTGTCCCTCTGACAGCTCTGACTTCGCCCAAACAACTGTGGAAGGTTTATTGGACCGAAGACTGTCAGAAGGGCTTTGTTGGCTTAAAAGAAAGTCTGTGTAGGGCACCTGTGTTGTGTGCACCTGATTACAGCAAACCCTTTATCGTCCAGACGGATGCCTGCAACACCGGAATTGGAGCTGTCTTGTCTCAGTTAGCTGACAAAGGGAGGAAACGTCTGATCATATTTATCAGTAGACAACTCAAGGGTAGAGAACGTAGGTGGGCTACTGTTGAAAAGGAATGTTTCAGTATAGTTTGGAGCCTTAGACATTTTAGGCCCTACCGTACGGGATCTACCTTCAAGGTCCAAACAGATTATAAGCCCTTAAAGTGGCTTATGCAGATCTAGGGTGAAAACCCAAAACTGCTCAGGTGGTCCATTAGCCTGCAAGGGCTAGACTTCACCATACAGCATAGACCAGGGAAGAGTCACGATAATGCAGATGGCCTTTCCAGAAGGTATGTTGACCGCCCGAATGAGGGTTTTAATCTTGTGGGAGATTAGACCACCCTAACCTCAGTCTGGGGGGGGGGCTGTGATGCTGGAAATGCATTGGAGGGACAGGGCCTCCATGCCCTTGTCCTGTACTCCTTTTATCATGTATGTTCTGTATTCTTTTCCACGCAGGAGTTAATGTGGGACTCCTGTTGGTGCGGCTCTTCCTATCTTTGTTCTTGTTGAACAGACCCTTGAGATACCCTTACGGCACCCATGGGTAGAGGTACAACCCTGTACTCCTAGTGTATGTTTTTGGGCACCTGTGTGTGGCCCACAGAGCAGGGTATGGGCTGGTGGCAGCTCCATGCTGAATTTGGCAGGTGCTCCGAGTATCCTCCATTTTGGGAGGCGCTGTTATTGGAATCAGTTGATTCCTGATGGGAGACAAGATGGCCCCTGTGGCCTCTTGCTTTCTATTGCCTGTTCCCTTGCTTTCCCAAAGTCATCGGAGGCCTCGACTCTGTCCCTTCTCCTGACTGGCTGTTGGGTGGAAGTTCCATATGTGGTATTGGAGGCAGGTCCATGCCAGACTGGCTCGAGCCTTCCCAATGACTGTATGTTGTGGGTACGCCTGTGGTGTGGGACCTGGTGTTAGGAAAGATTTCATAATTGTATGTAATTTTCCCTCCGTGTGTCAACCCCCAAACTTTTGCTGCTGTTTAGACACCATTGACTGACTTTTGCCAGAGAAGCACCGCTTTCAGCGCACTCCTGGGCGTTCACTCACTTTTTATGGGGAAACTGACATGACCTTAAGAGAGTCCGTACTGGGAGACTTTGTTTCCCTTAGTCCTTTCCTCATGTTGCAGCTTTTGTGCAACATGTAACAAGTTTGCAATGTATCTTACCATGCAGCACACTTGGGTCTATAGTCATTTCCAAAGGCCCTAGATACTCTCGCTGGACTTTTCTCATGAACTGTGCAGATGTGTCAGGGACAGGACTGGTGGCAGCTATCTTTTCGCATTATTTGTAACCCTTTCCTGCCATGTTAACCGCGTTTGGCACAAATAGTTGGCCTGGCTCCAATATGGCCATGCCACGAGGTTCTTTGTCCTGTCCTTTGGCCATCTTGCCCCTTCACCTTCTCCAGGTCGAGTTGACCCGGGTCAGTCCTTATTTGGTCATGCATTTTCCCGCGAATCACAATGCTTTTGCGGACTTCTGCATGCCTTGTGTGTGTGCCTCCAGGATGTGGGCTGGAACGTCTGGTTCCAATACACATCCTGGGTGCCAGAGAGTCTGGAGTGCCATGAATGCCTGAGACCACCGTGGTCTATGATTGGTCCACGTATGGAGTGTGTGTTTGTGAGCAGATCTCCCATTGGGTCCTCTCCGTTTTAGCGCGAAGGGAACTTTGGATAAGAGGAGGCTGAAAACACCACTACCATGTCGATCTCCTGAGTTCTCACTGAACAACGGATAGGATCCAAGTATCCTGCAACTACGAAGCTGAGTCGAGGAACCGCTGGTGACCCGCTGGAAGTTTTGGCACCCTGAGCCCGCTGTCATTCCGTGGGATCCCTCTGCATCTGGTCGTCCTAGAAGGTCTGCGAAGACGCTTCGACCCATTGGAATAGTGGGACCAACTATTCTCGGCACCTTCATCAAACCAACCAGTGGACTGACCATCTTACCCAGGTGCTTTGCTCTGTCACTGCCGCCGTTTCGAGGAGGCCCTCAAACATTGGTAAACTGCTAGCTCTGTGTCCACGGCACCCTCACACCAAATTTCATACACTTGGCGTTCCCAGGTCTGAAGTGAGACGACTGTTCCAGGACCGGAGTAAACGCGGGTACCGTGTTGCCCTGTCGCGGCAACGACCTGTGCAAGTTTGCTGCATTTGTGACCCTCTTGCCCCTGAAGTGTGCTACAATGAAACTGGGCCGATTCTTCCAACCGGAGCGGAGAAATCGCCACTGTCCCATTTGGAAATCATCGCTGTATCTTGGTAACTGAAAGGTGCAGAGACATCCTTTTTGCCGCATTAAAACCTGCCAGCGAAGTGGACTGAACTGGCGAAGTCTGGGTCTGCTTGCGCCGGGGACCGGTGAGTACTCCTTACCCCAACCGGTGGCCCATAGCGCAAGAGCTTTACGCACAAGTGGCCTCTGGGGGCCCCTCTCCTTTCCACAGCTATTGCGAAATAGCGACTCCATCCAGCACTCTCAAACAGCCTCTGTTTGAGAGTGCGGGATGGAGGCCCTTCTTGAATAGTGGGAGCTTGTTCTGCATCGTCTCATCCACCTTCACGAGCTGCTACCGAGACCCCTGAAGAGACAACCGCGTGCATTTGCATTGTATGTACTATTGAGCACAAGGCTCCTCTATTCTTAGGGCTTGGACTGCCTTTTAGTTAGGTGTACTGTCAATGTCGAACTGGGCCTAAAGACTATCTGCACTGCCTGTTTCCTTCCCATCTAGGTTATCGACATATTTCGTGCATTTAACCCTTTAGACCCCAGTGGCCTTGTGTGTATATATATTGTATTGGTTTACTTAGTGTTACTGTGACTCTTTTATTACAAGGCCTTTGTAACATAGACCATAGTAAATGTGTCTATATTTTTGATAGAACACCTGTCTGGAGTAATTTGTAATTGTCCTTGCTCTGTGTGCTCATTGAGGTCCTTCAGTCACCCTCACCACTCCTGAGACTTAGTCTTGACCGCCTGCTATAGCTACCCTGATTGGTCTGGCTTGTCCAGAGGTTACCCTTTTCCAAGAAATTAGGTTGGCCTTCTGAACCACTGCCTCTCCAGGTCACAGTTCAGAAATCCTTTTTAACACCTGGGTGAATGAAGTGTGTAACGAAGACGCGTTTCATGTAATGTGTGTCTAGTATCTGGTGTTTGACACAATGACTGAGACAGCCCTGTCCGAAACTGGTATGAATGCAGTGTGGAGTGCTGAATGGCTGGGTGCTTGTTCCAATCCACATTTTGTGTTGTGTGTCTGGATGGAGAAGGATGGCCTGAATGCACTGTGAGCCTAATTGGCTGCCTGACTGCATGAACTCCCTTCTGGAAGATTGGTTGCCTGTGTGTGACCCAGCAGAGTGAATGAGAGACCAAACGGTACATCTGGGGTCCTCTCACTGATGGAAATCGTTCAGAAGCTGAAGTCGAAACTTGATAGTTACTCTCGAAGCTGAGCCGGAAGAAGAAGGTTAACTGCTGTTTCCCTGCAACACAATCTGAAAGCTGCTGTGCCTTCAAGAAACGGATCCAAGAGATGACCTGGCTAGGAGACCGCTCCCCGAGCTACGAGGGACCATCGTGCACCAGCTGATATTTGCCAAAGCTCCCTGGAAGTTAGACCCTCGAAAGGCTACCGACCCGGAGAAGGGGACCGTCGCGGATCCAAAGTGAAGCACACGGACATCCAAGTCCATCGTCGTTGACCAGGCTTCGCAGGTTTACTATAACCACTGAAGCCCATTGATTTGTGTTGCCCAGACGCAGGGACAACCTGACCTCATCCTGCTCAACAACCAGAGCTGCTACGCTGCACCTTTGCCTAAGACATTTGATTCAAGGACTCATTTGCTCATCATCGTCGACTGCTTTGTCTGGCTGGAGAAAGTCAAGGTCGTCGACGCCCGAGGAGAAACCTCCGGTGGGTTTCCGGCCACCCGAAGACCTCAAAGACGCAGACGAAGTGGGAGAGCCAGCCATGGTCGCGTCCCGATCACCGACGCCAGATGCCGACGACCCTACGCCCTTGCTGGGCCAAAGTTCTTAATTGACTCTTTGCGGCAACAAACTATCATCGTCGAGGTATACTGCCTCATCTTCACAGGACGTTCACAAGCTTTCGTCAGCGAGCACCGCGAGGATTGAAGCTGCTTCCCCGACAACAGCGTTCACCTTTTCGTCACTTGGAATCCCAACGACCCGTGGCTCCTGTCTTTTAAAGGGAGGTCACTCAAGAAGGGCCCATCAACGACTCATCGAAGCACTCTACGAAACTAGGAACATTGGGGTGTAGAACCTTTAGAAGGAATCAAGACTATATTAAGCACAATAAGACTATTATTGGACTTGTCAATATGCTTTATTTACAGGTTGCCCTGGTGGGGGGGGGGATCCTCATACAGAACGGTCTCTAGGTAACGGGAGTCTGTATTCTGCCATTGCTCGATTCATCTTGCTTTCTTTCTATGGTTTATCGTTGATTCATCTTACCATCTGGTTCATATGTTATTTGAGCTGTTAGCCATGGAAGCATTTCAAAGGAATTGATAGTTAAGAGTGGTACCACATCGACCACACTGTACTTAAGAACCAGCCTGCATCACCTCCTGAGAGTTTAAGCCTTGATTGCCTGCCCACGTTTTACCGAATAGAGAATCTTGACTGCGCTGCTCTGTGCTTCTACTCTGCCATATAGAGAGTTAGCACCACATCTGATCTCGCTAGGTGCAGGATTTCTTCCAGCGACTGTGGTTTTTGAAGCTGTCTTTTCCGTAATGATTCGGGACCACAGTGCCTCTTCGTTAGAGTAATTATTAAAGTCAGTGTTTATATGATATAATATTTTATTTGTATCGCGCTCATACACAAGTGTTTCAGAGCGTGACAAGGCAAAAAAGGGGAACAAGAGAGGGCAAAACAACGATCTTACTAGGCCCAGTGACATTGAGAATGCACAAGTGCAGCGGATAGGGAAGGGGGAGAGTGCAAGGGAGAGGGGAGAAGTGGAAAGTGCTGAGCAAGGAATAAAAACAGCAGCCACTGGTAGTTCAGCCAGCAAGGTGGCAAGTGCAAGGTTGAAAGCGCAGACAAGGGGTGTCTAAGTGCAGGTAAGGGGACTGTAGGGTTACAGATACAGACCGAAGTGCAAGAGTTGCCAGGAGGCAGTACGGGTGTGTGGCTAGGTGGGCAGGTACCTGGGCCAGAAATCAGAGGGTAACCAGGTGCACGGTGCCGAAGCAGACAGATCAGCAGGGGAGAGGAAGAGCGAAGGCAGAAGCAAAGAGAAAGGTCTTGAAGTGCTTCTGTAACTGGAGATGGTTCTCCTCAAGTTTCAGAGTGGCAGGGAGGCTATTCCAGAGGGAGGCCCCAGCCGAGGAAAGAGATCTACCCCTAACTTGGAGATGCAACTGACCCTGAGGGAATTAGAGGTGGAGGAACAAAGAGCTTGAGTGGGAAGGTATTTACAGAGGGTGAGTTGAAGGTATTTTGAACCCAGGCCCCAGAAAGCCTTGTGGACAATGCATAGGGTCTTGAATTTAATCCTTGCAGCCTAGAGAGAACCATAGCTCTAGAGACAGTAAGATTCTGGGGGAAGGAGAGGAAAGGAAGAATACCTCTGGGGAGGTGCAGTTGGTAGTTTGGCTTCTTAGAGACGTCAGAGATGTGAGGAGAAAAGGAGTGTGTGGAGTCGAAGATGACCCTGAGGTTCTTAGTCTCACAGGTGGGAGCAGGAAGAAGGCCAAAGGAGGCGAATTTGGAGATGCATTACAAAAGCATCCATTGATTCTCCTTTGATTTGTTTCATTATGTGACTTTCATGGTCTACATTTGTGTGTGGCGTGAAATCTTCTGTACGAGCAGTTCTTAGGCCTGCATAGGTGTCAGTAGATCCTGCCGGGAGCTCATTCACTATGTCACGCACATTTGGACCAATGGCCAGCGTCTGGCGGCTGTGCTTTTTCTCGTCCTCCAGGGGGGCTATGGCCTTAATGTGTACATCAAAGTCCCTTGGCCACCTTTCCAGCTAGGCCCCAGGCTGCTGTCTCGGAAATATCAAAATGGGTGTGTAGTTGCATGACAAGATTATCTTGGAGTCTCGAGGATAAAGCCCCAGGTCGCATGACGGGCACCGTTAGGTTCTCTGCATCAGACATGATGATTGTGTGTACAACCTAGTTGGGGTAATAAAACGCCTGCTTGCTTCTTCAGCTAGTATCTCAACGGCAAAATGTGTCTTTAGTGTTTGTGGATATGCAGTGCTTTCAGTAAGGGTGGTTTGTGTACCCTGGCAATATGCAGTGGCCTGGCAAGCCTTGGGAAGTACTTAATTTTTTCCTGAATATATATTGTAAGTACGATTCAGTCCTCCTTGCATCTGTTAACAGTCTGTTTTTCCTATTTTTTTTGTGTGGAAATGAATGTCTCATGCCACAGTATGTGTTGAAACATTGGTAGTTCCCCACGTGAGAAAGGCTAGGGCTCCTGCCCAGCAGTACATGCCTTTCCCTCACTGGGAAGCAGGGCCTCTGCGTAGCGATCCTTGCTAGAGCCACATCGCAGTGCACTCGCTCTCTTCTCCTTCTCCGGAGCGATGCCGTATCTTCGGCACAGCTCCACTGCGGAAAAACCTCAGATCCTTGCTGCCACAGCCACAAGGACTGCTCGGCACCTTATTCCCCAGCTGAACAGCTAGATCACGGGCTGCCGTACCGGCAGAGTCGTCTTCCATGTCGGCACCCGATGCATCAATGTTGTGTAGCGGTCCACGCTACACAGGCAGTATGGCAGGAGTGGGGCGACCGACTTCGTCGTCAGTTTATGGTTGTCCCACAAAGCTACCTAATGGTTCTTCAAATTAGGAGTGGACCCAGAGATGTGCATGCACCAAACTTTATTCCAATCTCCTCCAACTTCAACTAACGTGTCACTGCCTGTTCCTCCCTTTCCGCCCACCCCGCACCCTGTGCACGCAGGCTCCCTCCCTAAACACGTGGCTTGCACTATGCACTTGCACTATGATGCATTTGCACTAGGAGAAATGCCTAGGCCTAGCATACTAGTTACTTTTTTGTTAGATCATTCGGAAACTTCAAGGCCTTAGAATGACTACTGTACTCTCTTGCTCCCTTCCCCCCCTTGAAGTGCTTTGAAGCACTTCACTTGTGTAAAAGAATAAACAATGAACTCCTTTTAAGGCTTCACTAGGACATCACACAACCTACTAGGGACAGATTGAGGCAGAGGGTTGAGCCAGTGCTCAGGGGGAAAAGCCAGTGGCAGTATAAAACATGGATGGATGGTTTTGAATACTGGAGGTAGAGGAGGCTGGTGGTAACTAAGGCTGGTGGTAACAAATACTGGGGGAGTAGACTAGAGGAAACTTGTAATGGAAGAAAGGGATAATATAAGAAAGACTCCAGGAGAGACGGCAGAATGGATTAAGGAAGGCTAATGCACAAAAGTGCACAGAGGAAGGAAGAGGACTAAGAAAGCATAGGGAAGCGCCAAGCCTGATAGGCTTCCAGCAGGAACAAAAGGGTTGCAACATGAAGCAGGGATATTCCTTTTGCGTTATGAAGAATGCCGGCACCGATGGCAGCTGCCATCTTGTAAATAAACCAGAACGGTAATAGTAGTTACCAGTCTATTGTAAAGGAACTCTCATGCGTCCACCCTCCGCCCCCTCCAGTTTTGCCAAAGTGACCAGCAGGTCACGGTGGCACCTGCAAATAGGGAGCTCTAATAGAGTTCACAAGGTACTTAAAACAGTTCAGTATTCCATCATCTGCTAAGTGCAAATCCAAATATGTGCTGTCAAAGGTGGGGTTGTAACCATACGCATCGCCCAGTCATTGTCTTGTGAGTTGACAGCCCATGTTCCTTATTGGGGTTATTTCGCATTTACAGCAATACTATAGGCAGGGCCTCAGGCTACATTGAACAGCATAGTCCTAGGGGCTCCTTACAGACTTGGTGGTAATTCTCCAGATAGAATTACCATTACCGCCAATGTGTCCAGCGGAACTACCACAATATTATGAGCCCATAAAGCCTCATCACGAGTTTGGGTGGTAGACCTTAAATGCGGAAGTAACGGTATTACCACCTGGAATACCACTGTGACCGATCATGGCCCTGCAAAATTAGCAGCAGACCCAAAAGGGACTGGCGTTAATACAGCCGGCGGTAGCACAGCCAACATTATTCCAGCCTGCGATAATACCGCCGACAATACAGCGTGTTGTCACAGACCTATCACAACCCCATTTCCTGCTGTATTACCGCCCGAAAACCGACAATACAGCTGGAATTCCCCCCAGCCTCCTGCTGGAGGTAAATGAACCCAGGTGCTAGGAATAAAGCCACAGATGCTTAATATGCACACCAGAGGGCTACAAAAGACACACCCAGGCGCAAAGCACACTTTTCAAAACCATGCTGCCATTCGCTGCTGGGAGCTTTGATCTGCAGTTCCACATGCTGCGCCTGGAGCTACAGATGCTGGGCAGGGCACAGGGGCTGTGGGTGAATGGGGATGAGGAGGAGGAGACCAGCCCCAGCAAGGCATGCACCCACCCCCAGGGTCCGGCTATCACCCTGGGCCCTCAGTGACATCCAGATATTAACTGAGTGCCGGCTGGATTGGGCGACCATCACAGAGCTGCTGGCCATGATGCAAAATGACATTGGGAGCAGGATTGCCATCCGCACAGCGGTGCACCCACTGGTTAAGCTGGTTGCAGTCCTGCAGTTCCTGGGGACGGGGACCTTCCAGCACGCTGTGGCCATGATGCATGGCATGGCCCAGTTGATATTCAGTGCAGTCCTGGGCTAGGTGCTGGATGCCCTGCTGCGGCATGCAACCTGCACGTGGCAATACCCACCACCCAGTTCCTGGGGGTGGACCAGTGGGGGAGGATCACCTGGGTAGGGGAACCCGGGTTATGCTCAGGAAAGTACCCCAGTTGAGACGCGGTATTGTGCCAAAGAAGGAGAGAAGGGCAAAATATCTGAGGCTTTCAAACCCGGTTACACCCAAAAAGCATGACTCCCAGAATCCTTGTATCACCGGTCTCCATTCGAATACTCCATATCCTTATTTCCATTCCTCTGATAATCATTTTCTGCATTCCCAACATGATCAGACGAAACACTACGATTCCCACAATCCCCTTGGTTCAATTCACGACCCCAGCTATTCCTGCTTACCCTGCAAACCCTACCAATCCAGTCCCTCTGATTGTCATTTTTCTAAATCCCAACCTACTATGACAGAACACTACTGTTCCCACCATCCCCTATGTTCGTTCTTCTTCCTGGTCATTCTCATTCCTTACAGAAACCTTCCTTATCCCGTCCCATAAGATACTCTGACACTCCAACCCCCCCCCCCCCCCTTTTTCCGATACAAATACTTTTTCACACCCAAGACAATGGACTGATGTAAAACCTGTTTACCTGACATGTCCCAACCCGAGGATTAGGCAAAGTCGGGCAATTGACTTAAATCACACACACCTGACGACACTTCCTTTTCCCCACAGGGATAAAAGGTGGAGTAGGAGAGTGCAGTAGGAGCAAGGCGAGCACAGCGGACAGCACAATGAGATGGCTACCATGCAGCAGTTCAAAAGAAGAAGAAAAGTGTCAGGAATCGAGAGGGTGGGGAGGAGAGAAGTGACCTTGCCCTTTTCGTCCCAGATCTGCAAAACCTTTGTGGAAGAGAGCCTGAGACCGCGAACAATAGCACACGTGTCCTGCAGCAGATGTCAGCGGTACACTGGGCAAGCCTATGCCGATAGACGGGAGCGATGGAAGCTCCTGCACCCGTGGTACCGGCCTTGACTCCGATGAAGCCAACAGCCAAGCGGTTGATCACAACCAGTGAGTCGAGGGGAGAATCGATAAGAACCGGGCTGTGATGAGTGAGAATCGCAGGAGAGGCAAGCTTCGAACCAAAGCTATTGAACTTTGAATGAACTGTTGAAAGTGAGAAGGGGAGACCAGCTACAGAGGGAAAGCGGCACTATGTGGGTGCTAACTTGAGATACTCTGGTCGAGCCCCATATGAGAGACACTACAAATACCAGAAGGCCGTAGGCGGGCCAGCGAAATAGGTCAAAGTGGTCATACCGAGGGTCAAGCAAAATCCCTGTACAATCGAAAGACTTTGATCTACTAGCATGGTGAAAGAAAGGGAAGTGAATTTCCAAAAAAATCCTTGAACTATATAAAGAAAATAAATATTGAAAGTAAAGAAGGGTGAGCCCTCATCAAGAGTCATAGGAAAGCCTTTGAAGGGCGACTAAGAATAGAGAAGGGTCAGAGCCCGGCAGAAGGGGATCCAAGGGTGAAAAGTTGTTAACCCCCACCCCTGATTACAAGAAGCAGAAGTTAAAGAAACGGCAACCCAAGTACTAGCAGTCAAGAGGGGTCTGAGCCCGGGGGAGGGAGATCCAGGGGTGAAGCTATCATCCAAACTTAAAGAGAAGATCTGATATAAAATGAACAAATATGATACAAAAAAAAGTCAGCCCAGAAGAGGGGGACACAGGGGTGAAACCATCACCCTATCTGAATTGTGGATTACAGTTAAAAAGGGTCAGCCCAGAAGAGGGGACCCAGGGGTAAATCGTCAACCAGTGAACATTGGAAAAGAACTTTCATTTGGTAAAGGACTTTTGTTTTGTTGTTTGAACACGACAGGTCCTCAAAGCAAGAGACTTTGAAGTGAAACAAGAATTGTCCATTGACGGCTTCAATTACTAAAAGCTTGAGGGTCAAAAGCGGAACTATCATCTCTTGCTACCAGATAGTGTGTCCTGAGAGCTGCCATTGGAACTGTTCTCGTGCTGGAGAAGGCTGAGACTGTATGTGCTACGATCTCCCATCTTACCCCATGTCCAAAACGTGGGGAAGGGCGACCCAGGCTACTGCATCGTGACATATTATTTGAGAACACTTCTTTCTTTCCTTGAACTATCCTATAACCTTTTTTGTATTAGTTGTGAGGTTTGGCAATAGGTTTCTTAGTATAGGCCCTTTTCTCATGTCAGCACTAGGACTGCCTTATTTTTCATTTGATGGTTAACGCTTGCTCCCATCTTACATTTAGGTTTAGATTATGCATACAGAGTTCATTGTTCAATAAAGACCCTTGAACTGTGATCACTTGTGTCTGGCTTACTTGTTGTAACCATGAGTTCCTCACAGTCCACTGTGCATTATGGCTGAATGTACTGAATCGGCATGGTACAAATGCCTGATGTTGTCATCCCATTCCATGCAGGTGACTCAGGATACCCACAGCTCACCTGGCTGATGACCCCTGTGCGTGACCCTATAACACCAAATGACCACACCAACAACCATGCCCACAGCCAGACACACATCTGCATTGAACGTGCTTTTGGACCTTTGAAGGCACGATTCAGGTGCCTAGTTCGCACTGAAGGGGCCCTCATGTATGCCCCGTACAAAGTAGTTAAAATCATCTTGGCATGTGCGATGCTGCACAACAAATGACTCAGGTGGAATATGCCCCTAACCCCTGGCGCAGACAGGCAACCCCGAAGGGCCTGATGATGACGAGGACCATGTGGCCGGAGCAGGCCTGATGCACAAAGGGATGGGGTGAGGGAGGGGAGGCTGGCCAGACAGGCACTGATTGACAATTATTTTTAGCACATTGACTGGACACATTACACAACCTGCACATTTTGAATAAAGAACACTACTACACAATCATGATTGTCCTTGCATTTATTTCAAACATATTTTTATTCATTTCTTACTATGCAATACAAGAAAATCAATCAAATAATCAACTCACTGTACCCTCGCCAGACGAGTAGTCCATCCTTTAAGTAGCGTGGGCTCCTTTAGATTCCCAATATGTCCAGTATCCTAATCATTTGTGGGCACCATTGCACCATGTAGTCATTTTGCTTCTAACTCAATACCTACCCTCAGTCTTGTTTGAATCCCTCTTGATCTCCCTGAATCCTATACATTACCGATTCAAATGATACAAAAGTCCATATTTCTTGGAGCTAGTCTTGGAGCATGGGTGGTGCCTGCTGTTTCCACCGTTGCACTATCACCAACCATGCCGCTATTAATAGGATCATGAATCCCCGTTTCTGTGCTTTTGTGAGCGTTTTCAACCGTTGTTCCTACATATCCAGATCTTGTCCCTCCAACTCCACTCCCTGAAACATCCCTCGCATTTGGGTTTTCACCCCCTCCGAGGATGGTTGTAGTGCTGGGCATTTCCTCCAAATAAGTGTCCAGTCCCCGACTGCCTTGCATCCCCCCCAATATGGAACAGATGCATGGGGGAACATTGTGTGGATCCTCTCAGGCTTATCATTTTTTTTCTCCAATTTCTTTGTTTTTCTTTATTTGTGTTTTGAATCCCAACTGTTTACATAACAAAAAACATATTTAAAAAACTGAAGAGATTCTTTCACAATTATTCAGTATAACAAAAATGTATAAAAAGTACATGAATGATTGCCAGAGATTTACGTTTGTTAAACTTTAAAAAAATATATGTTCTAAAGAAGGGTAAATGGGTAAGACAGCATACAGAAAGCAGGAAGGAAGACAAAACGTTAATAAATAATATAGAACCATCAGGGCAGGTTTACGTTCTTGTAGACTGAGCCAGTTTGAAGGTTTCTTCTTCCCTTTCTGCCTTTCCTAGCTTCTCCAAGATTTTATATAGGAGATCGCACCGTGATAGTATAAGACTCTGTGCCTGTCCACCCATAAATCTCACCCACAGGGCCTCACACCCTTGGGATGTATCTAAATATCTTAACCTTTCTTCCATTAAGGCATCGCATCCCATAATGCCATTGGAAGAGGATTTTAATCCACATTTCCCTCACCTGAATGGAGCAAGTTCGTTTTGGGATGGCTCTCCACAGGTACTCCCCACTGTTTCCTTGAAATTGTCTCCCCTAGGTTTTTTCCCATTTCTTCATGTAGTTCCATTGAATGAGCTCTTCCTAGTAATTCAAGTATCTATAGAGATTTGATACTAAACTCTTTGACCCGGTGTGGGTCATTATATATTTTTCAAATGGTGTCAGGTGTCTCGTAACTGCCACCTTAATAGCTGGGGTAGTCAGCCAGTGTTTCAATTGATTATATTTAAACCGGTCATTCCCCGTCAACCCTATCTCCTGTACACATTCCTTGAAGGTCCTAAGGGTCTGTCCCTGGTACATATCCTGTATCTTTTGCCAGCCTATTATTTCCCATTTCTTAAATGCCTCCTTTTCCATCCCTGGTCAAAATTCCGGGTTCCCGAACATTGGGTACAATGGGGATGGTTTCACTGTGAGCATCCCTCGTTCAATTACTGTGTCCCATACTTCCACCCCACACCAATTATCTCACTAATCTTAACATAAGGGTGTCTGTTTTGCTTATTCAGCCACATGTTTAGGTTTGTTTATTGGGGTTTTTATAGCACTTTAATCCAAAGCACTTCACATGAGCCCAGAGAGGGGTGATCCCGCTACCGCCCTGTCTTGTCGTGCCCATATTTTATGTAGACCTTCGGCCGACCTTTCTCTCATAACCCGTAACTGGGCTGCCTCATATCTACGGAAGTGGGGGAGGGCTAGGTCCTCCCTGTTCTTTGGAGCTGTTAGTGTGGACATTGCTACTCTAGGGGTCTTTTCTTCCACATATACGATGATACAGCCCTATTGAGGGATCTAAAGAAGGTCTTCAGGACCCTAATAGGCAATGCCTGAAAGTAATATAACAGCTTTGGCAAGACCATCATTTTTACTGTTGTCATTCTCCCCACCATGATATTGTGAGGGGGTTCCATTTCCTGAGATCGAGTTTAATTCTGTCGAACAGCTGCGGGTAGTTTGCGCCATAAAATTGCCCTATCTTTTTTGTGAGGGTTATGCCTGAATATGATATACCCTTTTCCGCATTTCTCAGTTGCGTTCTTGCTCCCAGCCTATCCATCACTTCAGGGTCTACCGATAGATTCAACACTTCCGATTTCTGCCTATTTATTTTTAACCCTGATATTGGCCCATATGTGTCCAGTTCCTTCATTAGTAACGGCAGTGATGGTTCTGGGTCCGTCAGTGCCACCAGCATATCGTCTGCAAATGACTTGCTTTCGTCCTTGCATTTTGACTGTTTTCAACGGGTTTGAATGTATGTGAAACTAAACCCATCACCCCTCCTCCCACCCACTACCAACTCCCCTGCACACAGTCCTCCCACCCCACATGCACCCATGGGTCGGCCCCTCAGGCTGACAGTGCACAGTCCAATCAATGGCTACGTGGCCGCTTCCCATGTGCACTGGATTCTGGAGAGCACTGTAGCAGACTGCGCTATGACCTCTGTTGTGGTGTTCCCTGTTGGGACCCTTCAGTGGGGGTGGTGGAGGTAGATGGGATGGAGGCAGGGATTTGTATTTGCTGCCAGAGGAGGTTGTTGGTTTCCCGCATTTGTTCTGCGAATGCAGAGAGCCCCTCGCATAGCTCTCTTACCCTCTGACCGAACCCCATGAGGGATGCTGTACATGCCTCCACCACCATCCTTGTGTGGGCATTGTCCCTGGCCATGGTCTTTGGAGCACCCCTTATGGCACAGCTGATGGCCTTCACATGCCGATTGTGTCGTCTTGCAAGGCCCTTAATTCACAACTGACGTGCCTCTATGATGTCAAGTCGCACTATCACTGCAGCCACAAGACCAGTAGGGGTTGTTGGGTGGGCTGTGATGCCGGGGGGGGGGCTGTCCTGCCTAGGGGGGGCTCTCCTGCCTGGTGGGGCTGCTTGATGAGGCATATGAGGGTGTGTCCTCATCAGCCACCAGGGTGTAGGCGCGACAATGGCATGCCCGGGACTGTGGCCTTGGGCTGTGCACCTCCACACAACCATGGCTCTTTTCCAGCACTTGCATGTGTTTAGGTGTGGGGTCCGCAGCTGCCTGCTGGTCATCGCTGGTTGCCCCTCCCTCCTCCTGTGTTGATATTGGGGCCGCTTCAACAGCCTCCTCTTGGTCGCGTCTGGTGGATTGTGACCTCATTGTTGGTGTGGTCCTGGAGGGTTGGGCTGTTACTGTTGTCGTGGCCCTGGAGTGTTTGGCCCTTGGTGGTGGCATGGCACTGCTGTTGTGTGGAGTGGTGGGGTCTTCTGCTTTGGTGTGGGCATTTGTCTGGTAAGCATCTGGTTTGCATGGCCAGCTGGCAATGGTGCACCGCTGTGCCCACGCCATGGCTGTGTGTCCCTTGGCTGCCCTCCCCACAGCTCTGGCTCACAGGGGTGGCCTAGGTGCACTGGCACATGGGTGGCCTAGGTGCACTGGCACATGGGTGCTGCTGTGGGTGCCTGTGGGGGCTCCCACACACTGCATCCAGTCACAACACCCGGCTCATGGATGTACACACTGGGCAATGATGTGGTGGGCTGTTCACATTACATTTGGATTTGGGGGGGGGGGGTTCACTCACCTTCGGCCTCCTGGATGGCAGTGTCTGCCTCCGCTTCTCTGACTCCCTCTATCCCTGCCATGTCGATGATGCTGCTGCACCGCTTCTCGCATGGCATGAGCTCCGGTGGTGGTGGTGGTGGCGGCGGTGATCCTCCTCCGGTTGCTATGCTTTCAGTCCGGTGCTGGGTTAGGATGCCCCTGAACCAGACCCACAGGTCATTGTAGCACTTTCTGCAGTCTTCCCCATTCCTGCAGACAACTGCAGACACCTTCTTGATGATGTCAAGCCAGATGTTGTTGCAGCACTTAGAGCTTTTTTTTTGTTGGGCCCCAAACAGCTCCTCATAATGGGCTGTCGCCTCCTCCACAAGGACATTGAGCTTAGACTCGCTAAATTTAGGTTTACGGATCCGATGCTGGACTGACTTGGCCCTTGTACGCTCCTGTGACATATTGTCGGTTCAATAGAAATTAGAAAACAATCATTCTGAATCTAGGGGAGCTTCCTATTATAATTTTCAATGATCTTGTCGCTTGACTAAAGATTAACTGTTGTGTTTGCCCAGCAGTATATAGATATTTTAGGTTGCAATCTTTAGATTTCAGGCCCCTAAGAAATATTTTTTAATTTTTCTTTTAATTTTTTGTTTATTTTATCGGTTTATCACAAACCTTTAAAATGTTTACAACCAAAACAAAACACAACACATCAAAACAAAACAAACAACAAAAGGTTTTTGTCATTTTCACACTCTTATGAAAAAAGCCCCTCCCATCTGCTTTTTCTTACAGTCTAATCGCTATCTTCATTGCTCATCAACCAACGATAAATTGAGGCGATTTTCAATTATCATTAAAAAACGAGTCAATGGCAATAGCAATTTCATGTCCGAGCCTTGAAACATGTTGGCCCACCAGTCGTCAGCACAAAGGGAGGGGTGATTTAGACTCCAAGGGCCCAGGTGGATTGTCCTTTCAGATCGAAGTATCGTGCAAAATAGCACTAAATGCTTAAGAGTTTCCTTATCTTTAGCACATAGTCTGCACAATGGATTTGTGATTTTGTTAAATTTCCATGAGCCCATCCGTTCTTTGGTTTTAAATGTATTTAGACGCAGCATCATAAACACTCTTCGTGCCTGAGGATCTGGAAACAACTCAATGTAACGTTGTGGAGAATTAAATGCCCGGATTTCGAGCGGTGCCTCCCTCATCATTTTTGCCGCAACTCGTTGGGTACAAGACCGGTCCTAGTCCGCACGCCAGATTGTTTATTTGGCAGCATTTGGATTGTTATGAAGCATGTCTAAACTGATTCTGTATTCTCTCAGTAGCTCTTCGCATCTCTTAGACCACAGTGACACCATGCTGTTATTCGTTGGTGTTGGACAATGAAAAATGTCGAATTGCGGTATTTGCTCGCAATAGCGAGTTTTGCGAAACAGGCTCACCAGGGTCCAACATACCCTAGCGTGGAGCGATATGAGCGACAGTTCATATCTCACACATGCAGTCAGAATTCCCCTTGGGAGAGCCAGTACCTTGGACCAAAAACAGTTCTCCAACGATGTCCATGTTTCGTAAGTACAACCCAAAGCATTTTCAGCACCGTATAGCAAGACTGGGATTACGTTTTGCTGGTAAAAAGCCAACAGTGGTTTTATTGAAATAATTTTGTTAACACCAATGAGTTTATGCTGCGTTTGATTTATTTCAGTTGAACTCAATGACATTTTCAACCCTCAAATTTTAAGTTCTCAAATCTCGTTTTCAAACCTCTACACATGTTTCACCACCATGGTGTGGCTCTTCAGGAGGTCGAATTGATTGTGACCGTGGTAGTCAAAAAGGAGGACTTTTTCTTCTCAAAGGACTAGATTTGTTTGTCAAAAGAACGGTTTATATCTTTTGCAAATTGCCATTCAATATTCCTTGTAGTTATATTGATTTTGTTTTTGCACATCTGAGAAACAATTTGAAAAAAATGGAAAAAGAAAATGATTTAATCAAAGATCATTGTTGATTTTGTTTATAGAGTATCTCATTGGTTTAATAGACTTTGGAAAGGTTTGTCCCTTTTAAAGATGGAATAAGCTTAACAATTGTAGCAAGATTGTAAGTGCATTTACCCTGCTGTATTAAGGCAGGTAATAGCATTGAGTTACCAGTCTATTTTCTTTTTAGTGCTGGCGCGCTTTTGCAATTTCGCCAAATACTAGAGAAAAGAGAAAAAAAGAGGGTCGTAAAAAAAGGACGTTTGTTTGGATTAGTGTTATGAGCCACTATCTTGCTCAATATTTGTCTGGGAATGTTTACAGATGGTAGGAATTAAAGTGACGAATTTAAAAACGAGAAAAATTAAAGCAAGGGATGATAGGTCCTTGATATAGCCTTTCGGCCTGATACTTACTTTCTTGGAGAGAACTGGATGCAGAAGGATGTAGTTGTCCAAACTGGATCAGCCGTGAGCGGCAGACTTCAAAATGGCCCCTGCTTATATAAGAATGAGCGTCTGGGCATCTGACGTCACTGCATTCTTTTATCACGCAATGGCGTCAAGATGTCTCTGACTCACAGTGTCACTTGCTAGTATTATGACGCGACGATGGCTGCGCAGCTGTTTCTTTGTTGCACACGTGTTAAACAGGTGCTAACGTGGGGTACATTTAGGACTGATATTTGCCATCTTTCCTTAAATAGGTAGTGAAATAAAGTAATTTTACGTTTTATGGGATGAAATGCATGAACTAGAAATTTGTTTTTATGGTATATATTGTGAGGATATATTTTTGGGATGTATTTTATGAAAGAGAAAATATTAGTATAATATTAACATTAAAGGGAGGCGTAGGAGAAGAACTATATCCCTATCCGACATCCCCACTGTCGCTATCGGACATTATCATCTAAAACCCATTCACCTACAACAACAAATCTGCCCCCTTCTCCCCGACAAACACTTACAGAAGTTTCCCTCCATCATTATGGAAAACTGCAACTCCCATACTTCCTAGCCATTGCTGTCTGTCAAAACCACTATGGGCAAAGAAGAAGAGGAATAGAGCTATGAAGATTGCCTATATGAACCTATGTACCATGGATTCCTATAGGCAGTCTCCATCTTGTCCACAGGCAGAGTCAGGCCTCCCTTTTCAACCACCCACACCTGACTCCAATTAACACTCTCTGGCAGTATAAAAGTTGGAGCACTGAGACACACTTTGAGCGAGCTGGCGATGCATTGTGGGCCAGAGGAGCTGAAGAGCAGAGCAGAGCAGAGTAGAGTGCTTAAAGAACCCTGGAGAGTCTGGAAGGTAGCTGAGGGCCAAGACGCTGATCCAGTGTTGTTGAAGGGTTGCAGCAGGGCTGAGGAGCTGTGCCTTCCAAGAGCCAGAGAGGGCAGACCATATCCTGCTGACTCTGTCCACAGAGATACTCGTTTCCCCTGGCCATATGAAGGGAAGCCCAGGTGGCCGAGGGGCAGGTGGGAAGACCCTGAAATCGACCCAGAGAGCTCCAGAGAAGTTGCTTGCCAGTGCTGTGCTAACCGGGTGAGTGTCATGGCAAGAGAGAGGAAATCCCGGTGAGCATGTGTGTGGCTGGAGCGGGAATCTGAACATTGAATTTGAGAAAGAAAGCAAGAAATAAAAAGGACCATGAAAGGCATTATGGAACTTGAAGTTCTTTTTGAAATGAAGTGAAATTGATCTGTAAAATAAAGTAACAGAGTGGTCCCGCAGAAAACGAAAGTACGCCCATTCGAAAGACTGCACTGTGTTTAGGCTTGAGCCCGACAGAGGGAAGCCTACATAAGAATTTTGTTTGAAGAAGTTGTATGAAAACTGTATTTGATTCTGACAAAAGTGGAGAGACTTTGCAATCTCCGCGAGGCCCGGACTTGGGTAAGGAAAACCTGAGGGGTCGGGTGTGAAGAAGGGTACAGAAACTGCAAGAAAGCAAGGCGGAAGAGAACCTGAGAAGATTGTGCAAACTGTTGAATCTGGTCAAATATTTGGAACTGTGTGAAAAGCATACAAGTAACATAAGGCACAGCAAACGCTAAAGAATAAAGCTAGGGGAAGGGAACCCTGAGAAAGTAAATTGAAACAGTTTGAGCCTGAGAGAGCAAAACCAAGAAAGAAGTTGAAAGTAAGGGGCTGGGGCCCGGTTGAGGGGGCCTATACAGACTTTAAAATACACTTTTCTTTGGAACTTTTGTGTCCGTGCTGAAACACTTGGAACTTTTGTGTTAGTGCTGAAAAGCTTGGAACTTTTGTGTTGGTGTTGTAAAATGCAGTGGATTGACCTGAACTTGGGGGCAAGGGAGACCCGAGAGGTCAAAACCCCGAGTTTTGAGACAGAGTATGTGAATGCCAAGCAGGCTCTGGAGGGCCGAGCCAACTACCCCAGGTGTACTCGCATAGCAGAGTGGGCCCATAAGTCAAGTGCTCCACCCCACCCACGTACTACAACGTGGACAAGAATCATGATATGCCATTCTAACATCCTTTTGTTTCCCACTGATTTTCTGTTTGCATTACATTTCCCTATTTCACTTGTATGTTATTAGAGTGAGGGCAGGGAATAGGTTTTTCTAGTTTAATTATTGTTTTGGACTTACGACAGACTAGGACTGTTTTCATTTTATTTTGATGGTAGAGTGTGCTCCCATCTTTAGTGTTAGGGCAAGACAGGAGTTCTTCCAACCCCCCCTTTGAAGTAAATACAACTGGTGATTTGTATCTTTTGCGTCCTCGTCCTTCTTGTGATACCATGTCTGCCTCACAGAGGGTAGGTATGGCATTTCATAGAGAGGATTGCATGATCCCTCATAGCTACCGGACAAATCTGGAGCTCAGGAACATGATTTAAAATTACAGAGTTTACAAATATAGAATCAATGCAGCTACTGTAAACGCCATTTGACCAGGTTGGTTGAGGTTCAGAGTCCCTAGTTGTTAATAATTGGAGATCAAACTCCGAAAGTGCCACCCACCACTCTTTGCCTGTTGTAAAAGCCAAGGCTCCTCATGCCGCAGGTTCTTAAATAATTTAAGCAAGCAATCTATATTAAAATCCCTGGTAAGTATATCCCACCCTTTGGGTGCTGCGAGTGCCACATTCTAAGGGTGTCTGTCACAATTGCTATAAGGTTCACAGTGGAACCACCCCCTGAAGGTTCCAGGTCTTAAAATCACAGCAAAAATGGACGTAAATACAAAGTATTGCGGCAAAAATGCTGTGGTTTTTTGCACAACAATCATGTAAAGGATGCGGGGGATACCACAACCCCCTGACCCATTATACCATTTAAGGAGAGCGGGGGGCACCCCCGCAACCCCCGCTCCCTTTAAATGGTATAATGGGGTACACCTTTACCGGGTCAAACCACAGCATTTTTGCCGCAATTCTTTTTACTGGCGACATTTTGTCCGCAATTTTATTACCCGATACCCCCCGGAAGCATTGTATAGAGTTGCCACCAGCGTGCCCCTAGTTCCAAAAGGGAATTTTGTTCAAAAGAGGCATAGACATTTTTGTGGGGTCAAACAGCTGGGAATTCAACCAAATTAGAATATACTTTTGCACAAATGCATATTCCATCTTTAGGACGGTCCATTAATTAAGGAGAAGACAGGCAAAATATCAAAGAATAGCCATCCATGTCAATTGGGAACGTTAACCGGGTCTCCTGTAAACAAAACAAATGTGCCATCATTAACTTCTCTCGTCCAATGGTATCGTTAAGAAAATACTGATGTCCATGTGTGTTCCATGAGAGAACATGGAAGAAAGCACAATCATCTGAGTAGCCTGGTCATCGAGTTGTTTGCAACACCTGTGACCCTTTACCAGGCATCCTCTGTGGCTCCAACTTGGCACCAAATTTGTTTGCTGCAAGGAGTGGCTGGTTATTAGAATTGCACATGCTGTGTTGTACTCGCAAGTTTGCTAATTGCAAGGAGGGCTGAAACACCAAAAGCCCAGATCCAGCAGTAATTGAGCATTTTTACAAATACGTTCCACTACGATAGATGATATAAAGGATGCCAACACCCAATTCGTCTGACTATTCAGCGTGGGTAGTGCCAGCATTTCATTATCTTTTGATGTGGTTGAACACAGATTGAGAATAAGGTGTAGTAATTCAAGAAGCCAAGTTCGATTAAGAAAAGGGCTGGAATCTGTGGGATTAGTGTCAATAAATGTAATGTACTACAGGTCCGCAACCAGGAAAACACGCCAACTTGCCAGGCAATGGAATTTGCCTTGCTTCCACTCGTGTAAGCCAAGAATCGCAGCTAAGAATTGCACGATCATTAAGTTCCATAATGGGCTATGGGCCTCATCATAAATCCAGCAGTGATCCAGTGCAATTACCGCTGGGCGCTAATAGTGTTACCGCTAGGTCGTGCAGTGGAATTAGCACTGCATCACAACCTGGCATGGTAGCGCCTATGAGCATCACAACCTGGCATGAACACGCCTACGACTCCGGCAATAACACTATTAGCGTCCAGCGGTAACTGTGCCAAAAAAACAAGGGCTAATGCAGAAAAATGGGCACTAATTGCATAACCGCCGGAACGGGAAGCATTGCGATAGCCATTTTGAAAAGCATAATCCATTAAATATCTCCACTTCCTGCAGCCATTCAGTTCTGGTAAGCAGCAAAAATGTCTCAGGAGAGGACAAGAGGCAAGGTGGCCAAAAATCGCATGCGTAAACCCAAATTTAATAAGGGGGTGCTGGTGGCCCTCCCAGATGAGGTAACCTCCCGCTACGAGGAACTGTATGGCAGTCGCCAACGCAAGACCAGTGGGCAGTGCCGGACCGTCATCTGGAACTCCATCGACCCAGAAGGTGACAGCAGTCTCCAGAGTACCCCGTGATGGAGAGGACTGCTGCACCTGGGAGGAGAAATGTAGCATGGTGCTGGACCTCGAGGGGATAGAGGGAGTCGGCAGTGCAGAGGCAGGTGCCAGCAGGCAGGAGGCGAGTCAAACCCCCTCCCCCCAACAAATGCATGCACAAATGATAGCCCAGCATAAAATGCTCTAGTGGACAAGGACACAAGTCATCAAACCCAGAAGATGGGCCTGCGAAAAGGGCAGAGTGAAGGGGTGGCACATCAGCCACCCTCCACAGCAACCATGGGGCAGGACACCAGGGGCACCCCTGAGCATTGCAGCAGTGGCAAAGGCAGTCAAGTGAACCAAACAATTGTTCTGCGCACTACACCCCTGCAGGTGTACCCTATTCCAGCGGGATTGAGGTGCGTGAGTGACCACAACACTTTGCAGCAGTCACACCAGCATGTTGCGGGCCCAGTGGGCCTGCCCCATGACGGCATGACAGACAAGCCACAGGGAAGTACACATCCCACACGACGACGTGTGCCCAACCTGCCAATCACTGTACACCACAGTGCAGCCCTGCTGGCTGCACAGCAGTGCCCCATAGAGCCATGGCAGTGCCATCAAACCCCACAATGTGATTGACACCCAGGGAGGGAATTTGGGGCCATGAAGGACCACAAGCATGCATGTTAGACATAATCTGCCCCAGCATGGACACCCTGCCCTACCCAAACACAGGGCAATGACCAACAGGCCATAGGTCACACACTCATCGCTACAAGAAACCCCATGACACGTGGGGGAACCATACCTGATGACATTTCCTATGTGCCCTAGAGGCACTCGCGCATTGTGTGAGACATCAGAGGAGGAGGAGGTGTCACGATGCCTACCCCCGGACTTCCGGATCAAGCCCATCAGTCCAGAGGGCAGACATCCAGCCCCTTACTGGAACCCACAAAGCCCTGGTTAGGGGCTGTATGGATTCAGTCCTGGCGCCTTAGGCGCCAGGCTCATACAGTCAAACTTACCTCATGCGGACCATGCCGCAAGGAACTCCAGCATTGGCCTTTGTGAGGCCAGGGAAGGACTACTTTTCTTCAGGGAGTATTTTTTACTTGGGTGTGGCGCTTGGAACTATTTACCTGGGACTACTTTGGAAGCTATTTAAACCACGCCCGAAGAGCAGAACAAGCTTCTTGTTATTCTGCATTCAGCAGCGTAACGCTCACCGTGCCTACAGGCAGCATCCTGTTACCTGCCACGCCCCCCTCCGAATCCGTACCGCATCCTGGGAAGAAGAAGAAAAGATTAGTGCAAGAACCTACCTTCTAATCCTCATCGGCTCCTGAATCCACCGCATCCCTGCACAAGGAAAAAGACTTTGAAAAAATATACGCGCCGCGCCATACTTACCAGTCTTCACAGCATCTACACGATCCGGCGCAGCTTACATCTCTTCGTAGCTGCATTCTCGGCACCTAGAGGAAGACGAGAAAAAACAAGGTGAGCCGAGAGCAAACATAGACAATCTTGGTTACCGCCAGGCACTTACTTGATTTGCAGCCCGAGATATAATTCTTCAGCATCCAGCATCTTCTTACGCCGCACCTGTAAAAGGACAAAAGCACTTGGTTAGAGACATTTAGCATTATTATTTTCTACCGGACAGTGCTGAGTAATACAGACTCTTACCTTAGCGCGACCTGCTGCCAATCAGAAGAATTCCTTTTGGACCAAACTGCAAGATAAATAAAGGAAAAGGGAAATGAGTGAATAGCAGACATTGGAACTCTAAAGACTATATAATTACGGCTCCACGCCACATTCCCCAGAGCCCTATTTCGTCTGGAACTCACCCTATTCCTTCGATCCAGTGGAGTAACTGGCATTCTACGCGCCCCTGCAATCAGCGCAGGATGGAGAGCTCATCATTTCAAGCATCTCCGCCCTACGAGTCACGCTGGTGGAGACCACTGCTGTTCAGTCCCGTTCAACGCCCCTGTGGGAACCAGGTGAGCGTAACAGGAGGATGATGCCGGCCCATCAGTGTGCGCTGCTACCAGACTCTCGAGATCTATCACCACCACCCTGCAAAAAGCCCACACAGACCACACCAATGCATATGTCCAAGCGCGTAACGCTGCACCGGAGCAGGGCCAAGGCAAAACCTACACCACAATCCACCAGCAGCAGTGCAGGGCACACTACACCGGCAGCCAAGGCCCCGACACTGAGGCCACACCTGCTGCTAGAGCAACTGAGGAGCTACAGGGGGGACACCATCCTAGTGACATCACCTGTCGAAGGGCTACACTCCCCAGAGAGCCCTCCACTCTGCCAACAGCAGCACTCCCCGAAGAGCCCTCCACAGCGCACGTACACTCGAGCTGGAGGTGCATACTCCCCCCCCCCCCCCCAATATGGCTCCCCTGATTTCAGTCCTGAGCCCGTGCAGAGCCCCTCAACACCACATCACACTTCTACACGCAGCATGCTGATGCTGGGGCTGGTGAACATGGATCGCAGACAGCGGGAGATGGAAGATATTGGGTGCACCCATACTGTACACTACACACCTGCAGGTAATCAGGGACAACATCCAGGGGGCTACCCGCAGGGCTGTGTCCCACATGGCGCAGAACAGGGCAGAGACGGCAGCAAACATGTCCGCCCTTACACTCTACGCTCAACGTGTCAGGGAGATGACAGAGGGTGTCTCTGCCCTGGCATAGGCCATATGTCAGAGCAGGGAGGTGCAACAGCAGAACAACATGGAGACGGTTTCTATCCCATCCACGTCATCCACACCCACATAGGGGTCACAGCAGGGCACCCCGCGGTGACAGTCGGCGTGCTGTGAGAAACCAAAAGGTGTCTCCCTTTCTAGTCCCCGGGGATCTCTCTCTCAGGTGGCCAAGGCACGGCCATCAACTTTGGATCCAGACCCTGGGGGTGGACAAGTGCAGGGGGATCACCTGGGTGAGGGGCGTTCGGGGAGTGGGGGTGAGGTAACCGATGGTGAGACATGGTATTCCCCCCTTTCCCGTACCGCATCCTATTTTGTAGGATCCTCCAACGTCCCAACTCCCCATCCCCTTTCTACACAAACACTGGACTGAGGAAGAGGGTGACGGAGTAAAAAAGCTAACACTTAATTATCTCATTGGCTATGTCCCGCTAATCGAGTCAGGCACTTGACTTTAATCACACTATATATATATATATATATATATATATATATATATATATATATATATATATATATATATATATATATATATATATATATATATATATATATATATATATATATATTCCCATTAGCTCTCCGCACACGGACAAAAGGCAGAACATAGATGCACACTCTGAGCAAGGTGGAACACGAGAAGGAGCAGAACTTCCGGGGTGAAGGCCAACCTACTGGAGCAGGACGACCGATCGAGGGATTAGTGCAAAGGGAACGGATACCCTGAAGATCCCTGCAGGAGTTTGTTGTTTCTGGGAAACCGTGAAGGAGACGCAGAGGCAGCCAAATCGCAGAAAATGAAAAAACCTGCATTGTGTTTCAAGGACGCCAGCGACCCTCCCGGATGAACAACAGAGTTGGGAAGGCGAAGCCAAGCCTGTGGTATTAACCTTAACTCGTGAATCAAAGCCGCAGAGACACGAAAGGAACACGCACTACCGGTGAGTTAGTGAAAGACATGAAAGGCCAGTTTGTGTCAAGGAAAGATTGAAGCTGCAACAGTGTATCTCACAAGTGAAGGTTGTGCACATGCTGATGATACGTGAAAGAAAATTATGCAGTGATGAACTTTTGAGTGTCTGATAACTGTGAAGCCAGTGATACAGACTGGTGGAGTGGTCCGGCGAAAGGAAGTAGCCCACTCGAAAGTCTCCATGAAATGTGAAATGTTTTGTTATAAAGTGGCAAAGTACACAAACACTGAAATGCTTAATGGTCAAGATTAACCCCGGGAAAAGGGAAGTGAAAAGGTGAATGGTTGAACTTTTGTGCTTTTGGTACTGAACTACCAAGAGACACTAGCGCAATTAACATAAGAGTGTGAGCTGAAGAGAAATTCAAAGTGATCCTGCAGGTCTATGGTAAAAGCCTCACACATTCGAAAGTCTTCGACATCAGAAAAAGCACTGAGACGGGAAGTGTGATAAATCAGGGGAAGGGAACCCCTAACGAATGGGAATTAAGCTTGAGGAAGGCAACCCCTGCAAGTGCTGTGATTGCGAGGTCCGAGCCCAGCTGAGGGACATCTGCGTTGAATCAGGTACTTGTTTTTTTTTTTTTAACTTTATTTTTGGTTTTTACATAACAGTAACTCAGTAAAAAAGGAATTGCACAGGTTACGTCCCCTCGCCCCTTGCCCTCTTCCCCCCCTGACCCTTCCTCTCCAGTCTCATATTCAACTGTCTTTCCAGGCGTCGGTCCTGTTTCTGGTCTTACGGCAACAGTTATGTTGACCCAGCCTTCTCATGAGGCCGGTACTGGGGATGGGCTCTGTGACGAGTCCGGGTCTAAAGTGCACAGCAGATATGCTATGTATGGGCCCCAGATGTCTGGTGGTCTTGCATGGAGCGGCAGGGTCTTTAAGTAGTTAATTTCAGTGTCTTGGCAGTAGGTCACATCCCTTTTCCAGTTACGTAGGTTGGGTGGTGGACCCCGACTCCAGTGCATTGCAACCCTTCTCCTCGCCAGTACTAATAGTATGTCTGCTAGTTCGCGGCCAGGAAGCGAAAGGTGTCTGGTTAGTCCCAACAGTGCCCAAATTGGGTCTGCATATACTCGAGTCCCAATTATTGCTGAGATTTTTGCAAGTACTAGCTACCAGAACTGTGCTATGCTTGGGCATGTCCATGCCATATGGAGGAAATCTGCCGTTGGAGCCTTACATCTTTTGCATGTTGCTGATGTCGCCGATCGTTGCTGGTGGAGTTTTTCCGGCGTGCAGAATAGTTGATGAATGAAGTTGAAGTGAATTTGCTTATACCGCATGTTCAGCGACTTTTTGTGTTTGATTGACTATGTACGGCCAATCTTCCTCAGTTATTGAAGTTTGCAGGGCTCTTTCCCACCTATTCTTTGGTGCTTGGGGCGCGGGTGCTGTGTCGTTCGTGAGCGACTTGTATATTTCCGAGACCAGTCTGCCGTTGCCTTGTGATCTAATTATTCCATGGAGCAGTTGCCACGTTTGTGGTTGTTGAGGGAACGTGGGACAGGCGCTTTGTAGCGTGTGGTGGAATCTGAAGTATGTGAATAGGTCTAGGGCATTGGCGCCTCCTTTTTTCTCTGGACTGTTGTGGGGTGATGAATGTACCATCAATGAAGAGGTCGTCAAGTGTCTTTATTCGTAACTTGTTTGTCCAGTTTAGGTAGGTTCTCTCTGTAGTTAGCGGGGATTCCTGTTATGAATCTTGCTGGAAGAAGGGGGGAGAACCTGGTTTGGATGCCACTTCTCAGTGCTATCTTTTTCCAGATGGTGAGCGTAACTTGGACTACGTTAAGCATGGTATAGGCCACATGGGGGTTGCCAAGGATTGATTGATCTGAGGAGGAAGGGGGATGCCAGGGCTCATTCAATTTGGACATGGAGTCTAATGAAGTCTGTAGCGTACCAGTGTCCCAGGAATTGTGCCTGGGCAGCCCAGTAGTATCGTTCTGGATAGGCGAAGCGCCAGGCCGCCCGTCCTCACTGGTTGGATGAGAGTAGAGTATGCCACCTTGCCCGCCCACAACAATTCAAGTATAAGGCTCCGGATGCGCCACAGGATTTGTTGTGATAGCAATACGGGAGTATTTGTAAAGAGGTATAGCTGTTTGGGGAGAATCACCGTCTTGACTAGAGAAACCCTGCCCCAAAAGGTGAGCAGGAGGCGCTTCCATCTGTTTATTTTATTTTGCAGTGTCTCCATGACCGTTCCGTAGTTGTCTTGCATAATATCCGAGTGGGATCTAGACAGTGAGATGCCAAGGTACCTGACTTTTGATGATTGCCAGCTGAATCCGAAATCATCTGCGAATACTGTAGTTGCCTTAGTTAGGGGGAAAATGACGGATTTGGAATGGTTAATCTTCAGCCCTGAGAATTTGACGAATTTGATGACTTCTCGCATGATTGGATTTAGGTTGTCTACCGGGTTAGATGGAAATGACAAATTTATGGGGTCCAATGCAGAGTCCTCTCTGTAGGGGGTGGGATCGGAGATCTGATGCCAAGGGTTCCATTACTAACGCAAATAGGACTGCCGACAGGGGCATCCCTGACTTGTACCTCTTTGTAGTCGTATTTCTGAGGATTTGGCACTTCCTGTTAGGGTCCAAGGCCTAAATCCAGTAGTGGTGGCTTGACACGTCGTGATGCAATTGAGTCTTTCTGACAATATACCCCTCAAGATTACAAAAGGACAGCTTGAGGTGCAAACTGCCCAAAAGTATTTGTACACCCTGGTACTCGGACAGCTGGCTGCAAGAAAAAGTAACCAAGTATTAACACTTTGCTTAAAGCACTGTTATCTCAAAACTAGGTGAAGAACCAATACTCACAAGCAAGAAAATCAGAATGGGACTGAATAGTTCCAAGCAAGCTAGATTGGTGAGTATCCTGAAACAAGAAAGGCAACAATTACTAGGAGGACAGTAAAGTAAGAAAAAATAAAGAACCAAACTGTATGTGCTTACCATTGGATGGTCGAGATAGTAACAGCAGATGTATTTTGGGGAATGAAGTGGTAGTCCTGGAAACACAATGTCCTGTTTCCTATTCCCGTCGGCACGAGGACACCCAAGGAGTCTATTGATCCTTGCGCAGTTGCGCTAATGTCCTTTGATCCTTGCGCTGATGCGAAACAGTTCTTTCTGTTCGTTAAAGTCTTTGGGCGGGAAAAGAGTGACGACGTAGCACTTATTGTAGATGGCACAATCCAAATGACTTAGGTCCTGGCAAACAGGTAAGACGTGAAGAAGAAGACCAGGCAGTCTGTGAATGTTCCGAGGTATGCAATAATCGGGTAAGACGTGAGGAATGAGGCGAATGCAGTCTGTGGCTGTTCCAGGTCTAGCAATGAGCAGGTAAGACTTGTGGGATGAGGCGAATGCAGTCCGTGGCCGTTCTGGGTCTAGCAACGAGCAGGCAAGACTTGTGGGATGAGGCGAATGCAGTCCGTGGCCGTTCTGGGTCTAGCAACGAGCAGGCAAGACTTGAGGGATGAGGCGAATGCAGTCCGTGGCCGTTCCAGGTCTGGCAATGAGCGGATAAGACGAAGGCAATGACAAGAACAAGGCAGGAAAGTCACACAGAAAACCAGGGATTCAAGGAGCCAGAAGACAGGTAACCAGATGCGTAGCTTATGACGTTTTTACAAATTCAGAAGCACCGCCGTGCGCGGAGGCCAGGCTTAAATACCGGTCAGCTGACCGCACCCATAACGCGGCGTCGTAGGCCTGAAAGCCTACGTGAATGCCAGCGTCTCCAAGGCAACCCATAGCGTTTTCTGAAATGGAGCGAGTAAAAAGACGAGCCATGATTCCGAGGAGGTAAAGAGCATCCCGCTTTGGAGTGAAAACTTTTCACTCTACTGGATTCTGGAATATTGTACAGCAGGGCCACCAGACTAAGGAAGTGTTTGCCCAACCCCATGCGGCGCAGTACTTCAAACAGGAAGGGCCATTCAGTCAAAAGCTTTCTCGGCGTCTAACAGGCAGCTATTGTCTGGATATAGTGCGCCCATTGCTCCAAACATTTGCCTGATCCCGAAGGAGGTGTTGCGTCCGGGGATGAAGCCTGCTTGGTCTGCTATGACTAGGCCTGGCATAAGTGGGAGGAGTCTGGCGGTTAGGATTTTGGCGAGTATTTTGTTGTCCAAGTTTATCAGGGAAATCGGCCTGTATGAGGAACAGTCTTCATGTGGTTTCCCTGTTTTATGAAGGAGGATCATGTTTGCTTGCCGGAGGGTTGGGGGCAATGTTCCAGATTCTATTGCTTCCTCATATACTTTCAGCAGGAGTGGGGCTAGGAGTTCGGCATGGGCCTTGTAGAATTCACCAGTCAGGCCATCAGTCGAAAGAATCTCTTTGAGGCAGATGAGGACGTTTAGTGGTTCTCTCAGTTCGTTGTCTGTCAAATATAGTTCAATGTTGTCCAGGTATTGGGAGAGTTTTGCCGAATTTGCCGAGTATTTGGTACTGTATAGGTCTTGGTAGTATGCGCGAAATGTTTCGACGACGACGACTTCTCCTGTGTATACCAATTCCTCTCGTTGATTTCGTATCCTTTCCACTAGGGTGGGTTTCCTCTACGCTGCGATTAATTGTGCCAGCAGGGCGCCGGGTTTCCGGCCCTCGCCGTATTGGAGTTTGTGGCCTCGAGACAGGAACTTTATTTCTCTTTCTGCTATTGACCTGAAGTTGTCGAGCTCCATTTTAAGAGCGGCCAGGATGTCAGGATCCCTTGAATGTGCGTGTTTTAGTTCCAGGTCTTTCAATTTGGCTTCGCTGGAGGTTAGTTCCCTTCTGATAACCTTCAAGATGCCCTTTTCTTTTGCTAGACATATCCTCCTGATGTAGCAATTCATTGACTCCCAGAGCGTGCCGGATGACGTAACGGAGGGTTGATTTATTTCCAGGAAGGAGACCATTTCTTCACGCAGTTCGTCTGCGAACACTTGATCCTGCTAGGACCCTGGTTTAAATCTCCATTGTGGTCTGTTTTTCGTGTTTTTGTCTGGTATGCATTCGAGGGTAACGGCAGAGTGGTCTGAGTGGGTTCTCGGGAGGATCTGGCAGGGCCCCATTGGAATTGGGTCTGAAGTGATACTAGGAAGTAGTCTAGACGGGAGTCTGTGTCATGTACCCATGAATGGAAAGAATAGTCCCGAGCTTCCCAGTGGGTGTGCCTCCAGATGTCTATTAAATTGTAGGCATTGCATATTTCTTGGATCTGGAGGCTGGCTTTGGAGGGCGAGGTCCTGATGCTCTGTGATTTGTCTTTGAGTGGGTTTAGCAGAGTGTTTAAGTCGCCCCCCCCCCCCAGATGATCGTGGCCGACCCAGCAGATTCTAGATGAGTCATGACCCAGTTGTAGTTGTTGGCACTATCAGTGTTCGGTCCATAGGAGTTCACAAGGACAACTTCTTTGCCTTCCAGTATTCTGCGCACCAGGAGTGCTCTGCCCTCTGAGTCCTTTGTGGAGGATATTAGTCTGAATTTTACCCTCTTGCTTATCAAAATGGCGACTCCTCTCGAAAATGAGGATTATGATGAAAAATACCTATGACATCCCCAGCCGCGGGCCCATCTGTTTTCGGAGCTGGGAAGGAGGCGAGTTTCTTGTATCATGGCCACATCTATTCGGTGTCTTCGGAGGTATTGGGATATCTTCCGAGTTTTAGTTGACTGGTTGCCCCCTCTAATATTCCATGTGGCTAAGTTAACCATGGGTGCACGGTAGCTTTACTCTTCCGGTTTCGTTCCCGAATTCTGGTGGTGTTGGTCGCCACAGGTTATCACTTCTCTTGATCGTTAGAGAGTGATGAGTAGTTTTCCTGGCAGAGATTGGCGTGGCCGGATTCTTGTGGTCTGGAGTGGCAGACGAGGTTTGAGCCGGAGGGCTTGGTACAGACTTGCTTCCTGTGCTTTGCATAACTATAAGTAACTTTCCCCTCCCGCACGGACAACCCCCAACTCGTCCGTAGGTGAACCCACCCTGTTTAAAGTACCTCTTCCCTCCCCTTCCCCCTTTAACGGGTGTCCCCCCCAACATGCCTGTGTAACTTTGTCCAGCTGATGGACTTTAACTGTGAACTGAACAGTGCTGAGCTAGGGGCGCAGGTGCCTCCGAAGGGCGGGAGCCCCTTCCTGATATGGATTGTATGGAACCGAGTAGGAACCTATATTCGCATTTCTGGGAGTGAGGCATTGTCTATACTGCCGACTCACTGTGGTTTGCCCCTGCCTCTTCTCCCCCTCCCTGACCCGGCCGGTCACGTAAGGGCTGACAGCCGATGTTGACAAGGAATTGATTGGCGTCCTCTGGAGAGGTGAAGAACTGAGTCTTCTCTGCATGCAGAATTCTCCGTTTGGTTGGGAACATCATGGAGTATTGGATCTATTCTGTGCGTAGACGGCGTTTCACTTCTGTAAATGCTTTTCTTGATGCCTGGACTGACGGTGAGAAATCTGGAAAAATATGGACTTTGTCTCCATCATATTGTAGGTCGCCCATATCTCTAGCTAGTTTAAGGATGGTGTCGTGATCTCTGAAGTTCGGGAGCTTCGCGATGATGGGGCGTGGAGGTGCACCGGGGATCGGGCGCGTAGCTGGGATCCTGTGTGCCCTCTCGACAACAAAGATCTGGGAAAAAGACGCGGCCCCGAAGAGGTCTCTGCACAGTTGTTCGTCGAATTCCTCCACCTTTGTCGTGGCTTGTTGTTCTCGTGTGCCCACTAGCCGGATGTTGCTGCGGCGAGCCCGCCCTTCCAGGTCTTCATTTTTGTCAACTGCCTCTCATCTGTCGTTCCAACGTTGCTACTTTGGTGGTTAGTATGGAAGTGTTATCGTCCAGGTCGGATACTCTCTGTTCAACCATATCCAGTTGTTCGCCATGTTTGTCCAGTTTATGCTGTAAGAGGTCCACCTTAGACAATAGGGTGTCGAGCTTGGCGTCCAGGTTTCCTATCCCGGTCTTGAGGTCCATCAGTATTTCGCATATGTCGAAGGTTGAGGATGGTGTGTGGCCGTCTTCCGGATTCGGGTTGGAGGGCTGGGGTGCCGGTTGGTCTCCTTGCCTGGGTATCTTGGCTATTGCTCCTGTTTCAAATGTCAGCTTTCTCTGTGCCTTGTCTGATTTGCCCATGTTAGCCGCTGAGGTATTCGTGAGTCTCAGAGTGGGGCCCAACAGATTCGGCTGATGGCAATGCTCTCCCTGTGGGAACAGGCGTCAGCTCGGAGCTGTCGTGCTTAGTTGGGATGGTGTTCTCTGTCTTGTGGGTCGCGGGCCAGTGATTTTGTTGCCGGGGGGATTGCACAGCTTGTTTCCCGGCCTGCCGGCAGTCTCTGAGTTGGCCCCAGCCGAGTTGGCAACAGTGGGATAGCCTGTCTCAGCATGTCTGGTTATGGCTTGTCAGATGAGATCCCCAGCTGCTGCCAGTCTGAGGTGTGTGGCTGTATGGTGCTGTGGCGCACCACTACCACAAACGCTGCCCCCGTAATAGTCCGGTGAGCTTTAAAGTGGTCTGGGCTGGTGGCGGAGAGTTGATTGTAGTATGCTTGGGATAGTTGCTTGGTAGGCTAGAAATCTGAGCGTGGGAGAGCCAGTGTTGGTGCGCCCCGCGCTATTCCTTGTATGGGCCCGGGCTGGGCCTGTTCTTTTGGCTGGTCTCCTTTTATCTCCTGAGTTGGCCTCTTCTCAGGGTGGTCGCGTTGTCTGTTTGACTCGGGAGAAGCGTGGAGGGTAGGCAAGGGAGCTTTGTGCCTGGGCTCTGCGTATCAATTAAGGTGCTGGGGCGTCCCTCGCACGAGGGGCCCGGGGGCTCTCCTGCTGTGGGCGCTGTTCGGTGCCCTAGTGTGCGTTCAGCCAGTCTCACGCTCAGGTGTTGTGTCCGAGGCGCACTGCCGCTGCGATTGGAGCCGGCGGGGGTTGCCAAGCCTGGCGGTTCTCGGAGTATTGGGCCGTGGCGCAGGGATTTTCATTTGTTGGACAGAGTGCCCGTTAATCAATATGGGGCCGTGGCCGGTGTTCAGGCCAGAGTGCACGCGCCGTTCCTGTGGTTGTGTGGTCTTGGGGCGAGTCCCTCGCATTTCTTGTTGCTGGCGTCCCGCTGTTCTCTGGCGGTGCACGTGTGACTCCGGAAGGGCACCGTCTGCTCCGGGTCTGCCCTCTCCTCCACACCGCCGGCTGCCCTGAAGGGGGGGGCAGCGGATCCGCTCACTCCTCCGCCGGGTCACAGCGCCAGCTGCAGGGATCTCGCCTCACCTCTCTCGGTGACCGGGGGTGGTGGATTACCGCAGCTCCCCCTGCCTCGGCGCGAGACCTTGCCTCCGGTCTCCACGCGCCCAGCTCTGGAGGCTCGAGATGGGAGGTCGGTCGTCACGGGCCGCACCCTGGAGCCGGCGCTCGTAGGGGACAGGGACACCTTTTCTCGGCTGCTGGCCACCGTGGTGCGCGGCTGCCCTCGGACCTCAGGATGACGCAGCTCATGATTGGGGTGGCGAGGCTGGACCTAGGGAGGACGGCGGCCGCGGAGCTCAACCGCCCACAATTCCACTATTCAGGGGGATCACGGCCTCGACACAGGGCCCAGCTGGTCACGGCGGTGTCACGGCAGTGTCAGCACTGACTGCCCTTCATGGATGGTCTCGGTACCACTCGGTTGTGCTCAAATTTTTCAGGACTTTCGGGGCTCCGCATGGAGCTCTTTAGGAAGCCGCCATCTTGGTCGGCTCACTAGCGCCCTCTCTGAATCAGGTACTTCTTGATTGAGAGGTCTGTGCCCGGCTGAGGGAGACCTACGTGAACTTTTTGTTGAACTGTGAAAGAACGCTGCAATAGGTGACTTTAATGTGGAAGGCCAGGTGGGCCTCGATCTACATTTTTACTGCCTTTGTTTTGGGAACCTGAGCCAGAGTGTGTCATCCTGTCTACGGGGGCCGCCTTACTCCCTGCTGTCCAACATGGGGAGGAGAGCTGACTCAGCCGCTTTGATCCTTTGTTGTAACACTGATTTTCCTTTGCATCCATATTCCCCTTTACACACCTTTTGTATGAGAGATAGGGCAGGCATTAGATTTTGTTAGTATAGGCCATTTTGATTTGACAAAGACTGACTAGGACTGGGTTTTGTTTATCATTTGATGGTAGACTACTCCAGTCATAGCTATAGGGCAAAGTAGGAGTTTCTCCAAACCCCAAGAATCTAATAAAGGTTTTGAAACTTGTAATTATTGTGTAAGGGTCATACTTGTGATACCATGCCTCCAATGCAGCGCCTTCTGCACCCAAGATCTCCAGGGGCCGGCAGGAATGGAACGAGGCCACAGCAGTGATAGACTTTGGGTCACTGGTTTCCTTGAGTGGCCATGCAGTGGAGTTGGTGGTGGGAGGGGGTAGGAGGGATAGTGTGGTGTGAGGTAGGAGGGATAGTATGATGGGGAGTTGGTGGGGGGAGGGGAGAAGGGGTAGTATGATGGAGAGTTGGTGGTGGGAGCAGGGAGGGCGGGATAGTGTGATGGGGAGTTGGTGGTGGGAGGGGGATAATTGAGGCACTTCATTATATAAAAAAATGTTAACATTCATCAATGCAAGGACATTCATGATTGTGTCATTGTTGTGCTTATTGATTGGGGGTGTCACACAGTTGTGTGTGGCTCATGCCATGTGTCAGTGCCAGAAGGAATTGTCTATCAGTCCCTGGTGTGCCATTCTCCCATCCCCCACATCATCTCTGGCAATGCATGCATTTGCCTCTGCCACAGGCTCTGCATCCTCATCCTCTGAGGGTGGTATGTCCACATCAGGGAGTAGCAGAACATTTCTCATCAGGCAAATATTGTGCAACATTGCACACACTAGCACAATTTTCCAATGTTCTCTGGAGCGTACATCAAGGCTCCGCCTGTACGGTTGAGGCAGTAAAAATGTGCCTTCAGGAGGTCGAAGGTACGCTCGATGAAGACCCGGGTCCTGCTGTGAGCATGGTTGTAGGCATTCTCTTACGGTGTTTGCGGATAATGCACAGGGGTCGTTAGCCAGGTCAGCTGTGGGTATCCGCAGTCACCTGCATGGTGGGGAGTGTAAGGACTCCAAGGCATAGCACATGCTTGAGCTTTCCCAGCATGAGACTGCAGTTCCGCTCTCAGGTATCAGGATCTCTGGTGGTTGTCTCTTTTCTACTAAAAGTCTCTTGCCTCCGAGGACCTGATGTGTTCAAAATAACAAATAAAAGGTTCCTTTCTGTATGTACTTTGGGTGATGATTCAGCCCACCCCAAATCACCCCGCCCCAAGGATCACCCTCTTGTGGGCAAAGATCCACAAAAAGTTCCTAGCAATATCAGGACCTTTGGTCAGGGACGTCAGTTCACCGAAATGCCAGGGGTAGCGGAAGTGACATCACATGACCCTTGACCTCTGATGACATCACAGTAAGTGATGTCATTTGGTCCCACCCCGAAGTGATATCACGGGGAGCGATAGAACACGACCTTTCAACCCCTTGACAAAACAGGAAGTGGCATCACATTGCATTGTTCCTAAATACACTATGAAAAATATAGTTACAATATCGCTATAATGTGTCATACATTTCATAGAAGAATGAATCGCCATATGTATCGTTAGGATCAGTGTGTATAAGCCCATATTACCAAATTACTGTGACTGCAAGCAGACGTCCATGGCCAAATGATAATGATGTGTTCTTATATAGCACTTACGCTTAAGTGCTTTATATAGAACAAATACACATACAATATCACCCAACCTGTGTTGGTACTCATTAACCTCAGAAGGACAAAAGGCTGAGTTAAGGTGTTTAAGAACAGACTAAATCAGTGACTCACCCCTGAAGTGTACCTGAAATTAACCTTTAATGAGTCTAGCAATTAGTGTATAGAATTCCAGAAAAACGAATTATCTGGTATTCCCATTCTTTCTTATTTAGGGTCACTGCTGAAAGTGTAGACTTCTGGAACCCCTGTTCTTTTTTTGAGAGGCCTGAACAAGCAAGCTAGCCACTCCAAAAGCAAAGAGTCACTTGGCGCTGGCCAGAGCCCAGGACCTTGCATTAAAAAAAAAAAAAATTAAAAGAAACATTTTATTTAGGGGTATCAAGGGAGACCACAGGGGCTGCAAGGAAGACCACAAGGGTTGCGGTTGCGACCCCTTAATTACCTCCCTGCCTTCGGAGGTTACATCTCTTTTTCAGAGGACCTGATATGTGCAAAATTATAAACAAAAGTTTCTTTCTGATTGCATTTAGAGTGATGAGTCTTAACCCCTGGGTCCCTCTCTTCCAGGGCTCAGACCCCTCTCGAATGTCAGCCTCCCTCCACAGGGTTCACTATGGCTTGTATTCAAAAGATTTTATTTCCTGTATTCACGTTTAATTGGGTGATGGCTTTTCACCCCTCAATCCCCCTCTTCCGGGCTCAGACCCTTCTCAACGGTTTGCCTCCCACAGTCGGGTACACTACGGCTTTTACTCTCGAATGTCAGCATCCCTCTGTCAGGTTCACTACAGCCTGTATTCAAAGATACTTTCACCTTTCGCATTCACAAGTCTTAATGCCCTTTTAAACAATCCTCTGTGGTCATCTCTTTGTCCGGTTCACTCTTGTCAACACAATGTTCATTGGGGCATCATGCCTCGCCCCCTTCTGTCTAAATCCCTCCATCGGGTTCACTCTTGCCAACCACACAGTTCCTTCTCCTTTCTCACTATGCAGGAATCATTTCCCTTAGCTTTTCAATTAAGTGCCGGTCAAAGACTTTTGACTGTACAGGGGGTTTTGCTAGACCCCTTTATGACCGCTTTTAACTCCTTTTGGTTCTCCCAAAGCCTTCTGGTTTCAGTAGTTTCAACAGTAGGGGACTTAAGCATAGTCTTCCGAGTGAGCACCCACGTGGTGCCGGACCCCTCTGCAGCTGGCTTTCCCCTGAAGAGTTAACAGTTCTTTGATTTCCCTTTAATTGGCCACTTTCAACTTTTGTTCAACACAGTTCGGTTTCTTATCGGCTCTCCCCTCGACTCACCGGCTGTGATGAACCGCTTGGCTTTTCTCAACTCTGGAGTCAAGGACGGTACCACGATAGTACGCGTCTCTCCCTGACCTGATTGTCAGTGTAGGAGGGCTCCGTGTACCATTGACATCTGCTGCAACACACGCTGGCTATTGTTCGCGGTCTTCTGATTCCCTTCACGGAGGCCTCGCGAGTCTGTGTCGGACAGGGCAAGGTCGCTTTTCTCCTTGTCAACCCTTTGGTCCTCGCCACCTTTCTCCTCCTCTTGAACTACCGTACTTGGATAGCTCTCTCGTTGTGCAGTCTGCCTTGCTCCTAGTGTGCTCTTGTGCTGCACCTTTTATCCCTGTGAGGCAAGGAAAGGGCCGTCAGGTGTGTGTTGTTACTATTAATTTCCTGACTCTGCCTGACCCTTGTGTTTGTACATGTCAGGTAAACAGCACTGTGGTTAGTCCGTTGTTTTTCACGGTATGGGAAAGTGTTTGTGTTGGAAAAGGGGGTGGTAGAGTTTCCAAGTATCCTAGGGGGTAGGATGGGGAAGAGGTGTTATATGGAATTATTGCCCTTGTACTAGGGGGGGTTGGTAAACTCAAAAGGATGAGCTTGGTAGGGTTTGTGAAACAAACGGGAATGAACGGGATTATTATTGTGAAATGAACAGGGGGGATTGTGGGAATGGTAGTGTTTTGTCAAAGTAGACTGGGAGCTCGGGAAAGAATAAGCAGAGGGACGTGGAGAAGAATGATTGGGAGTATTTGGGTAGGAAACGGGGTAACAGGGATTCTGGGAGTTGTGGTTATCGAGTGCAACATGGTTTGGGCTCCTAGGGGATTTACCAGATATGGAGGGGTCGTTGGATTTAGATAAGGGAGATTCTTTGGGTGGAAGCGAGTTAGATGTGGAACAACCTACAAAAGCCACAAGGACTTCATCCTCCTCGTCTTTGTCCCTTTCTCCAGTATAATACTTCATCTCGCATGGGAGATTCCCCCAAACGTAACCCTGGGATCCCTTACCCAGGTGATCTTCCCTCGCTTGTTCACCCCCAGGGTTGGGATCTGAGAGCGCCAGCCCTTCCCTGGCCACCTGAATACGGGATTCTCGAGGTCTACTCGGGAGAATACCCTTAGATTTCTCACAGGAGGCACAGGCATTAGTCACGGTGTAGGGTGTGGGGGTGGACCTATCGGGTGAACGGACTACTTGTGCATGCAGATGGGACATTATTTCACGGCATGTGCCCCGCCATTACTTTAGCTGTGCCAGTAGGCTACTCCATCCTTAGGCAAGACAGACCTACAAAATCAGGGGGGGGGGGTTGCCCTAATCTATAAAGACATCCATCACATCATACCCACACCCTGCACATGGGAAGGGAATGCAGACATACTATCGGCCAAACTACCCCTCTCTCACAACAACACCATTATCATTCATGTCATCTACCCGCCCCCAGGACTCCCAGCCGATTTTCAAGGGCAAATCACGCACATTCTCAGCGAAAACTTAATGATAATAACTATAATGATCCCAAGGACAAAACCGCAACCTCCTTCCTTAAGGACCTCTCCAACCTAGACTTCACACAAAAAATCGTGTCACCCACCCACACCAAAGGCAGAACTCTAGATTGGCTGGCCGACCATAACTGCAGCTCCTCTATCACATCCAATACATTCCTCCCTTGGACAGATCATAGCTGCATACAATTCTCTAGCCCCACGATACCTACCAAAAAAACACTAGTACATAAATCTGCCACCTTAGCCAGAAGCTCCAAAAAATTAACTGCAGACAACTTACGCCCCCTTCTCAGCACCCCATGCCTCGCCCCACCTTTCCCACAAGATCCTAACATCCTAGCAGACATACTCAAGGATACGCTCACCAATGCTATAAATTCCATTGCTCCTCTAGAAGAGAAAAAAGAAAAAAAGTCTTTCCATTCAAACGCATGGTTCACAGCGGACCTCCAAGCTCTGCGTAACAAAAAGGCCAACCCATGCGACATCACCAAAGACTCATTCAAAGACACTGCAAAAAAATACAAAACCGCCATCTTCAATGCCAAATCTGAATCATACAACCGTCGAATATCAGACTCGAAGTGCCACTCAAGAGAACTCTTCTCCATCTTTAAAGAGCTCACAGTGCCTCCCACTTCCACTGACGAGATCATTAAGGATGAAGGCTGGTGCAACAGTATCCAAGCCGCCATGCTCAACAAAATAGACCTCCTACAAAACAAAATCCGTGACCACTACAATACCCTGCCGAAACAGAGTCGGCACTCAGATTCTCAATCGTCTAGCAAAACCACTAACATCCCCAAATTTGCCTTTAACGAAGTTTCAGAACTAGAAGTCCTGGACATTCTGAAACATTTGAAACCATCGACTTGCAAAGCCGATACATGACCTCCAAAGTTAATCAAGGACTGCGCTGAACCACTTGCCCCACTCATTACCGCATTCATTAATGCCTCATTCAAGACCTGCTCTGTCCCAGACAGTCTTAAAGAAGCTTGGGTGCGCCCACTTCTAAAAAAGACCACTCTCGACCCCACGGTGCCTAACAACTACAGACCTATAACAACAGTCCCTTTCCTTCTCAAGATTCTAGATAGTGGCACACAGCCAAATCAAACTATACCTTGAAACTAACTCCATCCTAGGTACCAGACAGTCAGGCTTCCGCAAAGGTCATGGAACAGAGACTGCTCTGCTGGACCTTAAAAACCAAATAACCAAGATACTGGACACAGGTAAACCCGCCCTTTTACTTCTCCTCGACCTCTCAGCGGCATTTGACCTAGTGGACCACAAGACCCTCACCTCACACCTCTCCCACTCTGCACACTTCTCTGACCAAGCCACCTCCTGGATAACATCATTTCTTGAAGGGAGGGCCATGAAAGTCTTTTCTAACACTTCTAACGCAACACCATCCATAATACACTGCGGTGTCCCTCAAGGCTCTTGTACAGCACCTACGCTATACAACCTATTCACTAAGCCCCTTTCGATAAACTGGATGCACCTGGGATTGCCTACACCAACTACGCAGACGACACCCAAGTGCTCCTCCCACTAACAGGCTCATACCACAAAGACGCTCTGGCTCTAAAACACATATACGCCACCATTCAAGCCTGGATGGCCACTAACGGCCTATGTCTTAACGGGGATAAGACTGAAATCCTTATCCTGGGCCAAAAATCCACACTGGCCAGGCTAGATACTCGCTATGCCAATTTCAACATCGACAACTGCACTATCCCAGTCCTATCTTCTGTGAAAACGCTAGGGGTTTACATTGATGCAACCTTGTCTATGGACAAACAAGTTAGTGCCATTGTCTCCGCATCTGCACTAAGCACTAAATTCATCAACGCCATCAAACCATTCCTCTCCAAAGAAAACTGCCTATCAATAGCAAGAGCTACCATAGGCGCTAAACTTGACTATTGCAATGCACTCCTAGCCGGCACCTCTGAAAAAAACCTAAACAAACTTCAGGTCACTCAACGCTCTAAGAGCAGCCTTAAGCATCTACAAAAGGGACCACATCTCACTGGCAAGACAATCTGTTCACTGGCCCCCTGTCAAAGAATGCATCACCTTCAAGGTACTGACTACTACCCACAAATGTATCCACCACACTGCACCATCATATCTCTCAGACACTATTCTCAGACCGACCTCATCCAGACCTACCAGACTGTGCTACACTAACCAACTCACTGTACCACGCATCAATAAGACTACAGCAGGAGGGCGGGGTTTCCCCTACTTAGCATCAAAACTCTGGAACAATCTCCCCCACGCTCTAAGAGCAGAAGGCTCACTCACAGCGTTTAGAAAAAAACTGAAAACCTCTCTCTTTAACTAAATTTCCTCTACCTACAGCCAGACACACATTGCTAAATATTGTTATTGTCTAAACCTGTATGCTTGTATGCCTCTATGCTGTATCTAAGTCGCGCTTTTCCTGTAACCAGCGCTATCTCTGTAACCAGCGCCACGATGCCTCAGGGCTGATTCTGTGCGCTTAACAAATACAAATAAATAAATAATCATGCAGCGTCACTCGTGCTATGCATTGTTCGTGCCTCACGTGCACCCTGTTCCCTTGCAGCATAATATGATATGACATGACATTTATAACGTGCCTATACACAAGTGTTTGAAGGCGTATGTTACGTAGGGTGTCTATCGGTGACATGTCCAGCGGACATGGTGGCTGTCATGTGGATGTGTATTCACACCGTTCACAGGGCATGATGCTGGGTTCCCCATGGATCCTTCCTGGGCGTCTGGTGGCAATGGGGGGGGGGGGGGGGGGTGGCATTGTGGGCTGGCTGCATGGCCGTGGCACTGGCAGGGATGTTGTGCTGTGTGGGAGGTTAGCCATTTGTCTGCATTGCTTTGGTGGGTGCATGTTGAATTATGGTACCTGTAGTCATGTTGGTGTATTTCGCTGATACTGTATGTGTACTACTGCTTCTCCATGCAGGTATGTCAGACATGTGCCTGCTCCATGGTCTGTGCTGTGGCATTGGTGCGGGAGGTGAGCGAGTGCAGATTTTGCATTCGCTTGTCATGCCAGCATTTGGGCATGTGGCCCACAGCGCATGTGTGCTAGCCTTTCAACTCACCCACTATCCATGTCCTCTGTGCCTCTCCATGTATTTTGGCAGTGTGCTGTTCCGTAGGACCATGGATTCGTGGGTGGAACCAGGGTAGCGGGCACAGTAGTGGGTGATGATGAGGTTGGGGGCACAGGTCACCTGCACATTCATGGAGTGGTAGTGCTTGCGGTTTCAGTACACTGCTTCGTGGGCCTGGGTTGCCACCAGTGCAACAAGGGTACAGTCTAGGGAAGCAATCACATTTGGCATTTGGGTAATGGCATAGAATTGTACCTTCATGGCCTTGACCCGGGCTGGGGTGGTAGGCAGTGAGATGTGATGTTGCACTTGCCGCAGGAGGGCTTCAAACACCTGTCAGTTGCAAGGAATTGGAGGGTGCACACTAGTTTCAGCAGTGGGGGCACAGCTGTCCGAATGTTGATCCTGTTCCCTATGTCATCCTGTATTGTGGTGAGCAGCTCTGTAATGGTCTCCTTGTTGAGGCGATACAGGGTGACCATCTGGCTGTCAGTGAGGGTCCAAGGTGAGAGTCTGACCTTGGGGATCGGGGAACACCTTGCTTGGCCTCTCTCCTCCCTTCCTCACCCCTCCTGTACTCCCTGTGCCCTGTCCTGGTTATCCAGCCTCTCTACTTCCAAGCGCAGCATGAGAAGCTGCCTGTCCCAGCTCACAGTGGCCAGTGGCAGCATGGTGTTGTGAATAGTGTTTGGGGTAGGGGTGTGCCTTACACAACCCCATGGGGTGTATTTAAGGCACCTGTCTTCATTTACCTCCAGCTGGCTGTAATTGTGCCGGCTGTGATAGCGCTGGCTGATTTTCCTGTCAGCTGTATTTGTGCCAGCTCGTGATCCGGCAGTGCGGTATAGGCTGCGCTAATTCCGTTACGCCACTTTTAAGGGTTACCGCCGGACTTGTGATGAGGCCCACTATCGGAATTTGCACTGGAGGACTAGGCCTATTAATGTTGTCGGAGGCTCGACATGACGGATCCTGTATACCATGTTTGGGAGCTCGCACGGTGCTCATGTTTGGGCCTTCCATAGTCCGTATTAACTAAAGAGGTAACCGCAGGTGCCATATTAGAAGCTGTAGATAAGGTAGAATCGTTATGGGGTACACTAAGAGTAACAAGAACAGGTTGAGTAAGTAAAGATACAGCTGAGTCTACATAACATATGGCTGCCGTAGTTCTTGGTTCGGCTAACTTTGTGGCCGTCATGTTTGTTAAGGATGTGTGGACATACCCATTTATCAAGGGGACCCTGTAGCAATACCTGTGCGACAGTCCCATCACCCATATCATTAGAGACTGTGTAAGAACCAGAAGAAAAAGACACTTTATGCGTGGCCTGTTTCCCAACCGCTTTAATAGAGGCACATTTTAAAGACTGCTTGTTTACCCTGTCGAGACTTTCTGAGAGGTTGATGGTGTTTTTGGCATTTTTTTTTACAGACTTTGGGAGGACGGTTGAGCATCGATATCTCTGTACATAACGCTTGAGTAGCAAGCTCCTCTGTGGCAGCAACAACTTTAACAGAGCCTTGCTGTATGGCCACTGCTTCCGATGATGGTAACTCGGATGGTTTGTTGGTGCCCCCTGGTCTAGCTATCCCCCATGCATTCCCACTATCAAGGGGGCATGATTTGACAAAGGTCAGAAAAAAGATTGCAATGTAGGAGCAGTCATCTGATCTGAGGCCATATTCATTAACGAACCAGAGTCGGAACTATAAGTGAGTATGATGTCCACCATTTTGGCCAATATTCGTTTAAGCTCGCTGTGCTTTTCAGCCATGTTCGTACACAAGAGAAACAATGCACCCATTTTAGATTCTATGGAACTGAAGGTAGGAGAGGAGCACAGCAGTACACTGTAAGGACAATAGTTAGTTATTACTAGTTACCAAGGCATCATCTTCGGTTTCACTTTCGATAAATGTAGTCTCTGAAAGAGAGGCCAATTTCTCGAGATCTGGACTGGCTGACAGATTGGTACCTATCATATTGTCATAACGTTTATTTATGGGGCCCAGAGATTTTTGGGGCCTGTTGGAGATTTAAACAAAGATTAAGTATTGATCCATTGTTATCAATTATAGGTGAACAGTGGGGCGTGCTTTTACCAGGGTGACTCTTATCTCAGTTTTCTAGTATGATTTCAGTCACAGATACCTCTCGAGTATTGGCCCACGCCACTATGGTAGCATAGACGTTCTCATAGAAACCAGTTATTTTGGGTTGTAAGGCATCCACCATGTCTTTTATCTTTTTTGCTGCAGGGGGATATATTCAAGTTCCGACAGCTACGCAAAGGGCTGCAAGTACGTTTCCCCATTCGGTCTGTCTCACTATGTAGACTGTATCAATGCTCCTTGTTTTTTTTCATGAGATCAAAGCACGGTTCAGATGGTAAGTAATAATGAGAAACAGTTATCACACTTCAACAGGAAGAGTGGGGGAGCCATTGCAAGTGTTCAGAGACGGCAATTAATAGTGAGCACAGGCCCTCAGTAGTAATCTCCTTAGCCCAATAGTCCTTCTACTGCACACACTCAGCCAATAAGTAGAGGGAAAAGTAACTCCACATAGGCGATGCGCTGCTAGTGTCGGAGTTTAAAGTAAGGACTAAAATTGAACTGTGTAGACAAAGGACCAAATTACAAAAGTAGTATCCAAGCAAGAAGTGGAAAACAAGGAAAATTTGTATGTATTGTATCCGATCTGCTGACACGTGTTTCGACCCTCAATGGGTCTTTCTCAAGGCAAAACTGCATAGTTGATATCCAAAAAACATTTAACGTGCATGTCAGGGAGGCAGGAAAACCATAAATAGTTAAACCAGGGTTATGCTGGAGTTCTTAGAGCTAAAGATTGACATCATCAATGAGGCTATACACACACAAACCTTTAGAAAAACTACTGCTGTGAACACTATCTTGCACGCCAACAGTTGTCATAGACGCTCTGTTATCAACAATATCCCTTTTGGAGAATTCCACCGTGCTCGTAAAAACTGTAGCTCTCAGACTGCATAGGAACAGGAGTGTTCTCTGATCAGGCAGAGGTTCTCAGAACAAGGCTATACCACCAACTGCATCAGCAAAGTCTTAGAACACACCAATTTGATTTCGAGAGACTATTCTTACTCACTGCAAAGCTAAGGATACTTCAACTCTATCTGAGGTGCAGTTTATCAACAAATATGCACAGTACAACACATGGTTCAATTTTAGTCCTTACTCCGACACGAACAGCTTATCTCCTATGTGGAGTTACTTTTCCCTCAACATAATGTGGTGGTAGGGTCGAGGTACCTACTAGTCCCATAAGGGTGCAGCAGCTAGTATACTCACTCCAATTTTGTGCTACTTAGCAGATTTCCTGTTTTGGCCAAGCGCTTCCAATACCCGGCATACCTCAAATCACTCCTGTGTTTCAGTCAATAAGTACTCACCAAAAGGCGTGGCTGCAAAAGGCCGAACCCCTCCCACTGCTCGCAGCGATTCTGCGTGTCTGCACTCTGCCAATGCACTCGCCCAAATGCGCACATGCACAGCCTTATTCTCCTTCATTGAATTGGGGTGGGACTTCCCCTTTGGCCACCAATAGAATGAATGAATTTCCAAGTTCATAGGCAGCTAGGAAGTTCCTCAGTGTACCAGCCAAAAGGCATAGCCTCTGCGTGTCTGCACTCTGCCAATGCACTCGGCTAAATGCGCATGCACCAGCCTTATACTTCTTCCTAGTATTGGGGCGGGACTTCCCCTGTGGCCACCAATAGAATGAATGAATTTCGAAGTTCGTAGGCAGCTAGGAAGATCCTCTGTGTACAATGCAGTTCAAACAGCATAGCCTCTGCATGTCTAACCTCTGCCAATGCACTTGCCCAAATGCATGTGTGCTAATGCACGTGCAGTCCAGCTTTATACTTCTTCCTTGTATTGGGGCGGGACCTCCTCTGTGGCCAATGAATGAATTTCCAATTTCGGAGGCCGAAATGAAGATCCTCTTTGTACAATGCAGTCCAGACAGCGTAGCCTCTGCGTGTCTGCACTATGCCAATGCACTTGCACTAACATTTCCAAGTTCATAGGAAGTTCCTCAGTGTACCAAGCCAAACAGCATAGCCTCTGCATGTCTGCACTCTGCCAATGCACTAGCCCTAATGCACGTGCATTCCAGCTTTATACTCCTTCCTGGTATTGGGGTGGGACTTCCCCTGTGGCCACAAAAAGAAGGAATTAATTTCCAAGTTCGTAGGCAGCTAGGAAGATCCTCTGTGTACAATGCAGTTCAAACAGCATAGCCTCTGCATGTCTAACCTCTGCCAATGCACTTGCCCAAATGCATGTGTGCTAATGCACGTGCAGTCCAGCTTTATACTTCTTCCTTGTATTGGGGCGGGACCTCCTCTGTGGCCAATGAATGAATTTCCAATTTCGGAGGCCGAAATGAAGATCCTCTTTGTACAATGCAGTCCAGACAGCGTAGCCTCTGCGTGTCTGCACTATGCCAATGCACTTGCACTAACATTTCCAAGTTCATAGGAAGTTCCTCAGTGTACCAAGCCAAACAGCATAGCCTCTGCATGTCTGCACTCTGCCAATGCACTAGCCCTAATGCACGTGCATTCCAGCTTTATACTCCTTCCTGGTATTGGGGTGGGACTTCCCCTGTGGCCACAAAAAGAAGGAATTAATTTCCAAGTTCGTAGGCCGCTAGGAAGATCCTCCGTGTACAATGCAGTCCAAACAGTGTAGCCTCTGCATGTCTGCAATCTGCCAATGCACTCACCCAAATGCGCATGCACGCCAGCCTTATACTCCTTCCTGGTATTGGGGCGGGATTTCCCCTGGGGCCACCAATAGAATTAATGAATTTCCAAGTTCGTAGGCAGCTAGGAAGATCTTCGGTGTACAATGCAGTCACAACAGCGCAGCCTCTGCATATCTGCACTCTGCCAATGCACTAGCCCAAATACATGCACAGAGAAATATACTAGGCATGTACACACGCTGAGGAACGCACAGATGCAAACTGCAAGTCTGCGACAGGAAAACAGTGAAAGCTTCACAAACACAGAGGAAAGGACACAATGGCCAGCAATAGTCCAAGCTTCCCCTATCACAGATAGACCCAGCCAAGCAAAAGATGGGGCTGTTGAAGATTTCCCCCACATGTTGCAGTAAGGGCACAGCTTGAGCAAATGTAACCTTCTGTTATGTGCTGTGGAACAGCTATAGTGGAAGTGGAAGCTCCATTGGCAACCAGGTCACTCCGACAAGGAACTGGCACAGGTTCCCTTACATATTCCAGACATTGAGAGCAGATCGGCTTAAAGCCAACGTTGGTGGTGTGGCATTGATTTATGACAAGTTATTACAGGTTTGCAAGATCGAGAACATCTGGCTACCCAAATGAGAGGTAATATATGCCAAACTGGCTTTTGATTCTAAACACTACCATCAATATCTGTCTTATCTACTGACCAGCACACACGATGCCAGACTTCCAACTGCACCTGAGTGACCTGATTTCATCTCACTTTAAACCCCTATCTAGAACCATGATTTTTGGTGATTTTAATCTCGGTTTCTCAGATGGTACTGATGCAATGGTAATTCTGGTTGGGACTACCTTACTGAATTTGGGCTTAACTCGGCATGTCAGCCTACCTACCCATAATAATGGCAGGATCCTAGACTGGGTACTTACCCATAACATCAGTATAATGGGGGTGGAAATCGACCCATATCCCTAGTCTGACCATTCTTTTGTTGAATGGAACATGACTGTACCGGCCCATATTAAAAGCAGAGCAACAGACAGTGGGTCTCATTTAGAAACTTTCGAAATCTCACACCATCAGCCATGACTCCTTTTATCTCTTCTGTTACCAATAACTTATCCATTGTTAATTTGGTCGAAGAATTAGGCAAAGCATACCAAAACATGCTTGTAAATGCGGTTTATAGCTTGGCTCCAGTAAAATCTTACCTGCTAAGAGCACAGCCTAACAAAACCAAGACCAGAGCACCGAAAAAGTGGACAAAAACAAAATCTCCCGAGGATAATACCAGCTATTCCCTTGCTGCTAAATCATACAAAAATGCCATTTGTGACGCAAAACAATAATAATCACGCTACGATCAAAGAATCTCAGGTGCAGCATCCGATTCTAAGGAGCTCTTCAGTATCCTTAAAGAGCTGGAAGAGCCATGCCCCAGTCCGTGTCAGGTGACTAAAGACTCCAACTGGTGTACAGCCATCCAAAAGGCTATCACAGGCAAGTTGAAAAACATACAGACAGACATTGCAGCTAACATGTTGAAGGCGACAACTGTGATGTGAAGCTAGCTCCCATGGAGACCAGGATGACACTTCACTAACCATCTGAAATTCGAATTTGGGAACATCAAGTGACAGAAATGTTGAAGAAACTGAAGCCCACAAACTGGACAGGGGACCTTTGCCCCTGGACTTACAGTCAAGTCATGCGCCCCTCAGCTAATCCCGGTAATTACAAAATTCATGAATGTCTCGTTCAGAGAAAACTGCGTACCATCATGCATCAAAAAGGTGTGGATCTCCCCCCTGATTTAAAAAGTCCTCTTTGGCTACTAACATACCAGGTAATTACTGGTCAATTACCAATGTTCCTTATCCCTTGAAAATCCTTGATAAGGTGGCTCACCTACAAATTGAGGGGTTTGTCATCAAGCATAACATCCTGGAAGAGAAACAATCTGGTTTTAGGCATGAACACAGCACTGAGTCTACCTTATTTGACTTGAAAACCAATATCTTTAATTTCTTTAACAAGGGTAATATGGCGCTGCTTGTGCTGTTGGACCTATCCGCAACATTCGATTTGGTGGGCCATACTAGCAGATAGACTACAGAATACGGCCTCGTTTTCACCATCTGCTACCGAATGGTTAAAATCGTTTCTTTCCGATCGCAAGGCCATAGTGTTCTTTAAAGATGCAATGGCTGAGGCGTTCTCAGTAACTTGCAGTGTCCCACAGGGGTCATGTGTGTCACCTACACTATTTAACATTTACATGCTACCCTTGTTTGAACAACTGGATATTGAAGGCATTGTGTGTGCCAACTACGGAGATGACATGCAATGCCTGATTCCCCCCACCCCCCTTACTGGGAATCATGCCACTGACTCACTCGCCGTCAGTACTATTTATGCTTGGTTTGAAACTTGGATGTGTATCAATGGCCTTGCTCCTAACAATTCAAAGACAGAACTTATGGTTATAGGTAATTCTGTGCACCTCCTGAAGTTAGGCCCAGAATATCAGAGCTTTGACATCGCTGGTTGTACCATCACCACCCAGACCAAAATCAAGACCTTAGGAGTTACACTTGAGCAAGAGCTAAATATGAAGGCTCAAGTAAATAGTCTTGCCTTAGGAACTTCTTATCATCTTAAATTGCTCGCCAAGCTCAGACCATTCTTAAATTCTACCAACTTTGCCACTATTGCACGAGCTATAATAGGAGCTAAACTTGTTTATTGCTCTAGCTTACTGATGGGCATTGCTAAAGGCGAACGTACTCACCTGCAGGTTATCCAAAACAATGCTGTGCGCATCGAGGGATTCTGCAAAACCGGTGTGTCTGCAGCTCGGATTGCTTTACACTGGCCCCCGATCAACAGCATAATCTCTTTTAGAGAACAGTGTATTAACACAACTGTTTGTATAGAGAGAGCCCTAAGTACCTGTCGAACAGTATCGCATGGCTACCAGCCCGTAGAGTCCTAAGATCAAATAATGCCTGCCTTCTAGACACACCACGGGCCAGACTGTACATTGTGGCCCAAGTGTCTTTCCCTTACAGATCCCCTAAAATCTGGAATGCGCTTCCCCCTGATCTGAGGACTTGCTCCTCATTGGACTATTAACCATTTTGTTCCACTAGACCACTTGACTGATTGCCTTTGCATTTTCTGTCTCAGGTGTCCACCATGATTGGCATTTTTAGTTTTTTATGTTTTGTATGTTTCTGTCCAGGCGCCTCTATACCCCAGGGCCTCTTGTTCTGCACCATACAAATAAAATAAATACATTGAAAAAAAGCAGTGTAAGAAGGTAAGAGTACGTTTTGTAAGTGATTATCAGAGTACGGTTTGAAATAATTTGGCCTGGTGGCCACATGTGACACCAGCCACTTAGAGAAAGGTTGAAAGTGAGAAGATGGGGGACACAATTTTGAATATAGATGACAGCATTACAAACACATTAGTGTGTCAAAATATAATGATTTTGTTATTTGATTTTGATGTGCATTTATCATGGTGTGGGACATGTTGTTTAGCTGTTTTTCCCTAGATCTTCTCCGGCTAGAGGACATAAGGAAATTACCCAGTGTTTTATGACATAATGTTTCATCTATATGTAAGGTAATGTACGTGTGTCACTTGTATTCTATAGAAACACTAGATCCCCTCCACTCTAGAAGGGATGGGCTGAGTGATGAGGTAAGGTCCCAATGGCATCCAGGCCAGAGGGGATATCACCATTAGGGGCTGCATGTAAGATGAGAACAACATGGTAACTCACTCGCAATTAATTATTGATCAACTAAATAACTTGTGAATACAATATATGTATATCAAAATATGAAATACTTTAGAGGTAGTATCTATAACTGGGAATACTGAAGATTGTCTTTAAGTCTTTATTTAAGGATGCTCTGTGCCCAGGCTGAGACAATGGCCACACATCTGGAGATGAGCCAGACAAGCAACACCAGACACGCTGAAGAAAGGTCCCCCTGACTGTCTGACTGGGGAAAGAGGTGCATAGTGTTGACAGATCAAACAGCGTTATAAAATAAAAGAATAGTGAGAAGGATACAGGATTATGGGTTCCTAATAATGCTGCTAATTTTTCCGTTTTATTTTTGGGGAATTTTTTTTTCTAATGCTTTCATTGATGTATCTGGATGGCATATGCGTTAGGCAGAAAATAATCATGATTGTGGTACGTGACATACTCGCTCTTTCTTTAATTCTAGGAAAGTTTGTGTCTAGCTTGCTTTGGGGTTTAATTTTGCTTTAATATTGAAAGGGCAACCAAGAGCTGTGTTAAGGTTCTAATGGTGTCCTATTTAAGTACACTACACTAGCCTGAGTAAAGAGCTGCCGCATACATACACACAACCCCTAGAAACAAAAACAGACTTACCAACAACAATGGGGACATGTTTCCCCCATAATATGAATGATTACCAGAGACTCGATATGCCGCCATTAAGAGAGGCGAGTGCCCACAGACCTCGAACAACATGTCTTAAGCCCCTCTTGAAAGATTCCATCTGCACATACATGTCCCGGGGCAGGGTGAGCAAATCAGATTGGCTAGAGAAAAATAATCCATGAGAAGGTCTTTAAGCCTTTTCCTTGCCAGCAGGCGCGACAGCAAGAAGCCGGGCAGTGCGGGTTGGGGATGCGTTGGGGTGCTAGACGCTGCAGCTTCAAGGTAAGCGATTTCTTAGACAGACACTCTTTCTTTCCCAGTATATACCCTTCTCTAGCATATATTGCCTTCTTTTTAGCTGTAACTTTAAAAATGGCCTGTCCTCCTACCCTGGAAATTAGCCTTAGCTGCCGGAAAAATTGCACGGGAAGCATTGTGCTTCAATATCTACAAGAATTCAGGACCGGCTATGAAGTAGCGAAACCTGATGCACCCACTCACGAGGACGGCATAAGTATTGAAAATACAGATTTATTAAAAGTGAAACCTCCAGCTCTCATGCACAGAGAATGAAAATGCAGTAAATGCTCAGCAGAATTTAAATGTCACAGATAACGCTGGCAACTTTCTCCCTATAAACAATCTGGACAGCCAAGCTAACATCAAAAGTAATCTGGAACAAAGCCAATGCCTGTTCAACATTGTGCTACTAAACGCAAGATCCCTTAATACTCATGCAATAGACGTACATGATTTTATTTTGGAACATGACCTAGATACCACAGAAACCGGGTTATAAGACCCCTGTGGCCCCATTATGGAGATAGCCGTACCAGCCAATTATAAGTTATTTTCAGACAACCACACCAGCACTAAAGGTGGGAGAGTATCTATTATTGTGAGAGAAGAGCTATCAGATTGCCATTATCTGCGGAGGATGTGTGATCTTACATTTAAAACTGAAACGTGATCCAAGAAATTCTCTTAAACCTTTGTTGCTATATCGGCCACCTAAAAACATGCCAGATTTTAATGAAGAACTAACTCGAATCTTAAAGCCCGTAAAATAAAACTGGAATTACCACATTACATTTGGGTGATTTTAATTGTTGGTTCCAGGATCCAACAGATCAGGAAGCAGCGCAACTGGAGCACAATCTAAGGAGTGCTTAATTTGCTATCTTAAATACAGAACCTACCCATTCTGAAGGTACAATTCTGGACTGGGTGGCTTCTAGAAACATCCAAGTAGAGATTATGGTGACCAAGCCCTACATTTGGTCGGACCACTGCATTATACTCATCCAGACCTTTTGTAAACAAACAATGGATGTCTCTCACGCTCCACTTAAGAAAATCCATACTAGGAATTTTAAAAAGGTTACCATAACTGATCTGAATAAGGGGATCATGTCGGTAATGGGACTTACATTGGATGAAGATAAACCAGAGTTCCTAATTACCACCTTTAATTCAATCATGAATAAAATGCTAGACCAGTTGCACCCTTCAAAACGTCTGTCATGAGAAACAAAACCCATTCCAACGACTGGTTTACCAAAGAATTAAAGACAGGCCGTACGCCTTTGGATGAAAACCAAGTCTGACTTTCACAAACATGCCTGGAAGGAACTTAAGAAAAGTTACAAGAGCGCTACACATAATGCTAAGAAAGACTTCGGGAATCAAATTGCCAGGGCCGATAAGAGTTATTGAACTCTTTAATATAATAAAGAAGATCAAAAATCCTAGACAACAACCAATTTCTTTCATACCTTCCAAAAATGACTGCAATGTAATACAAAAATCTTCGCCAATAAAGTTCTAGTGGCTAGAGATTAGATAAAAAATTCAGCCGTAGTTATCTCAGGCGATAACTTTGCATCTTTGAGCAATTGTAATAAGATTAGTGTTCCTATTGAGATCACTGAGGTCAAAGAACAGGACCTTGCTTTCCAATATATAAACACAGCAGAACTCTTGGAAATTATGAAGAGTATGCACCCCAATGCTTGTTTAGGTGACATCCTTCCCCCCCCATGGTAATCTTGGCTAATGGAAACATCTTTGGTCCTTTCCTCATTCGTTTTATTAACTCCTCATTTACATACGAGGAGGTTCCTAGAAACATAAAGTGAGTTAAGGTCACCCCCCTCGTCAAAAAAGAGGGGAAATATCCTAATGATATTTCCAATCTAAGACCAATCACAAATACCCCTTTTTTCAAAAAATTCTTGACAAAGTAGCCACAAAACTCTAAGACGTCTTAGAGCACAAAAATGTCCTCCATCAAAAATAGTCAGGCTTTAGGCCTTACCACAGTATGGAACGTGCTCTCCTGGATTTGCACTCAGACATGTTGGACATTATGGACTCAGGCGGATGTGGCTTGCTGGTCCTTTTGGACCTGTCAGCGGCATTCGACTTAATAGACCATGACACTCTAATGGCAGCATTGGATAAAACAGGTAAGTGTTCACCCAACGCTGTAAAGTGGATTCACTCCTTCTCGTCCGAAATGGTTTCGGCTGTCTACTGGGGGGAGGCCCTGTCAAATTATGCCCCCATCACCTTCGGAGTGCCACAGGGAGCATGCAAGTCCCCTGCCTTGTTCAATCTTTACATTAAGCCCATGTTGGAGGATATAAATATCCGTTTGACCAACTACGCTGACGACACTCGGCTTTTGCTGAGATTGGATGGCAACTATGACCAGGAAACTATTAGACTAAATTATGTCTTTAAAAAACAGTAAAATAATGGATGGTCGAGCATTGGATGTGTCTAAATGATGCTAAAGTAGAACTGTTACTTTTCGCCTCCCCATCAGAGATCTAAACTAGATCACCTATATAAAAACTTCATGTTAGATGGAAGCGTGATTAATATGGAGACAAAAATCAAAACCCTGGGCACAGTATTGGATTGTAATGTTATTTCTGATGCTCAAGTGAATAGCATCATATATAACACCCAATACCATCTGAAACCTTTGAGGAAAATTAGACTGTTGATTTCAGACAAGAACTGTGAAACATTGGCAGGGGATTGTCCCTCAAGAATGGATTATTGCAATGCCCAGCTGGGCGGTGCCTCAAAAAAGAATGTGCATGCCCTCCAAGCGGTACAAAATAATGCTGTTCATGTTATAAAACAAGTGCCACGAGGTGAGTACATTCTCCAGTCCTCGTGCTATAGCTCTCGAGCTTTTACTGCGTTTTGCGATTTTTCAAGGAGTTTAATCTATTTATTTCGGTCAATTGAGCCTCAAGCTCCACCGTTTCTACTTCCGATCAACGTGGACCCGTTTTGGAATTTTCTACGACCCTCAAGGGCAAAGTTTTCGTCGAGTTACGCTTCTTGGAGGATTCCAGAAGACCTTGAGGTCTACCCAGTGGACATGGACCAGGACAAAAGGAAGCTCGACGCCCGGATCCAAGCTGTTCAGGAACTGCTCTGGATGCGGATTGCAGAATGTCTTCAAGGAGGGCGAGCATTCTAGATGCTTCTACTGCCTTCACGAAGACAAAACGCACGTGGAGAAGGACTGTGCATTTTGAAAGAACATGTCGGAACGGACCATGAAGGATCAGCGTATCCGCCTCACCAACTGGCTGGAAGGGAAGAGCCCAGCGGTAGGTGATAAGAAGAAGAGGTCCAAGCAGTCTTCTAAGTCCTTGAGGGCGCTCTGGCGACGGGGGCCCAACAAAAGGCTAAGCACCGCGGGTCTGCGGCCACTGGGAGTGCCGAACGGTCTGGCTCCTCGGCTGCCAGGCAGGGTGCGCTTTCACCGATGCCATCAACCACGAGCCAACGCTCTGGCTCGGGGAAGAGGAAATCGGAGTACCCGGGTAAGCTTCTGGAGAAGCCTCGATCGATCCCGACGGAAACAGCCGAGGGGGAGCGAGGCAGTGACCCTACCCCCCAATGTGAAGGCCGCAAGCGCGCCTAAAGTCGTGAAGGCCTTGATTCACCCAGCTAAGGCCTCTATCGAGGTAGTCGTGGCGGCCCTGGCAAAGCCTGTGGTGGCTACTCCAGTGGAGGCCACCTCGGGGCCCAGAGTTTCCCTGCCTCTACAGTGGGAATCCTCTTTTCAGCCCATCGATAAGACCCCTGTGAGAACCCCGGTGAAAAAAGAGGGGGGGGGGCGGTGGCCATCACGGACACAGATTCAGCCTCTGAAGAGGAGCTGGCTGGAGTTGTGAAGATCCTCAGCAAGAAGTTCGAGGAGGTCCGGTCCCATGGGAGGGATCCCAACGAGGCGGACGAAGAGAGCCCGTCGCAGCCAGAACTGAGCCTCATGACAACTCGGGAACCATCTTGATGGCGATCCAGGCCTTATGTACGGAGATAAGGACGAGGTTGCCCATACCCCCAACGGACGATCCAGCTGAACCTGGCCCGTTGGGGAGCCTTCCAAGCAAGGGGAGGAGAGTTCATCCACCGCGCCCTTCCAGCCTTCGCAGCCTTCATCTCCTTCCCCTGGTCCTAGGGATGACACGGGAACAGAGACGGCCACGACGGGGACAGATGATGATGACGACGGTGGTGACGACGGGATGGGCCTTCCATCACCACCTCCTCGGGCCTCCCCGCCCGACGAAATTGGCTCCTTTCACGCCATGATTGCCAGGGCATCTGAGCTCTTCGAGCTCTGCCCCAAAGAAAAGAAGAAGGAAGGTTTCCTCTATCAACGGCGTGAGGCCAAAGGGAAGACGGTCCTCTCGGTCCCGTTACTTGATGGCATCTGGGACGAGGGACTGTTGCTCCTGAAGAACCTGTCCACGACCCATGCCAAGAGAGACCGGTATGAGAAGAAGTACCGGGTCCCGGATTCCACCCCTCTGTGGCCTAGGGCGCAGCCGACCCCGGACTCGGTCGTCTCGGCGGCAGCCAAGAAGAAGGCGGCAGGAGCTATGGCTTTGACTTCAACCTCCCCCCCCAGACGGTGAGGGGAGGAAACTGGACGCCATGGGGCGACGGGTCATCTCGTCGGCGACGACGACGATTAATGCAGCCAACGCCCTAGCGATTGTGGCCCGCTACGACAGGGAGCTTTGGTATAAGATCGCTCCTCTGCTGGGCTTCCTCCCGGATGACAAGAGGGCGGAGGCCTTGGAGATTCTGCAGGAAGGAGAGGTGGCGTCGGACCATGCCATAACGGTGGCCACGGACATTGCTGACACCGGTTTCCACCAGTTGGGCAACAGTGTTTGTCTTCAACGGCGTGGTTGGCTCAAGGCGACCGATTTCCACCAGAATGTGCAAACCAGAGTTTTGGACATGCCCTTCGACGGGAACAACCTATTTGGCAAGACAGTGAACGAGTCGCTGCAGGCCATCAAGGCCGACACGGAGACGGCCCGGACCTTGGGGGACTTGCAGCAACGACGCCCACCCTTTCAGAACTCTGGAGGCAAGCAAGGTGCCTCCAAAGAATTCGGTGGCGGCTCCTCGACGTACCGCCAGGCGGCCCGCTCCTCGTCACAGGAGGCCTACAGAGGACGCGGCAAGTCAGGAGGATCTCGTCGTTGTCAAGGAGGCCAAGGCGGCAAGGCTGCTGCCAAGCAGGACTGAACCGGCCGTAGCGTCAGGCCCCCACCTGAGCAACCCGGTGGGAGGCCGACTGGCGAAGTTCGTCAGCGTGTGGGAGTCCATCTCCACCGACCGATGGGTGCTGGATGCCCTGGCCCGGGGGCATACTCTGGAGTTTCTAAAGAAGTGCCCCCACATTCCACCCATAGGCCAGGAAGGAAAACCACGTCCCTCAACTGCTGCTGGAAGTAAGGGCGATGCTCAAGAAAGGAGCCATGGAGCTCGTCCCAAAGAAGCTCCGGGGCTCCGGAGTGTACTCACGATACTTCCTCGTATGAAAGAAGACCGGCGGTTGGCGACCCATCTTGGACCTTTGTCGTTTAAACAAGTACATCAAGGCCCAGAAGTTCTGGATGGTCACCCTCCAGCACGTGCTGGGGCAGCTGGAGGAGGGTGACTTCCTATTGTCGCTGGACTTGGAGGATGCCTACTTTCACATCCCCATTCTAAAAGGACATCGAAAGTTTCTCAGATTCGTAGTCCAAAGACGGCACTACCAATTCAAGGCCCTTCCCTTCGGATTGAAGTCGGTGCCCAGGGTATTCACCAAGTGCCTAGCACCAGTGGCGGCGCGGCTGTGCCTGCAGGGTATCCACGTCTACACCTACCTGGACGATTGGCTCATCCAAGCAAGGACAAGAGAACTTGCCGTCGGGCACACAGCGAAGACTGTCCAACTGCTCACGGATCTGGGTTTCTCGATCAACTTCACGAAATCCTACCTGGTTCCGTCAAAGGTCGCACTGTTTCTGGGAGCCAAGCTCGACACAGTAGTGCGACTGGCCTCCCCGTCGGAGGAAAGGATGAAGGCCATTATGGGCAAGGTGCAGCGGCTGTTGGCCATGGATGTGGCCAGGGTGAGGTCCATCAAGTCCCTTCTCGGCATGATGTCCTCGTGCATCTACCTAGTGCGCCTGTGCAGACTGCGGATGCGGCCACTGCAAGAGTTCCTCGACGCCCGGTGGATGCAAGCAGCGGGCAGCTTTGAAGACAGGGTCCCGCTTAACGAGACCTTCCGCCAAGCGATTTGGTGGTGGGGCGCCCGCGCGCTCTTGGCGGTGGGTGCGGACTTCCAGACCCCGGCGCATCAGGAGACGGTGATGACGGATGCCTCCCTGGAGGGGTGGGGAGCACACACCAGAGATCTCCATGCAAGAGGCCTTTAGCTCCTGGAGGAGAGGTCACTACATATCAACATCCTGGAGCTCCGAGCTGTGTTCTGGGCCCTCAGGTCGTTCCTCCGTCCCTCAAGGGCAAGGTGGTGAGGATCTTCACCGACAACACCACCATGATGTTCTACATCCGGAAGCAGGGAGGCACCAGATCCCCAGCCCTATCCAAGTAGGCCCAGGATCTGTGGCACTGGGCCGTCGCCCAGGGGATGTTTCTGGTGCCTTTCCACCTGGCAGGAATAAAGAACACCATTGCAGACTCGCTCAGCAGGGAGCTGCGCTCGTGCCACGAGTGGGAGCTGCGGCAGGATCAAGTGGATCGGCTATTCCAACGATGGGGCAGCCCCCAGATCAACCTATTAGTGACGGCGGCAAACAACAAGTGCCGGAGGTTCGCCAGCAGGTTTCCCCAGCCAGGGAGCATGGGCGATGCCTTCTCATTCCCCTGGGACGGCCTGTTCCTGTACGCGTTCCCACTGTTGCTGTTGTGACTCATCAACCAACTAAAGAGGTCCCGGTGCAGGATGATCCTCGTCGCACGGGCGTGGCCGAGACAGATCTGGTTCCCGGACCTTCTGGACTTGTCAGCGTCCCCCCCCAGTCAAGCTGCCAACAGACACGGATCTCCTCGCCAGAGAAGGAGGCGCCATCCTCCATCACGACCCAGGGTCGCTGAACCTGCAGGCCTGGCTCCTGCAGCACTAGAATTTGGAGGGTACGATATCCCGGCAGACTGCAAGGAGGTGCTTGCAAAGGCTAGGGCGTCCTCAACTCTCAAGTGCTATGGACATAAGTGGAAGAGGTTCTCGGTCTGGTGCTGCGCACAGAAGATTAACCCTCTATGGATTACGGCCCCTCAAGTGCTGCCGTACTTATTGTCGTTGGCCAAGGCGGGGCTGGCCCATGCCTCCATCAAAATCCATCTGGCGGCTATCTCCCGCTACACCAGAACTCTGGGGCGCACATCCCTGTGGTCCCATCGCCTGGTGAAGGAGTTCATGAAGGGACTGTTCCAATTGTTCCCACCGGTGAGGGCTCCGGCCCCGGCCCCGGCGTGCGAGCTCAACGTGGTGCTGAGCAGGCTCATGGGGCCGCCATTCGAGCCTCTGCATTCTGCACCATTGAAGTTCCTGTCGTGGAAAGCAGCGTTTCTTGTGGCCATCACCTCCGCACGACGAGTGGGAGAGATCCAGGCCCTCTCCTGTAAACCTCCATACCTGATTTTCCACGAGACAAGGGTGGTGCTGAGGACACAACCCTCCTTCACGCCCAAGGTGCCGTCGGACTTCCATCTCAACGAGCCCTTGGTGTTACCTGTATTCTTCCCGCCACCTTCGTCGCCGGCCAAGAGGACTTTGCACTCGCTGGATGTAGCTAGAGCGCTGAAGTTCTATGTGGACCGCACAAAGAGTTTTCGGAAGCCATCACAGCTGTTTGTGAACTTTGGACCTGTGAACCAAGGAAGGCCTTCTCGAAGGCTTCCATTTCCAGATGGCTCTCCGGCTGCATCATGCACTGTCACCGGTTGGCAAACCGACCATTGCCCGGCCGTCCGAGAGCCCATTTGACCAGAGCGATCGCTGCTACCATGGCGTTCCCATCTGGTGTGCCCCTGCTGGACATCTGCAGGGCTGCTACGTGGAGGTCGACGCACACCTTCACGAGATTCTACTGCGTCAACCGGGATTCCAGGGAGGAGTCCAGAGTCGGCCAAGCAGTGCTGCGCAACCTGTTCCCTGAAGGCGGGCCTGGTGAGGAGGTAAGAGTTGCTTATTGTTGAGTAGATGAGATGCTTAATGTTGAGCCTTGCCACCTCCCGTGGTTGTGCATGTGTGTACTGCTATGTATTCTTGTATTCATGAGCATGTGAATCCATCCCAGACCCCACGCTGGAGAAGGTATAAGTTACTTACCTGTAACTGTTGTTCTCCAGCATGGGTCTGGCATGGATTCACATGCGAACCCTCCCACCTACCCCTCTGCGGCTCTTCACTTGGTCCTACTGCCACTTTACGTGCTACCAAATCTGAGGATTGCTATCAGGGGAGGGGCTTAGGGAGAGGGCAGTCATTGGCTGGGGACACTATGACCCAGAGACCAGTGATTGGTTACTACTAAGAAAGACAGTTCAGAAACAAAACTGAAACTGATTTTTTTCTTTACAGAGGATTCCCAGCCTGACGACGGGGAATATTCATGAGCATGTGAATCGATGCCAGACCCATGCTGGAGAACAACAGTTACAGGTAAGTAACTTTTTTTTTATTTATTTCTTTTTAAATTTCTTTATTGGTTTTTTACCATAACAAACAACAAAAACAAACATACAGACAGTTATTACGCGGCATAACTGGCGCATTAGCACATTTCTTGGATTTCATTGTACTTCCGCAGCACCAGGGTCTTCTGGCGGCTCCATCATTCTTGTGCAGCCACTTTGTTGGGTCATCCCAGAGTTTTTGCCTGAATTGTCTCATCATGGGGCCTTGTACCGGGCTTCCTTGTTTTCCTCACTGGTCGTTGGACCCTATGGGATCGTCGCTGTCTCCTTCTTCCCTATTGTCGAATAGGTCCTGCATCAGGGTGTTCCACGCGGCCAGTTTTTGCGCTGTCTCCCCCTCTCCTCTTTTCACTGCTCTAATCCACACCGCGGTCTCTGCCAGTGCCCACTTTTGAAGGTCTGACCACCATGCTTCTATGTTCGGGCCCTCCCTTGACTTCCATGTCATTGCTATTCTCCTTTTTGCCAGTATAAGTATTAGGTCTTTCATTTTCGCTAGGTGCGACTCATGTCTGCTTCCTCTCGGGAAGAGTCCCAGCAAGTATTTTTCAGGGTGCTCCGCTTGTATTTGAAGTCCACTTTGCGCTATTTTGGTTCTGATCTTATCCCAGAAGGCTTGTATCACCGGGCAGGTCCAGAACATGTGTGTCATGTCAGCTCCCTCCGCCAGGCAGCGGGGGCACCTGTTTAGATGTTCCCTCCCCATCTTGTTCATTCTCTTGGGCGTGAGGTATGCTCGGTGCGTTACGTATAACTGTGCCTGCCTGAACCGTGCGTTCCTTGACACTTTTTTTGGGTATCGTAGCACCCTGGCCCATTCTTGATCACTGAAGGGCCTCTGAAGTTCCTCTTCCCAGCCCCTCCTCGTGTGTGGTTCCTGTGAGTTTTCTGTTTTTAACAATTGTTCATATAGCCTGGAAGTTGTGTGGGTTCCTTCTGATATATCGTACCATGCGTCTAGCTTTGTCATATCCTCCTCCTCCTGGTTTGTCTGCTCTGGCCATCTTTTTTTGATGTTTCGTATCATGCCGTTGTAGAGGATGAATTGGCCTTCATGTATCTCGTATTCCTCCATCATTTCTTGAAAGTCTGCCCACCTTTCCCCTCTTGTCAGGTCTCCAATTTGTGCCACGCCTTTGGCTTCCCAGTGCGCTCGATATGCCACCAGCATGTTTGAATTCGCCCCCAAGAGGCCCGCCAGTGGGATCTGCGTCGAATACGGGTCTTTCTCCCCCTGGAGTCTCCATGCCCTCTTCCATAGTCCCACTGCGATGGTAAGCATGTTCGGGAGGGTCTTGAGCAGAGGTTTATCGAGCCACGGTATTTCTCTCAAGTAGTATCTTTTCAGTGCTGGCTGAAAGGTAATTGTGTCAATTGTTTCGTCTTCCCCCAGCCACCTGACTGCGAACTGTAGCTGTCCTGCCAAATAATATTTCTCAAAGTCCGGTATTCTGATGCCACCTTCCTCATAGTCCTTCTGGAGTGTCCCCATTGCGATCTTGTTTCTTCCTCCCCCCCACAGGAAGGTTCGTGTTATTGTGTTTAATTTGTTGAAGAAGGTTTTGGGAATTGTGTATGGGATGTTCGTGAAATAATATAGAAGGCGCGGCAGCACAACCATTTTCAGGAGGGCCGCTCTCCCCATCATCCCCAGTGGTAGTGTTCCCCAGAAGGCCATCGACTTCTGTATCTTTTCCAGCGCCACCAATGTGTTGGTTCTGTGGGTATCGGCTGTATCATGATGCATCTCTATTCCCAGATATTTGAAGGAGTTTGGAGCCCACGCCAGGCCCAGGTCCGGGAGGCCACCCGGGGGGACCTGTTTTAGCCCTGCCAATGGGAAAAGCAGGGATTTCTCTTTATTTATTGCTATGCCCGATAACCTGGTGTATGCCCCGATCGCCTCTAGGAGACATGGTAGGTTAGCGGCTGGGTTCTCCACAAATAGCAGCATGTCGTCCGCGTATAGCGAAACTTGGTGGAGGACCCCGTCTATGTCTATCCCGGTGTCCCTATATTCTGATCTGAGAAAGGCCGCAAACGGCTCCAGGGCCAGGATATATAACATTGGCGATAGTGGGCATCCCTGCTTGGTTCCCCTGTGTAACCTCCACTCCTTTGACACAAATCGCCCTGTTTTCACCCTTGCTCTAGGATCATTGTATAGCAGCTTGATCCACCGGAGGAACCCCTCTCCTATGCCATAGTGAGCGAGCACACTGATCAGCCACTCCCAGCGGACCGAATCAAAAGCTTTGACAGCGTCCAGGGACACTATTGCGCTCTTGCCCTGTTTCCGGTTTGTCTCATCAATCACGTGGTGCAGTCTACGGAGGTTCCATGACGTGTTTCGCCCCGGGACATAGCCTGTTTGGTCCGGATGAATCAGAGTGGCCACTACCTGTTTCAGGCGGTTGGCTAATACTGCTGTCAGTATTTTGGCGTCCTGGTTGATAAGGGAAATCGGCCTGTAGGAGGCGCATTCCCTGGGTGATTTCCCTGGTTTTAGGATCGGGACGATTATTGATTGGGACATGCTAGTCGGCAGTTGTCCGCTCTCATATGCACCTTGATATGTGTCAGCTAGCTTCTGGGAGATGGTGCTCTTAAATGCCTTATAGAACTCGGCTGGGAGTCCATCCGGGCCCGGGGTCCTGCCAGTGGGGAGCTCCGCAATCACGCCCTCTATTTCTTCTACCGTGAGAGGTGTGTCCAGCAGCTGGACTTGTTCTTCTGATAGTTTAGGCAGTCTTATTTCTGCCAGTGCGTCAGCAATATCTTCTGGGTCTATCTCTGGGTTTGGGGCATATAGTTGTTCATAGAATTGGGCGAATGAGGTATTAATATGCTCTTGATTTCTGGTCTCTTTTCCCTTGTGGTCCACTAACACTGTAATGGGGTCTGTTTCGGTTTCCTGTCTGGTGAGCCACGCTAGGAGTCTACTGGGTTTATCCCCTTCCGCATGTAGTCGTTGTAGATACCTCCCATAATTCAGTCTCCCTAGCTTTTCCCAGAGCACCATACAGTCTGCTCTTAGCTTCACCAGCTCTCGGGGCTCACCCCCCTCTATCTCTGCCCGTCGCTCCCGTATTTCTATCTCCCTCTCGAGTTCACTGAGCTCCTTCATGGCCGCTCCCGTCAGCCCCCCCATCCTGCCTATTGCCGCCCCTCTTATCACCACCTTGAACGCGTCCCATAACGTGGCGCTACTTTCGACACTACCTTCGTTTTGCTCAAAGTAGTCCTCTATCGATTCTTGGAGGTGTTCCTCCAGTTCGCCCTCTCTCAGGGCCTCTGCTTGGAGCCGCCAGGTTGGTATCGGGGCTGACCTATGGGTATGTGCCCATGTCGCCATTATGGGGGCATGATCGGAGAGTGTACGTGCTTTAATGGTAATTTCTGTGAACTCTTGTAGTGATTCCCTACCCGTGAATATATAATCTATTCGTGTGAATGTTCCATGTGGTGCGCTATAATGTGTGTACCCTCTCCCCTCTCCATGTAACTGTCTCCAGATGTCGACCAGCTGCAGTCCCTCGAGGGTCTTATGTAGTTCTTTGGCTGGGGGTGCCGGCTTCCTGTGCTTGTCATCCGACCTGTCCAGGAGCGGGTTCATGGTGCAATTAAAATCTCCGGCCCAGATAAACGTCGCCTCCCTGTACTGGGCCAGCCTGGGTGCCAGCCTCTTGAAGAATTCTGTTGCGTCGCAATTTGGTGCGTAGGTGTTAACCAGGCACACTTCTCTGTGTTCCAGCATGCCATGCACCAGTACCAGCCTCCCCTCCGGATCTGTCTCTTGCTTGAGCATCTGGAATGGGACCCCCGGGGCAATCCATGTTAGTACTCCCCGCGCGTAGTTCGAATACGTGGCACTGTATATCTGCCCTCCCCACTTCTTGTTCATCTTGATCTGTTTTTCCTTGGTAAGGTGTGTTTCCTGCATCATTGCTATCTTAACCTTCATCCGGTTTAGCCATGCGTAGATCCTGAGTCTCTTGACATACGCATTAAGACCTCTCACATTCCAGGTTGCTATTGTCATGCCGTCCGGCCCCATGTCCTTTTCTTACGAACTGGCCTCATCGTCCCACCGCCGTGTCTTAGCGCTCTGCCCTCCTCCGCCACCGTATGGAAGTCCCTTGCGGTCCTTTTTTCAGGGCCCTCCTTCTTGATGCGACTGTGTTTATTGTCCCTTGTTTTGCGCTTCCTGTTGCACCTGTCACCTTGTGCTTGTGATTTCCCATGGTCTCTTGCGGTCTGTTTCTTGTTGCCTGCGCTGTATGCCGTCCATTCACACCTCATAACGTCTTTAACCCAAACAGTAACTGGTAAACTAACGCCCAGCCACCCTCCCCCTGCTCGGGCTCCGCCGCTTCTCTCATCGTGCTCCTTTGGTTGGGGCCGACTTGCAGCAGCGTGATGCCTTAAAACTGGCATCTAAACTTGTAGATTGTTCTCTCTACTGGGGCGTCTCCTCTCTCAGCCTACTGTGACTGGAGTGGGGTTGGTCGCTCCCTCGTTCATGTCTTCCGGCTTAGTTGTTGGTCGAATGTTAAGTATCTTGTGCTTGGCTGCCTTTTCCTTTTCTCCCCCCTTGTCAGGGTCTGTTTCCGTTATTGTTGGCGCTTCTTTGTCTCAGCTGGGGGATGCCCCGTGCGTCCATCCATCTGTGGGCTTCATCGGTGGAATCAAAGAAGCATGTTTTGTCCTGGTGTATTACCTTGAGTTTGGCGGGGAACAATAGCATGTATCTCACCCCTGCACACCTGAGGCGTTCCTTTGTTGGGCCGAACTGTGCTCTCTGCTTTTGGACCATGGCTGTATAATCCGGATATATAGTAATCTTGGAGGAGTGTCTGGTAATCGTCCCTCCCCCCCTTGAAAATGCCAGTATTTTGTCCCTATCCTTAAAGTTCATGATCCTGGCAATTATCGCTCTCGGGGGGGGCCCCGGGCTGAGGCCTTTTTGTTAGTGCTCTGTGTGCCCTCTCCACCACAAAGCCCTGAGACAGTGCTCCTGCCCCTATCTCTTGGAGCAGCATGTTCTCTATGTACTCCGTGGGGTCGTTGCCTTCCTCGCCCTCCGGAAGTCCAATAATGCGGACGTTGTTTCTCCTCGCCCTCCCCTCCGCATCCTCCGCTCTGCGCTCCAGGATCTTGACTCTTTGCAATACTTCTGACATTTGCGTTTGTGTTGTTGTGACCCCTGCCGTGTTTTGTTGCACTTGTTGTTCGATCTCTGCTACCCTCTCTGTCAGGTTCCGTGTGTCCTGGCGAAGGAGGCCCACGTCCACCATCACCGTGTCTAATTTGTTTTCAAGTGATGTCTTCAGGGCCCCTATTGCTGTGTCCATTTTATTCTCCAGAGATGCTGTCATGGCTGCTATTGCTTCCAGGATTGTGCCCTCGTTTGCATTTTCCGCCAGGTGGGGGGGTATCAACTACGGCCTTCGCCGCATCCGCCTGCTTTTTGTGCTCGGACGTCTTAGTGAAAGTGTTCATGGTGCTTTGCTTAGCTTTCCCCTCCATTTTCTTGTTTGGCATTCTGTCTGTGTGTGCTCGCCCCACGTGTGGGCTGTCGGTGCTGCGTCCCTCCGGTTATTGTGTCTCGACTCCCGCTTCTCTCCTTACCGGTTCGCGTGATTGTCCTCTCTGCCCGTAACCTCCCGCTATATGTGGGCACCCCGTGGGTCAGTCGGGGGCCCAGGCGCTCGCCCCGTATTGCGTTGCAGTGTTCCAGGTACTTCGGTGGCTTCCTGTTCGAGCCTGTGTACCCCTGTGAAGGTGGTTTGGCCGTTGTAGTTAGCCCCGGGCCCCCCAGGCGCAGGCCAGCTCCCCGTCCCAGTGTGGGAGGTCTGGGGAGGCGATCCGCGTCCGCTCCGTTGCGGGGGTGCGCTATTGGCGCTGAAGGTTTCTCCGCTTGTGCCGCTCACCTCTGAGGACCAGGGCCGCCGCCGCTCTCACCGGGCGTGCCTGGCCTCGTGCACATCAGGTCCAGCAGTCCGCGGGTGCCCCAGCCTTCCTCGTTTTCCTCTCGCTTCTGTGGGTTCCGTCCGCTCCTCCGCTGGCTCGATCCCTCCCGGTGTTGCGCCTGCTCTCGGTTGCGCTTCTCACCACTCGGGGCCCCTGCGTCCTTCTCACTCCTGGCAGCTGCGCACGTCGCACACCAGGTGATTCCTGTGTTCCCCTCCGAGGCTACCGCTGGGGTCGCTGAAGGATCAATTTCTCCCGATGCACGGGCGCCTCCCTCTCTTTACTCCGAGGCCGCGGCTCCGTCCGCCATGTTGGATTTCGCGGACCTTCCTTGTCGTCGGACGTTCGTCTGGATCGGCGCTCCGATTTCGCCCCAAATCTCACTCAGCAGTGGACGGATGTTTCTCCTACTGTACCCTGCTTTCGGGTCGTTGCAGCGTTCGCCTGAATGTCACCAAGCCGGATTATTACGCGGATCGTGACGGGAGCTCGGTCTCAAGGCAAACTCACTCCATGGGCTCAAGCCACGCCCCCCAGTTACAGGTAAGTAACTTGTTACTTACTTTACATCTAAAGGGCTTCACTGGCTCCCTATCAGAGGCAGAATCCAATTCAAAATGGTGGTCTTTATTCATAAGGCAGTCTATGGCACAACCCCTGAATACTTAAAGGAAACATTGCGTTCAAGTAACACTATGTTATGAATCAAGTCCACACAGGAATATTCAACCCACAGCAGAAAAGGCAGTTAATGATTGTAAATCGCAGCCACGGGTGAGGAAAATACAAGATAACAGTTTTTCAGTGCTGGAAAATCCTCCAGTATCAAGATTGCAACAGTGGAGAGCCAATGTTCCTTGAGGAACAACCCGGTTATGCCCACCAAGCCAAAGGAAGGGAGAACCAGTGCAGCCCTGTGGGCCCACAACAAAGCACAGAGCATAATGGTCACAGCAGAAGTTTCAAGCTGGATTGCAGAGCCCTCCTTCACTCCAAGGGGGATTCCTTTGCCATATCACCTTGGAATGAACCCCTGCACCCAGCAAAGGCATGGTGCAAAAACCACCACTCCCACAAGGATCCCAGTCGCTCAATGCACATCAAGCCGCGCAGGCACATTGCTCTATCCAAACATCTGACATCCGCCCAATCAGGGACAGTCACCTCTCAAAATCCATCCCAGCCAAACACACAGGACGCTGATTCCAGACATCCATCAACACACATACATTCAAGCCTTATCTGGTCAGATCTACTGTTCTCCCTGTCCAGGGATCCTCTGGGAAATCATCATCAAAGACAGGAGCAACTATCTTGCCTGGCTGTCAGCCAACAAGCGAGCCCAGCAAGAGCAGCCACTGCCTTTTACCTTTTCAGTAGTACATAGCAGTGGATTTTAGTGGTGTGCTCTGTACAGCCATATCTGGGGTACAGCTCATACCCCCAAACTCTGAATCAGGTAAAACTACCACCAATCACAGATGTACATAAACACAAAGCAGCAAGAGCCCTAGTCACACTGGACGTTAGAAAGATTGTCCTAGATCCAAGCACAGAGCCCAGAAAAACCAATCCAAATGTCTGAATCTCAAAGGGGAAAACCCAAACGAGAAGTCAAGGATCAAGGTTATAGGTCACAACAGGGGGTGTGGTGGGGTGGGGTGGAGATAAGGGGGTTTTACCAGGAGAAAAGGGCAGCACACAACTAGGAAGCACCCACTCAGCACAGCCTAGAAAAACCAACTTATATTGCCCTGGCAAAAATGCCCATGAGTTACACTGCGAGTAAGCAACTATGCAGGTCACAGTTCTCAGGGTAAGTGACGTATCCAGAAGTCACCCATAGACTGCAAAAGCACTTCACAGCCAAACCCAGAGGTTTCCCAGCTCAGGTTTCCAAATGTTCTCAAATCTCGAATGCTAACCAGACAGACAAAGGGAAATCCATGATCAGAGGTGAAAGGGGCTGCCAAATTATAGGCATAGCCTGCAAAAGGTGTGGATGCTCACATCCTGCGCTCCATGCTTTCTCATCTCACAGGCACAAAGCAAGTCCATGGGAAAAAACCAGCCAGCAAGCCTATAATAATGGAGCTCCAAAGTCATTGCTCAGTTGGAGTGGTGCAAGGCATGCAGGCACAATCCCTGGCCAAGGAGGACAATGACAATGCCAAAGCCCTGGATAAGGCCCTGTGCTTAGGAAAGGTGTACCAGGTGGCACAGAATCGTACAGAATCAGAACTGCAGTCAGTGGCCACAAACTCTGTCAAGAGGTGGGAGAACCAGTGGAGCCCCCTGGTTCGAGAGCAGGCCCTGAGCACGAAGGTCGCAGCAGAAGTCATCTTGGAAAGAGCCCCAGCACAACAAAGTCATGGCAAAGAAAACCACCACTCCCACAGGGATCCCGGCTGTTGGATGCATATCCAGCCATCAAGTGCACTGCTCCACCCAAACATTTGGCATCCACGCAATCGGGAACAGTCACCACACACAAACCCTCCCAAGCAAACGCACAGGACGCAGACCCAAAGTGTAACCCAGTGTGACAGATGGCTGCAAGAACTCCACAATTCACTTAGATCTTCTCAATGTCTTTATCATCAGTCTGTAGATGTTGATCAGTACTGGATTGCCAAACTAAGGGGATTCCCTGGCCTAGTCTCAACTTCCTGTGGTCTCCCTTCACACTACACTACTCCCCAGATGGTTACAAGGATTAGAGAAAGGTAACCTCTACTATCTATTACAAGCGAGGGCCTAAAGCCCGCAATCTTCTCTACCGCACTCCCTTCGAGAATTCCTGATTGGCCAGCTACTCTGATATTCTCCCATGACCATCATGAACATGGTGTGAATTTTTTATCTCGCATCTCAAACTTTCACACGCTCCTTACTCTTTCCCTCTGTTCAGCACCTTTGTCCTCCTTCCTTTGTCTTCTACCTCTTTCCATCCTTCTTTTCTCTCCGCTTATTCTCGCTCTCAGTCCCTGCGATGTTTCTCCTTTTCTTGTCCTTTCTCTCTCACCTACCTTTCCCTCCTGTCACACTTACTGTTTTCCCCCATCCAATGTTTTCTCACTCTCCTGCTCGCCCTCCTATTATCCAACCTCCATCCTGTAAACCTGGCTCTTCTCTTTCACCCTCACTTTGACTCTCTCACTTTCATTCACTCACTCTTGCTGAACTAATCTCTCTCTCTGCACTCAGTCTCCCCATCTTTTCCCTCTTGCTTCATCACCCGGTATAACACTTTTTCTCATAACAGTCACTCTACACTCATACGCTTGGCACCACTCTCTCAATCACAATACCTCACCATCCCTCAATTCCACAATTTCCAATACATCCGCAGCAATCTGCTCCTACTTCTGTTCTCCACCTGGTCTCTCAGTCTGCCACCTCTCCTTCAGATTGCTCATCCTTGCATGCCTTTTATACCGACGCCTTACTCCCAGATCGCTTCCTTCTACTTCCCTTTGGTTTTTGCTACACCTGACCTTTCAAGCCAATCTATTGGAGTCAAGTCCCAATGCCGAAATCCTTTAAGAACCTGTTTAATCCCTGCCCCTTTGCCCCATGTGAGTGTTTGTGGGGTTTCCATGGTCATGTCCCATCACTGTCAGCCACTTGCTTTGCCCTCCTGTTGACCAGGGATGTCTATGCAGCTTCTGAAGGATGCGAGACTTGCGTACAGTGTTGACGTTTCAGCTCGTGGAGGTTTGCAACTGAAAATTTTGTACAGAATTCTGGAACTGGCGGTTTTAAAAGAAAGAGAACTTAAGCCAAATACAAGACTGCAAGGCATGGTGCGATAAACAGCAGTACCAAGGTCACAGGTATGTTTGGCACAATTGGGGGGGGGGGGGGGGTTCATGGGCTTGGGCCCTCCCAACTCCCTCACTCATCTGTGGGGTAGGACCAGTTCTGGCATATGCCAGAGTAGGCTACCTACTCTAGGTTATGAGGGCCCGACCCTCTCGATAGGGTAAAGTCCCTGGCCATGTCACACCCAGACACATCCAAACACATTGGGTTCGCCAGGCTCAGTCTCAATCCAAAACCCAGGTAGGCCACAACCATACACAGCACACACCTGCCCACAAAGGCTTAGTGCAATGGACACCTACAGAATCAAGGGAGAAATCCATTTAGTATTTTAAGCAGGTGACATGGTTGGGATTCCAATGCACATTGTAATATAACTCTCACTGAACATAATTAACCATTTTTTAATGTCTAGGAACAGTCACACTACATTATTCGTTGTGGAACAAATGGAAATGGAAACCCCAGGAGGGTTTCCCCTTTTTTACCTCTGCCCCAGTTATTTATTCTCATGGCCAGAGGTGAAAGTGGGAAGGCTCCCCTCTTGCCAACAGCTCCTTGCCGGCAGGTAAGGGTTCCGTGAACCGCTGATTATCTAAATTATACATTGTCATAACAGATAGCAACGCCTGATAAAATGGAACAACAAATACAATTGATGGCCGGAATGCAAAACCTAACCACAGAGATGCAACATCTCAAAACCGTAAATGCAGTCCTAAGGCAAATGATCGCTCATACCCCCCACCCCCAATTTGACCTACCCCCAGGAGCTTTACCTCGAGGTAAGATTGACGGAAACCCCAAGAAACTCAGGGAGATTCTTGATTCATGCGTAGTACAATTCTCTTTCAAACCTGCATATTTCCCAACAGACCGTACTAAAGTCAGACATATGATTTCAAATTTAGCTGGTGCTGCCTTAGTTGGGCCACTCTCTTAGTAACCACCAATAATCCCATTTTAGATTCATATCCAGGATTTACTAACAGTATCCGCACCATGTTGCACCATGTTTGGCAGACAAGAAATAGTCATATCGGCGCAGGAACATCTCCTTGATTTTAAACAAGGAACCATGGACACATTGACATTTGTCACCCAATTTAAACAAATGGCACACAAGACCGCATGGTCAGACGACTCCTTAATAACTCTGTTAAGAATGGGCCTCAACGAGGAATTAAAAGATGAGATATCTAGGCTTCCTCGTACAGGTAATTTAGCAGAAATGATCACAATGGTCATGCAACTGGATTACAGAATCCAAGAAAGACTAAGAGTCGGGTCCTCTCGACCAGTTGAGACTCCCCATTACAACCTCAAGACGCATAAGGAAGAAGAACCAATGCAAGTAGGGGCCGCCAGAGGCCATCTCACTTCAGAGGAGAGACCAAGACGTAAACATTTCAAAAGTCCACAAACTCGAAGACTGTCCTCTAGTTCCTCCCTGACGTTCAGGAAACGCTGTTTCCCAGTCCTAAAGGGAACTATGGGCCAGGATGGGACTCTTGGTTCCCTTTCTACTTCCCAAATGGTGGTGATAAAAATCTCCCTAAAATTCACCAACCAGACCCTTGAGAATATACCCGCTCTAATTGATTGTGGAGGTGCCGGGAATTCCCTCGACGATGAATGGGCCCTCAAATACAAACTACCCCATAGATTATGTTCTACCTTTGTTCCCGTAGAAGGGGTTGATGGAACTCCATTATCCTCGGTATTGATCAGGAAGAGACAGAACCTTTGGTTCTATCTATAATGTCCCATCAGGAAAAAATATCCTTTGACCTCATCAGAATGGCCCATTATCCGATCATACTAGGACTTCCATGGTTGCGACTCCACAACCCTTTTATCAATTGGTCAGAAGGATCTCTTTATCTAGGGTGAGAACATTGCATTACCCATTGCCAGGCAGAGGGATCCGTCGGTCTTCATACCCCAACATCTACTATGACCTCACCAGTCTAATCCAAACCCATTGAATTGATTGAAACCTTACTGAATCAATACCATGATTACCAGGAAGTATTTTCAGACCACAAATACAAAGAACTACCTCCCCATCAACGTGATGACTTTGTCATCGAGTTAATTCCAAATAAACCAATCCCATTTGGACGCTCTCTCTCAAACAGAAAAATGGCCTTACAAGAATATCTGGAAAGTAATCTCAGAAACGGCCTAATCACGGAATCACATTCACTAGCTGGCGCATCTTTATTACTTATACCAAAAAAGAACACCTCCGAACATGGACCATGTATAGACTTTAGAGGATTAAACAAAATGTAAATTTGCGACAATTATCCTATGCCCCTCATACTTAAGATCTTGGAAGCAGTGAGAGGAGCAAACATATTCACCAAACTAGATTTAAGAGGAGAATATCATCCCATCCGTATTCGTCAGGGGGACAAATGGAAAAAAGCTTTCAGAACACCCTTTGGGCATTACAAATACAGAGTAATGCTCTTTGGACTCCCCAATGCATCTGCAGTTTTTCTAAGGTTTATGGACCACTTATTTTCAGATCCTCTACTCCATTCAACCATTGTTTACATCGATGATATATTAGTCTTTTCTCACAGTCTCCCAGAACACATACTCCATGTAAGAGAAGCCCTACGATGACTAAAACAAAACCATCTATATGCAAAGTTAGAAAAATTAATGTTTCATCAACCTCAATTCCCATACTTTGAATATATTCTTTCTGCTCAGGGAACCCAGATGGATCCCACAAAGGTTCAGGCAGTAGTAGACTGGCCCATTCCACGATCCGTCGGTGAAATCCTGAGCTTCCTAGGATTCTCTAATATTTATCGTAGATTTATCCCCCAGTTCTCAAGGACAATTCAACCAATAACACAACTATTGAAGAGGAGCCAAAAATTCCAGTGGACAGAAGAAACTCAAAAAGACCTTTGCACGGTAAAGAAGGCATTTACCACGCCCCCTATACTGAGATTACCCAATCAAAGCAAACCCTTCATCGTGGAATCTGATGCCTCCAACTCTGCACTAGGAGCAGTGCTCAAACAAACAGACAAAAAGGAAAATGAACTTTGTTAGGCAGAATTATATGCATTAGCCTTTGGGAACACCACACACAATTAGGACTACAAGTGACAGTACAAATTCACCTTTGGTACAAGCCTGTACTACACAGTAAAGTGGTAGCAGTGGCTGAGCAGCCAGACTTTTCTCAAGAGCAAGTGAGCAGTATCAATAGTTACACAAAGGACAACAATTACTATGATTCAAACAAACACTGACTCAAGGTTTCTGAGTAAAAGAATATACATTTATTTACACATTAGTTGTAAAACATTTAACTAAAGTAAAGCAGTTGAAAAATCACACTCTTAATACACTGCACCACCCCCAATAGATTCTGGACAAGTTAGGCTCAACATGAAGTGTGAGCAAAATGGCACTCCAGCAATTTAAAAGGGAGGGAAAGACAAAGTTAGACAAGAATTGAGCCGCACCAACAAGTAAGTAAGCAGGGAAATCTAGAAAAAGGAACTACAGTGAGGAAATCAAATTAAAGGGGCCTGGCCCAATGTCAATGGACCAAAGTCTTTGCTCAAGATCACACAGTTCAGGGTAGTTTGCGGTTAAGTTTTTGCCAAGAGTTCAGGACGAAGTTGGTCGGCAGAAAAGTTAGCTTAAAGATGGAGAAGGACAAGCCCTCGGATTGGCAAAAGGTTTCACACACCTTCACTGAGGCTGGACTAAACTAACAACCAGATTTGAACAGTACCTTAAAAGGAGAAGAAGGGTGTTGCTGAGGCGGACGTTCCTGGCAGGTCCTGCAGGCTCACGGTTCCTGAAGCAACTGTCGGACTGACACGAAGTAGGAAGACTGGAGGGTCCTCCAATGCCCAGGGAAGAAACCAGCAGCAGATCAAAGCAACAAATAAAAGGTGCGTTCCTTAAAACGCAAGCAGGGTCCGTTCCTCCTGGCTATCCGGTTCGCTGTAGCTCTGTACAGTAAATTCGACCAGAGAAGGGAGGCCTGGCGAGCAGTTTGGTAAATTGGTTATTCCCACCAGCTCAAGGGGAAAAGATTCCTTGCAGATCTTCCCTGTCGTTGGAGTATGAAGATTCGGACCTGCAGCAGGGCTTCACCCAGAGGTTCAGTCGTGGTAGGGGTCCTCTTCTGTCAGCTCCTCTTCGGTTCTCTCGTTCCAGTGGCGGTTCCACCTTTCCAGCCCCAGAGACCTGCTCTTTATGCAGTTTTCCCCCATTCACACAGCCTGGCTGTCAATCACACAGCAGGGTGGCTGTCCCGCCGGGACAGTCACCACAGCCAATCAGATCAGAGTGCGACATGGGTCTCCAAGGAGACCCTGTGCAGGGAGTCCTAAACCCCTGCCTCACATCCGGTACCCCCCCGCCCCCGACATGCAGGCGCCTAAGGAGGGCTTCAGTGCAGAAGCCAGCGAAAGGACGGCAAATAAAGGAACCATAGAGTAAAACACAAGAAAGACTTTTACAAAAAGAATGGCGACTAAACCCAGCCGGAATCGTATAAAAACGTATATGGTCTAGCGGGTTTTAGTTCGAGGCTACTAAGATAGCCTTAAACAATACCAAGGCTATTTAAGATAACCACAGTAGGAAAAATAGGGTAGTTACCACTGCCACCAGCCAAGTCTTAATGAAAAGGGAGCGAAACAATGCTCCAAGAGAAACAGACAAAAAGGGATCAGTATTAACCCTTTCTAGCACTCTGTTTAAGATAGTTTGTATTGGGTCTGTGAGTTTTAAAAGAGACTAATAAAGTCAATGGCAACTTTACACGTTCTGGGAGACAGTAGTCAGTCCCAGAAAAAGGAGTCGGAAAGTCAAAAAGACAACCCTGTGTCACTGCACTGAAGGTGCTGTGTAACACACAGTAAAACGATGATGCCTATGGAGTAGGTGAGGCTCCACAGTCTGTGAACACAAGAAAATGTTAAACCCACACAGCAAAACACATGAAAGAGTGGGAAGAAAAGGCTCACACTCTTACCATGAGAAAAAAAGAAATCCTAGAAATTCAGCAAAGCTGCTGAGGGACTCAGTAGGTAAGGGAAATTAGCCATTCTGGAGAAAGCTTCCTAACAAACTTCCAAATGCCTATCTTTCTAAAATGTTGACTAGTGCTGAAATCAACTACACAGTTATAGAAAAAGAATTGCTAGCCATTAAAAGAGCCCTCCAAGAATGGAGACATCTACTGCTAGGAGCCCGCTTTCCAGTAGAAGTCAGAACCGACCACCACAACTTAGGAGTTCTACAACATACTATAACCCAAAACAGTCGATAAGCGAGATGGGCTTGTTTCTTTTCTTCATACCGCATAAACTTTACTTTCGTATCTGGTAAGTCCAACATTATGGCAGATGCGTTGTCATGTAAACCCATCAATCCAAAGACCACCTTTATCAAGGAAAAGATGTTTCTGAATTCTTCCATTATATTTCTCGTCTCTGATTACCCAACGACTCTCAGAAAGGCGACTTCTGAACAAGAAGCGGTAATAGACAAATGCAAGGATGATTTACAGATAACTTCGGAAGATGGCCTGTACTATCATGGGTCACAGTTATATCTTACCACTGAAAAGCTAAGGAAAGAAGCCCTTAGAATGAATCATGATACGGTAATTGCCGGTCACAGAGTAGTTAAAACAGCCATACTCTTGACATCTAGACATTTCTGGTGGCCAGAAATGTCACAAGACATCAAGACTATGTAGCCTCCTGTACAGTTTGTGTACAAACCAAAATATCGTGCCATCTTCCTTTTGGATTATTAGTACAACCAACACTCCCAACCAAACTCTGGCAACAAATCTCGACTTATTTCACTGTGGATCTACCTCCCTCTCATGGCCACACAGCCATAATGGTAACTATAGATTAATTCACCAAGCTAGCTCATTTTATCTCATTACCTAAAATACACACTGCTTCACAAATGGCTATGCTATTTCTTCAGTTTATTTTTTCCAAACACGGCCTTCCAGACACTAACATTTCAGACTGTGGATCCCAATATACATCCCGGTACTGGTCTCCGATCTGTAAAATCCTAGGCATAAAACGAGCATTGAGTTAATGGTCAAACGGAAAGGCTAAACCAAACTTTTGAACTTTATTTATGTTGTTTTGTCTCTGTCCTTCAAGACAATTGGAAAGAACTACTACCACTGGCAGAATTTGCATATAACAATTCCCACCATAGTGCCATTAACACATCTCCATTTCCATTGTACCTACGGTTACCACCCTTCTACCATCCCCAATGTAGCCCCGATCATTTCTCACAGACCCACCATCGATTCACTAATAGATGGCATCCAAAATGGACATACTAAAGCCCTTTCTGCATTAATGCATTCCAGAGAAATGCAAAAAATCCAAGCAGATCAACTATCTATTGCTCCCGTTTTCCAAATCGGGGACAAAGTATGGTTAACCTCCAAGTTTCTACCTTGCCATCTGGTGCCTTCCAAATTATCTCCTAGATACTACGGTCCTTTGTCAATAATATCAGCCATTGGTCCAGTAGCATATCGTGTAAAACTCCCCATTTCTTGGTCACAAATACACCCCGTTTTTCATATCTCCCAATTGAAACCGGTCATTCTTGACCGCTTTAAGAGAAAGACCACTACTGCTTCACTACCTAAAGATATCCAATCCGCCCCGGGATACGAAGTTGCCGGGATATGTGACTCTCGTTACTACAGAGGCAGACTTCAGTACTTAATCGACTGGAAAGACTATACCCCTTGTGATCGCACTTGGGAGCCAACTTACCAGGTGCATGCTCCATTATGCATACGACGATTCCATCGATCACGCCCATGGAAACCTGGTTCTAATCCCTCACAAGGGGGGGACACTTTCGAACTAGGTTATTCGTTGTGGAGCAAATGGAAAATACGGAAATAAACCATTCTTCACCCTTGACAACATGGCCTCCATTAGGTCTGTACTTGCTTTCTCCTTTTAGCGGTCTAGTGTTTCCTTAAATGGCCGCCATAACTCCAGCTTCCATTCCTTTATAATCACAACAAGAATAGCAACCTGTGAGTTGCTACAAACTGGACTGTGTATTACGGCCCGTCAAACAGCTTGAGTAAGTGTTATTCCTTTCTTTTTTCATCTTCCTGCCCCTTCCCTTCTCCCTACTTCGTTTTCCTCCCTTCTGTTCCACACTCCTTATGCCTTACTCAGCGCTGAATGCTCCACAATAGCTACGGGATTTAAACTGTCCTTTACCACGTTCCATTACTTTGGAGCTGCCTTTTGCTATTGCCTCCTCATTAAGCTAAACACTGTGTAAACTTTCACTGGCGCCAAGCCGTACATTTATCTGCCATTTTGGGATACAGGTTGACACATACTCTTCTGTTTTCTAGTCACCCTGTTTCCATACATCGGTGTCCTCTGGCGGTTGAATTAAAACAGAAGTTCCAAAAAGATTCCCTTTCTGAAAAGACTTCAAAGGCAACTTGGGTTTCAATCCTGCAACACATGCAGCACTTATTAGTTTTTACGACCAACAATCAACATTCAACAAAACCTTGCAGTAGATATCATGAGATTCTAACATCTTGCACTTTTTGTTCAGTTTCTACTGCTTACCTTTTGCCCTGCCCCCCAATTCGAGCCTACTCCACTTCACGTTCTGCTTCTGTCCCTCCTAGGGGGGGTTTCCCTTTCTGTGTCCTCAGCTGAGTCCTGGTCGCTTGACCAGTCCTGGGTGGACCCATACAGTGTAGCCACTAAATGTTTCCAGGCCGTCAGGGTTTCTACCTCTTCCTCCCCATTCCCTACTGCCCGCTTCTTGCCACACTACAGTTTCAGCTTCGGTCCATTTCTGAAGGTCTCTCCACCTCGGTCTGTTGCATGCCTTCCATCCCATGGCGATTCTGCGCTTGGCAAGTATATATGCCAAGTCCTTTAGTTTACCTACATGTTTCAATTGGCACGGTCTGGGGAACCCTCCCAGCAAGCTTGCCCACACTGATTTAACATTTATCTGGATCTCTTTCTCGTTTAGCCGGTGGGCTACTTCTCCCCAAAACTTCCCAATTTCTGGACATGCCCAAAACATGTGTGTCATCCCTGCGTTTTCTTCCCGGCATTTGGGGCATGTTTGTCGTTCAGCGTTCTTAAAGCTAGCTATGCTTTGGGGAGTCATATGGGCCCTGTGGGTTACATATAGCTGTATTTGCTGTAACCTCTCGTTCCTAGACACTTTTTTATGGTACCCTTGGGCCCGCTCCCACATCCCATCACTCATGGGTTCCCCAACTTCTTCTTCCCAATCTTGTCTTAATTGGGCCACTTCCTTTCGCGCCCTGGACATCAATAGCTCATAGTCTGGAAATCTCATGCCCTCCCTCTGCTATATCATATATTGTTTCTATTTTCGATGTTCATTACTGCTTTCTCAGTGTTGTGCTGGTGTTCTGCTTCTGCCGTGTGATAAATATCTATCCCCAGGTATTTGAAAGTGTTGGTCTCCCATGGTATTTGTAAGACTGGCAGTTGATCACGTGGTACCCCTATATACCTCCCCAGAGGGAACATACACAATTTTCTGGGATTCACTGCAATGCCAGATAGCGTCGCAAATCGCTCCATTACTTCCAGGATGTATTGGAGGTTTTCCTCAGGATATTGTAAGTACAGCAACATGTCATCTGCATATAACAAAACTAGGTGTGGTTCCTCTTTTATATAGATCCCGATTACCTCATACTGCTGTCTCAAGTATATCGCCAGGTGCTCCAATGCTAGTATGTACAACATCGGAGAACACAGGCATCCTTGGCTGGTGCCACTACTAAGTTGCCACCTCTCCGAAATGATCGCTCCGGTCTTGACTCTGGCTAGCGGTGCACTATACAGTAATTTAACCCATTTAAGGTACCCAGGCCCTATCCCATAATTAGTCAGGGCTGCCGTCAGCCAGGGCCATTTGACAGAGTCAAAGCCTTTTATTGCGTCCAGTGCCACAATTACCATCTCGCTCGAGTCCCCTTTGGTATGCTCTATAACCCGGTGAAGTCATCTAAGGTTTTCAGATATACGTGTATTAATTTGCTTATGACTCGTCTCATTCTATTTGCCAACACCGCCGTGAGCATTTGGCTATCTTGGTTCAGCATCGACAGCGGTCTATACGATCCACAATCATTGCCTGGCTTATTGGGTTTGGGGAGTGGGATAATGATCGCTTCTCTCAGGGGTTCTGGTAGCCATCCTGTTTCAAATGCCTCATTTAACATTGCAAGCAGTGGGGGGAAGCACCTCTTTCCATCAGCCCCCGGGATCTTGCAGGTGGGTAGTTGCACTACCACTGCTTCTAGTTCTTCTAACGTGATTGGGGCATCTAGGTACTCCCACTCTTCAGCGCTTATTTTTGGCATGCCTATGTCCTCCAGTGTGTCCATTATCTGCCTGCTGTCGCTCCCTCTTTCATCCCCATACAATTGTTTATAAAACTCAAGGAACTCTCGGTTTACGCCCTCTTACGTATCCACTATTTGCCCATTCTCCCCCTTTATTACTCTGATCGTTGGTTTGGGGGCCTCAATTTTATGCAACCATGCCAGCATCCTCCCCAGTTTGTCTCCACCCGCATGTTGTCTCTCTATGTATTTCTTATAGTTTAGATTACATAATCTCTCCCAGTGTCTTGCGCATTCCTGTTGCAGTTGGCTTATAGTTTCAGCCTCTTCCTTGGTGCTACCTCCCCTGCCCAACACTGTCTCTAGCTTTGTCTCTGCCTTCTGCAGTTCCGTTAATATACTTCCCTGCAGCCCTTTAGACTTGGCTATAGCTATCCCTCTCACCACCACCTTGAATGCTTCCCATAGTGTGCCGGCCGACTCAACACTCCCAGTGTTGTTTTCAAAGTAGTTTATAATTTCATCTCTCAGGTCCTCTCTGAACACTATGGGCCTCATTCCGAGATTGGAAGTAGCCATAGCGCTATTTGCGCCATGGCTGCCTCCAATACCGGGTCCAGCACCGGTCTGGTTCAATGGGGATTTACCGGTGCATTCTGACCCTGGAGGGACCAGTAAGTCCCCATTGAACCAACCATTCCCCATTCCCATTTAAGGCCCCATAGGGCTCAATGGGAATGGGGCGGGCGCTAATAACGGGCTGGCGAATAGCAGGCCTGTTATTAGCGCCCTGGTCCCTTAGCGGGACCCGTAAAGGACATGAGGTCAGACCACACGTCCTTTACGGTTCCTGCTTAAGATTACCGGCAACGGTCTCCTTACCAGTGCCCGGTATCCCTTACAGCCCAACTTGTAATGACCCCATGTATCTTTTAGTGCTTCGGCTCTAAGCCGCCACGTAAGGATCCTAGCCCTGGGAGGTAGGTATTGCCTAGTTAAAACCAATGGTGAGTGGTCCGATAGGACCCTCACCTTGTACTATGTCTGCACTATTTCTGCCATCATCTCCTGCGTGGCAAACATGTAGTCTAACCTTGTGTGCAAATTCTGTGGGGCAGAGTAATGCAAATAATGTCTGTCGTGTGGGTGTTGTACCCTCCACGTGTCCTCTAGCCGTAGGTCTGTAAACAGGGTCTGCAGGGCTTTGGCAGCAGGGGCGGATTTGTCTAATTTCTTATCTGACCTATCTATCCTTGGGTCTAGTGTACAGTTAAAATCGCCACCCCAGATCACCGCCCCCCCAAGGTACGGGCTCATCTTGTATAGGGTCTTGAAGTATGCCACTGTATATGGATTCAGGGCATATGAATTTACAATGCATATTTTTTTTATTTTCCACCAGTCCCCGTATTGCCACCATCCTCCCGTCTGCCTCAACTGTGGTCTGTAGTAGTTGAAATGGGACATGCGTTGCTACCCAAGTGATCACCCCTCTGGCATAAGCTGAGTATGTTGCACCAATAACAGTCCCTTTCCATTTCTTCTGGATCACCTCTTGTTTTTCTTTCGTGAGGTGAGTTTCCTGTATTAGGGCTACATCTATTTTCTGCCTTCTCAGATACATCATAACCTTGTTCCTCTTTATCTAACTGTTAAGCCCCCTGACATTCCAGGTAATTATCTTAAGATCCCCCATAACTCAGCCATATCCTGTCCCCTCCTTTGCATTTCCTCACCATTTGTCTGAAGCGCAGGCGCGCATGTGTGTAAACTCATTTCCCGCCATATAAACTACCCCTAACCAACAACACTGCAACTCCCGCCCTTCCCGTCCCCAACTTTTGCCCAGCTCCATTCCTGGATCTCAGGCGATCCCGCATTTAGTCCTGGCCCGGGTTACCGGCCATAGGAACTCAGCAGGAGGTTACCACAGTATCGGTATCCTATCTAAACTAACTTCTGGGGCGTAAGGGTGAAACCCTTGTGGCTCCTGCATATTAGCCTCAGCATATTACATGCGCTCGAATTCTTCTGTCCAAAGCCTGGCTATTTCCCAGTCTGTGTGCATTATCCCAATGCCTTAGTCATACAGCACCTCAGCATCTGGAGTCTCCATATCACTTCTCCGTGCCATCCTCCTTCTGCGGGTCTGTCCCGGCAGGGCAGTTCTGTGCATCCAGCCACTCCGTCGCATCCTCTGGGGTGTCAAAAAACAAAGATCTATTCCTATGGAACACTTTCAGCTTCGCCAGGTACCTCAGCATGTACTTAATGGGCGCCGCACGCAACCTCTTTTTCACTGTTCCATAGTTCAGTCTCTTCCTCGGCACCAGTAGAGTATAGTCTGGGTATGCTGTGATAGGAACTGATGCTCTGTGTATTGTACCTCCTTTTCAGAAGAACTCCAGTATCTTCTCCTTGTCTCGATAATTCAGGATTTATCGGCCTCTGAGGTGCTCCAGGTGGAGGTTTCTTCATCAGAGCCCTGTGTGCTCTCTCCACCGCGAATCCCTGGGTGAGTGCCCCACCATCTATTTCTTGCAGTAGCATGGACTCAATGTAGTACATGGGGTTAGATCCTTCTTCTCCTTCAGGGAGCCCTACAATGCGTATGTTATTTCTTCGGGCCCGCCCTTCCGCCTCCTCTGCTGTGCTTTCCAAGTTACTCACTTGTTGCCGCAGTATGTGGACCTCCGAGGTGTGTACTGCGCAGGTAGCTGTGTTTGCGTATGCTTCCTTCTCCAGTTTGCTTGTGCATCCTGCTGTTTTCTTTGCATCTTGTCTTAATAGATTGACGTCTTCTTGTACTGCCCCTATTTTAAGATCCAATGATGTTATTCTTTCACTCATAGCTGCCTCCAATTTGGTTTCCCATGCAATTTTCAGGTCTGCAATTGCGTCTAGGATTTGTTGTTCATTCCGCCCTGGTGCGGCGTCTTCTTGTAGGTTCCTGTCCTTGTTTCTGGCTCCGTCGGATGATTGGGGTGTTTTGGCAAATTCATCTATGGTCGGTTGTTTTCCTTTTGTTTTGGGTAACTTGGACGCCATCTTGATACCTCCCTGTGTCTGCTCACAGTTGCCGGAGCTAGTTACTCAGGCCCTCCTTCCAATCTCAGCCTATATGGTGTTCGAGTTGGTTGATGGCTTCCACTAGGGCCTTCCTGGTGCAGGATGCTTGTTCCAATGTTAGTGCTGCTGTAGTTTTTGGCACTAGGTTGTGCATGCTGTGGTCTGTTTTAGGTAGTACGTGCTTTCTCCTGTGCCCAATCTCCTCTTTTCCAGCTGCTCCTCCTACAATAGATGTGTCTTAATATCAGGAGCCTTTCCCAACGTTCGTATCCTTATAGGGGAGCTTGTGACTTGCATAGCTATGTCTGCAGCATTTGTGTGTTCACCTGTCTGGTTGTTCGGCAAGTCTGGGCACGGTGTTGTGTCCCTTCAGTCCATCACCTCCGTGCAGTGTGTCCTGTTTAGGCCCGGGGCAGTCTGCCTCCTCTCGAATCGATTCAAGGTCAACTCCCACTGTGGTCCGTTCTCTCACCACGGCCGGGAAGGTTTGTTGCTATAGTCCGCCACCCATACGTTAGCAGTTGCTGGCAGGCGTGCACCTTTAGCACAGGTTACCACTCCCCCAGGATGTTCGGTGCCCGCATAGGTTCGTGCCTTTGATCACGCTCTTGCTTCTGTAGTCTGATGTTCATGCCTTGTCTTGCTTACCGCTGGTGCAGTCGGAGTCTCTATACACAATCTCTGGCTCAGATTAAAAGGGGCCTGGAGACGAGATTGCGGATGGTGAATGCAAATATAGGCCACATTGCTGTCGCACTGTGCTCAATCTACGTCCCTAACAAACAGCAGATCCAGTTCTGCGCCACTGCCTTAGAGCTACTCAGTACATGGAGAACAGTCTGCCTTATCTGTGGCGGCGACCTCAACCACATAATAGATCCTTCTAAGGACTGGTCCTCCTCCCTGAGATCTGGTGCGGTTCCCCCTCAGCCCAATACGGAAATGCACTGCACTCCCTCCTGAACGATCACTTCCTGATCGACACATGGAGAACAGTTCACCCTGCAGCACAGGCACACACATTCTCCCCCCCCCCACCTCCACACGCCACGTTCACTAGAATTGACTATATCCTGCTTGATGCCTCACAGGAACATGCAATACTAAACGCAGACATACAGGTAGTAGGACCATGACAGATGGGACCTGTCCCTGAAGATCGAGCCCTGACCTTCCCCGCCCCGACGCACCACCCCCTCCCCCCCCCCACCCCACTCCCTGGACACACACTGGATATGTAACGACACACTATACAGGGATGTGGCCTTCAAGGAAACCCTCTGTAAGGGGATCACAGAATTTGTCCATTTCAATACCATTGCAGACACCCCCTTCCACACAATCTGAGAGGCAGCCAAGGCCACCTTCTGCGGTCTCCTGATCTCCAAGGGGGCGGCTAAGAAAAGGGAAAGAACTTTACTCGAAAACAGGGTACAAAAGGAAATTGCGGATAGGGAGAGGGTGCTGCGGCACCAGAACGGGGGAGGCGAGGAAAAAACTAGCTGAGAAGAGAACTGGGGACATCTGAAGGGGAAAAGTAATCACACAATTGCGCTTTATAAAAACAAAGATACTATACAAAGGGGGGACAAAGCGCACACACTGTTGGCAGCCCGGCTGAGGGGCCAAAGAGCATAAAAAGCATCTACAAAATTAGAGGAGAGAGTGGCGAGCTGTGCAGCCAACCCGAGGCTATAGCACAGTCCTTCGGTGAATACTATACCGGGTTGTACGCCACAGAGAGCGCAGGTTCGGAGACGGACTCCCGAGCATACCTAGATGGGCTGGAGCTCCCCAAACTCTTACCAGAAGACAGATAAGCCATGGACAACCCAATCAACACTGAGGAAATGCTTGACGCCATCTCCAAATTAAAACAAGGCTCGGCCCCGGGACAAGACGGGTACACACCGGCTTTTTATAAGCACCATGGCTCACTGCTGGCACCATTCCTTGTTCAGCAGTGTGCTGGATGGAGGCGAGGCTCCGGCATCATTCACCCAGGCCCGAATCGTGGTGCTCCCAAAGGAGGGCAGGGATAGAATGGAATGTGGGTCCTACAGGCCCATCTCCTTGATAAACATAGAGGCTAAGATCTATGCCAGTGTCCTGGCAGGGAGATTGAACCTGAACTTGCTGAGGCTTATTCGCAACGATCAGGTCGGTGTCACAATCCATGCCCCTGACCCCCTCGGGTATAACAGCCCCCTGGCAGCAGTGGGGCTAAAGCCCTTCACACCGGCCCCAAGGGCCTTAAAACTCCATCAGAAACATACATGGAGTCAGTCTTGGTGCCTTTGGCGCCAGGCTCATTATCAGGAATAAAGCAATACCAGTTTTGGACCTTAATCCAACATGGAGGCCTATTACACAGCTCAGTTCTTTAGAACCAAGCCATGCGGTCTAGTGTTTTGGGTGTGGCTGGGCCTGGAACTACTTTACCTAGGCTATTTAAACCACACCCAAACAGCGGAACACACTTCGCGTTATTCTGCACTCCTGCAGCGTAACGCTCACCATGTCCAGCTCCTGGTCATCTGCTTCTCCGGTGGCCCGATCCTGAAGCCCTAGATCCGGATTCCATTAATAACCTGGAAGAACAAGAACAGCATTAGCGAGCAAGAACACTTAGCTGTGAAGTAACCAGCCTTGAATCAATCCTGCGCTTCGCTTACCTCACCCATCTTCGGAGTTTGCCGCAACCTGCAAGGGAGAAGGAACAAGGTCAGCATTAACAAAGCACTTACCTGGGCAAGCAGTGCTTCGATCGCTCATCACGCTGGAATATCACAGCAACCTGTACAAAGAAGAGAAGAGCACACGTTAGCAATTAACACCAATAAACAGCGCAGCGCTCCGCGCATCTATAATTCACTGTGGTCTTCGTCATCGGCACGGCAACACCGCGATCGCAACCATCCCTATGAAAACAAAGAGAGACATTGTCAGGGAACAGCGTAGTGGAGCAAGACGCTGAGAAGACAGAGAAAACAGAGGGAAAGAAAGAGAGACAGAATAAAGACGGAAAAGACATTATAACTCACCTGGAAGATAGCAAGCAGAGTCCGAGTCACAGCCGGTCTGGACCCGACATAAGGGCACACGGACCAGTGAAGCAACCAGGTCCAGGGAACGCCCGCACCAACCACGCGCCCCTGCACAGAGACACAGGACGGAGAGTTCAGCGCACAAAAACATAAGGTGAGCAATAACCCCAAGGTAGGGGATTTGGACCAGAGGGAGGTGGGAGTCCACCCATCACAGAACCAGTATCTTAACCCTCCATTCTCCTGTTATAGGTGCTACCCAACGTCTGGCACATAGCCAAGCAGAGATGGGGTCCGGGATAGCGCTTAGACCTCCATCCAGTATCGTGTGGCGCCCCCGTGGATACCAGGTGAGCGTAGCCGTCGGCTTCATCAGAGGAAGGCAGGTGGCAGACAACACCCACAAAACCCTGAAGGTCATTGCAGGGGTCACAGAGGCAATGGCAGACCCCATTATTCTGTCAATAGATGCTGAAAGGCCTTCGACCGTATCGAGTGGAGGTTCATGGAACAGGTACTAAGGAAAATGGACCTGGGCTCAAGATGGTTGGTGGGGGAACAGGCACTGTATAGAAACACGAGGGCCAAGGTGGTGGTGAACGGCGTGGCTTCCCTGGAATAACAACTAACAGAACCCAGCATGGGTGCCCACTGTCCCTGTAAATTTTCTCCTGGACTCTAGGACCAATGAGCAAATTCGTGGAATACGAATAGGGGCGGCGGAATTCAAACTAGCCTTCTATGCAGACAATGTCCTAGCATACCTTTTGCACACCAGTTCCTCAGTCCCCGCCTTCCTTGGAACACGGATAGACTATGGGAGGTGGTCCGGTTCAAAGTCAACATCTCGAAAACCCTGGCACTACCACTGAAGCCGCTCTCCTCTAGCGCGGTCTACACTCTCGCGATCCAGGTTATCCGATCCCATTACCCTAGCATCAAATAACTCTGGGTGCATATCACCCCGATCCATGCAGACCTGTCAGACACCAACTACCCCGCTCTATGGAACAAAATCAAGCAGGACCTGCAAAAATGGTCAATACAGACATTGTCATGTGCGGCTCGTCACACAACAATCAAGATGAACGTCCTGCCGAGGCTTCAGTTCCTGTTCCAGACACTGCCACTGATACTGCCACTTCACTTTCATGAGGAAATAAAGAGGACGGCCCTATCTTTCCTGTGTGTGGGAAAGAGACCCAGAATAGCATACAGCATCCTGGTTCTGCGCACAGAGGAGGGTGGACAGGCTTTCCAGACTTCTATGAATACTACTGCGCCACCCAGCTCTGGGTCCTGGTGGACCACCTGCGGGAGAGTAGAGAAAAGCAATGGAAAATAGCATCTTTGTACCGTTAGCACTAGGGCAATGGCTCTGGTTCCCGCACAGGAGACTACCAGCATGGATAAAATCCCACCCGGTCCTTGCGTTCCAGCGGCATCTTTGGAGTCCTTCTAGGGAAACGAAAGGGTCACTTCCTGGTCACTTCCTGGCTGCATCTGGGCACCTCCCATTAGGGATAAAATCTTGGAACCCCTCAGATTCCAACCGTACTACGAGGCAGGTCTCACCAGAACAGGCCAAGCATGGAAGGACGCCTCATTCATACCAAAGGCTGGCCTAGAGGGGGCCCTAGGGACTCCCGACATTCCAGCACTGACATTCCTCCAACTGAAAGGGGCACTCACAGACCGGGCTGGGCACACAAATTGAGTCACCCGCTCACCCGGTTCGAACAAGTGCTCAATACATATATGGACTCCAAGGGCCTCATTTCAGCCCTCTACGCTGCGCTGTTAACCCAGGGGTTACATCCCGGTGCCGAACCTCCAGAAACAATGGGCCGTGGATATGAGCCTCCCAGTAGGACACAGACGTATGGCAAACCATCTACGGAGCAGTGTGGTCCTCCTCGATCACCACACACTATAAAATACACAATGGTAGGCTCCTCTTCAGGTGGCATCTGACACCACAGAGGCTCTCCAAGCTGTGCCCTGGTGTTAGGCCCCTGTGCTGGCTGAAATGCAGACAGATCAGTTCATACTGGCACATATGGTCGGATTGCCCAACTACGCACCGGTACTGGACAGACATGCTGGGCTGGATCAGGAAGACTGACGGGATCACTAGAGAACCATCACTGTTGGTACTTTTTGGGGTAGAGAGACAGGAGGGTTAATACACCACACTGCCCCACATGCAAAAGAATCTACTGCTAGCAGCAACATTATGTATAACCATCCACTGGAAAAGAGACCACCTCCTGACGTACCGAGAATGGGTAGCTAAAGCACACAAAATATACAAGATGGAGAGCTTGACAGCAGTCCTAGCAGAGACCCACAAACACAGGCGCACAGTGGCTACCCTTCCTGGTGCATCACCATCGGCATACATGCATACAGGCCACGTTAAAGCGACAAACCCAAAAAACAGCACCTCCAACCCCAGCGAGATCACCTCACAAGGCCAACCCCAGCCCCAGTCAAGACATCCATGCGTCGCACACCGTCCCTGTCTCCGTCTTAGTCTCGCCACCAATACCTCACAACTATACCAATCTGTTCCACCTCAAAATCCAGCTCCATCCATCCCAACCCAGGAGGAGAGGAGGGAGGAGGGAAAAGGGGAATGATGGAAGGTTAGACTCTGTTGGTTGATATAGTTTGTTTCCATCACCCACAGGGCCATCAAGGGATAATGCACAAGAGTGGAAGGGGTCCCATGGGGACCCCAGGGGGTTCTCCTCCACAGAAAACCACAACTGCTTGCGATCAATGAAGTATTGCATTTTTTTACCCCTTTTTATTTTCTCTTCATTGAAATGAAATGTACTATCCCATGTGAAAATATCAATAAAAACCTATTTTAAAAAAAAAGAAAATCTTTTCAGTACCCATAATCCATTCTAAATAATTTAACTTGTTCCTTGAAGAGACAAGACAGAAAGAAATCCAGCTGTGTCTGCCCTTTCTTCTCCCTCTGAGACAGTTCAAAACCTTCCGGAGCATTATAGATGCTCAGCTGAACGATCAAATATCGGGGTTAGTAGCCCCTTTTTTCTTTCGTGTTAACAAAATATTGCTAGGGCACAACCCTTACAGAATTACTGTTAAGCAATTTTACCCCTCCTTTGTTTTTTTTTTAGTGCCCAGGTAGGTCACTTACCCAAGTTTCACCAAAGCTCAGCCCTTCATCCTTCAGAATTCTCAACAGTCTACATGAAGGAGGAACAAGGAACATTATGACATCGTTCAATCGGGATATCCTTAAAAAAATTGACTCCTGACATACTATCAGATAGCCTATACGTTAATTTCTGGAAGCCAGCCACTGCGGATTCAAGCCAAAACTGCATCCAGTAGTATCAATATGCTCCAATTCGCACCACAAAGACATCACAAATTAAAAGGTGTTACAATGGTTGCAACAGCTTTATTTGATGGTATGCCAAGGACAAATCAAACGGGGTGAACCATGTAGCAGACTATTGTACTGTGCATTTCTAAAATGTTGTGCAGGGGCGCTTATCCACTAGATATTAGTATTTAAATCCACCCCCCCTCCCCCCAAGGATACACATCTGCAAATACCGATTCAGTTTTCAGGCCCAGACCACTCTGAGGAAATCAATAGGTTCAACTATGCAGCTGTCACACACTTTCCACAGTTCTACATTTAACGTGGCCTTCGCCCTTCAGCACACTGTGGTGGCTTAAAACCTCTAAGAAGACCTGTGTTGTATACAAGTACATCAAGGTAACCACTCCCCCTTACTCCCCCCACAAGTCTCCTATGACATTTTACTGACCATACATAGGATTGCCAATTCCAGGCCTGGGTGTAATAATAGTTAACAGGTCCTGTTCATCACTACCTGAGGGCCCTTCTCCACCGCTTAAAGACTGCAGCGTGTGGATCTATCCAGGTATTTAATCTCTCCATGGTGGGTTCTGTTCGGAAAGATTCCCATGTATGTGAAGTTTTCCCTCCAGTTGTGTAACCCCCCCAACTGTTTGCTGCTGTTTTAACACCTTAGTCTGAGTCTTAGTCTTAGCCTTCAGCTGCACTCCTTTGGGCTTTTCGCTCACTTTGTTATAGGGAAACTGACGGGCCCTTAAAGACATTCAGTACTGGCAGACTTTTTTTTCCCTTAGTCCTAGTCAATGTTGCAACTTTTCTGCAACATGTTACAAGTGCACAATGTACCTTACAGTACAGTGTGATTGGGTCTTCTAATCATTTCAAAAGGCCTTAGACACCCTTGAAGGATTTTTTAGGAGAAGTGCGGATGTGCCTTGGACAGCCTGGCAGCAGCTTATCATTCGCTTTATTTGTAATCCTTTCTGGCGATGCCACCTTTACGGCATTTGGCACGGAAAGGTGGCATAGCTCCAAAATAGCCATGCCACGAGGTTCTTTGTCCTGTCCTTTGGCCATCTTGCCCCTTCACCTTCCCCAGGTCGAGCTGACCTGGGTCATTCCTTATTTGGGCATGCATTCTCCTGCGAAACGTCAAGCTTTCGCAGGCTTCTGCATGTATTGTGTGTGTGCCCCCAGGATGTGTGCTGAGCTGTCTAGTTCCAATACACATCCTGGGTGCCAGAGAGTCTGGTGTGCTGTGAATGCCTGGGACCACCGTGGTCAGTTATTGGTCCACGTCTGGTGTGCCTGTATGTGAGCAGGTCTCCCATTGGGTCCTCTTCATTTTGCCGCCAATAAGATTCTGGATAAGAGAAGGCTCCAAACACCCAAACCAGGTCAATGTCTTGCATTCTCACTGAACAAAGAATAGGATACAAGTATCCTGAAACTAAGAAGCCGAGTCAAGGAACTGCTGGAAGGTTTAGCACCCTGAGCACGCTGGACCCCTCTGCATCTGATCGAACTAGAAGGTCTGCGAAGATGCTTCAACCCATTAGAATAGTGGGACTAACTATTCTCGGCTCCCTGCAAGTAAGTCTTCTCAGAAGTGTCCCTGGGCCAACCAATGGGCTGACCAGCTTTCACGGGACCTTTGCTCTGACAACGCTGCCGTTTCGAGGAGACCCTTGAAACTTGGTACATTGCAAGCTCTGTGTTCACAGCACTCTCACATCGAATTTTGTACACTTGGCATTCCCAGTTCTGGAGTAAAGAGAGAGTCAGAACTGAAGCATACACGGTTACTGTGTCACCCAGCTGTGGTGACAAACTTCTCAGGTGTACTGCTGCTGTGCCCCTCTTGCCTCCCGAAGCCTGCTACAGTGAAACTGCCCGGATCCATCCACCAGGAGCGGAGAAATCGCCTCTGTCCCACTTAGGAATAAACAATGTAACTTCGTTTCTGAAAGCCGCGGAGGTGCAGAATTGATGCATTTGGACCTGCAACCGAAGTGGACTTGACTGCCGAAGTTTGGTCTGGGTTGCGCCGGGGGTCGGGGACTACTAGCAACCCTTACTAGTGGCCCCTAGCACATCCATACATTTTTACGCACACGTGTCCCCTGAGGGCCACTCTCCTTTTCCCAGATAGCCTGAGCTATTGAACCATTCCCAACTCTTGGAACCTGCTCTGCCCTTTTGGGGAGACCCTACTCGAATAGTGGAAACTTACTCTGCATCGCCTCACCCACCTTCCTGAGCTGCTACAGATCCTGCAAGAGACCCTGTTTTCACCCATCTGTACTACTGTGTGCGCGCCAGCATTGCAAGTACATTTGAGCAATAGGCTCCTCATCATAGGGACTGGGCTGCCTTTCAATTAGGATTGTAAATACTGCAGATTTGCCTAAAGACTCTTTGCACTGCTTGCTTCCTTCCCTTTTAGATTGTGGACCCATATTCGTGCATTTAACCCTTTAGGCACATTGGTCTTGTATATATGTATTGTAGTAGGATTGTGTTGGTTTAAAAGTATTACTGTTGATTATTACTGTGTGTTGAACTTCAAAGGCCTTGAATAAATGTATTTAATACATTTATTCAAGGCCTTTGAAGTTCAACACACAGTAATAATCAACAGTAATACTTTTAAACCAACACAATCCTACTACAATACATATATACAAGACCAATGTGCCTAAAGGCTTTGGATGTATTGTTGATGTGGTGAGACAGAGTTGGGTCAGAGTCCATTGTGCAGCCAAGGTTTTTGACAGTGGTGGAGGTCGCGGGGGTTAGGCTGAGTGAGGGTCATTCCCAGTCGCGCGCGTGCGTGCGCGCGCGCGTGCGTGCGTGTGTGTGTGTGTGTGTGTGTGTGTGTGTGTGTGTGTGTGTGTGTGTGTGTGCGTGCGCGCGCACACCTGACTGGGAATGACCCTCACTCAGCCTACCCCCCGTGACCTCCACCACTGTCAAAAACCTTGGCTGCACAATGGACTCTGACCCAACTCTCTCACCACATCAACAATACAGCCAAAGCCTGTTATTTCCACCTTCGGCTCCTGAAGCTTACCTACCCAAACAGACTGGCTGCAATTATGCCCATTTGTTACGCTCACCTGGCTCCCACAGGGGCGTCGGTCGGACCCGGACAGCTGCGGTCTCCACCAACGTGATGCATAGTGCAGCGATGACTGACTGGATCTGCCCTCCTAATCTTGTCTGCTTAACCCGTAGAAATATTCTCCTGCAAGTGGAGAGATGGATTTAGCCACTTGTGGATTCAAGTGATGGCACCCCCACAGTCCTCCCCAACTAATCACCTCCGAAATGCCCTCACAGCAATCTCACCTTATATTCTTGAAAGATGAGCTCTCCATCCTGCGTGGATTTGCAGGGGCGCGTCGATTCCAGTTACTTCACTGGTTTGAAGGCTCGGGAGAGTTCCGGAGAGTATTGACTCTGAGGTTCCTGGTGAGGACCAGTAAGTATTAAGTTCATAGAGTTCAATATGTCCGATGGTCACTCTTGTTCCCCCCTTCCTTTCTTGTTTTGGTAGCTGGCTTGTGAAAAGATGCTCTTGTGGCAGCTGGTGGCGCTCAGGTAAGAATCTGTATTACCCGGCGCTGTCCGGTAAATGTTGCATGTGGAAAACGTGTTGTTTTGTCTCTCTTTACAGATGCGGCACGTGAAAATATGGAGAGTCACAAAAGGATGCCTCCGGTGGTAAATCAGGTAAGTCTATGGTGGTAAGAATTATATTTGTTGGTTCCCTCGGCTCACCTTGTGGTTTTCTTTTGTCTCCTAGGTGCCGAAGTTCAGTGAAGAAATGATGGAGGCAGCGCCGACCCGAAGGATGCTGTGAAGACTGGTGAGTATGGCGCGGCGCTGCAGCTGGAGGTGCGGCGCGTGCAGAAATGATGTTCTCTACAGGTCCGGAGACGAGATGGATCCAGAATCAGGTGTGGAATAGAAATAACTTTGTTTTCTAACCTTGTCCCTTTCTTTCCTCTTTGTTTTAGGAGCTCCGGATTCAAGGCGGGCGTGGCAGAAGACTGGATGCAGGCTGCAGGCACGGTGAGCGTTACGCTGCTGGATGCAGAATAACACGAAGCGTGTGTTGCTGGTCGGGCGTGGTCTAAATAGCCTCAAAAGTAGTCCCAGGGAAGAAGTCCCTAGAACCACACCCGAGTAAAAAATAGTCCCTGTAGAAAAATAGTCCCTTTCAGGCTTCATGTTGGATTGGAGTCATTTGCAGCATGGTCTGCCTGAGGTAAGTAATGACTATGAGCCTGGCGCCTTAGGCGCCAGGACTGATTTCTACTATGAGCCTGGCGCCTAAGGTGCCAGGACTGAACCCAGATAGCCCCTTGCCGGGGCTGCTGAGGTTTTACTAAATGTTTAGATGCCTGCTTCCGGGGCTGATGGGCTTGGTCCGGATGCCTGGGGGTAGGTATCATGACACCATTGTCATGTTCAGACTGGACTATACGAACTCCCTCTACCTGGGTGCACCAGCCTATCGGTTAAACAGGATGCAGGGCCACCTTCAAATTCCTATGTTATACCCACAGAGTGGTGCACAAAGCAGGCCCCAAATTCCTACAATAAAAATGTATGCCTTACCACCCGACTTGCACCCTTACGTCAAGCACTGCCCTCCTCCTAGTGGTCCCCACCTCCAATTCAGCCAGGATCAGAGGGTCAGCCTACTCAACCCTGGCACCAACTTTGTGGAACTCACCGCCTCCCCGCATTAGACACAGTGAAGACTTCATGGCTTTTGGGAAGGTACACAAAACCTGCCTCTTTGCCAAAAACACAAAGGAATGCAGTGAATCACCCGACCTGACACCAAGACCGACACCTGGCGTGGTACCCCATTGATTACAGACCCTATTATAGACCCTCAGGGCTGACGATATCTAAGGCCACTACACCTGGAGCCTTTACCCAGGCTTGAAACTTAATTCGTAGCAAAACCCATGTACTTGACAGAATGTATTCATCACCTCACCCGCAAGAATACCGTCAAACACACCACTGACATCTGCCACCTCTTTGAACTCCTGGACCTGGATGTTCTCACTCTCAATGAGACTTGGTTCAAGGCCAGCCCTGTCACAGGTTTTGACACACTCCTACCTGAGGGCTACAAGATCCTCTCCGAGCCCAGTCCCAACAGGCCAGGAGACGGAGTGGCCCTGATCTTTCCTGAGTGGGTCCCTGCTTCCATCATCCCCACTCAGACATATTCCTCCTTTGAATGCCTGGTCTGCAGGCTCTCCATCTCTCCCGGCCTCTCTCCGACCTTGGCCACCACAGGCCACCTGGCCAGGTCACCCTCTTCCTCTATGAATTGGCTGACCTCACCTCCCTTCCTCTACCTCACCGCTTCTCCTCCTTGGTGATCTCAACATCCACCTGGACTCCCAAACCACTCCTCTGCGCTTTTCCATAAGCTATGCGACTCTCTTTTCCCCTCTCAATTTTACCCTCTTGTCCGACACACTCAGCCAGACACACCTTGGGTGTTCTCATCTCTTCAGACATCCCCCTCTCTAATCCTCTTACTACTCCTCTCTCCTGGACTAACCATTCCCTTCTTTCTTCTCACTTGAAGCTTCCAGTCCCCTTGTCAAAGCCCCACCCAGCAATGCCACCTTTCTTCGCAGTCATTTGACCTATGAAGCAAGTGTCAGTGGTCACCTTTGCCTCCATTTTCTCTCCCCCACCTACTCCTGCGGCTGACTCCCACTCTGACACAGGCCTTTCCAACTTTAACCTTTCTATCTCGAACACTCCGGATATACTTGCCGCTGTCATGAGGAGCTGTCATGAGGATCTGCCTGAGGCCTGCCACCAAGTGCAACTCTTGGTACAACTCAGATCTGTCCGCTCGGAAATGCAAGTGAACAGTATCTCAGCAGAATTGGGGGGCATCAAATGGACCCTCTGACAAACTGGCCTGTCGCTTGCCCCAAGGGCTATATAGACTCTCCATCTTCTCTAAGAAGAGGGTCCATATACAAGCCTGCAGTTCTGCGGCCTCTAACAACACCTCCAAACTTTTCAAAATCTGCAAGGAGCTGGCCAATCCTACTACAGTTTCCACCTCTTCTCCACCCACCCAGGTTCTCTGCACAGCTCTGGCTTCCCTATTAACCACTAAAACCCAGGACATCCTGTCCGCACTCCCCCTCTTCTTCTGGCTCTTCCTCTACCTCTCTAGGGCCCTCCTTGCCCACCCCCCCTCCCATCCTTCTCTGCTCCCTCTCTCCTATAACACCTGATTATGTTTCTAGACAAGTCCGGTCTATGAAAGTCTCATCCAAACAGGTGACCCCCTGCTCCTACAGAACCATTAAGGACAACATTGTTTCTCTCGCTCCAGCCTTGGCAGATTTCTGTAATCACTTAGCCACAGGTTCTTTACCCTCTCTTCTCAAGCACTCCCTTGTGCAATCCTCTACTATAAAATTCTTCTGCCAAACCCTACATTCCGGCAAACTATCGCCCGATCTGGGCAAACTCCTGGAGAAGTTGACCATCTCCCAGCTAACCCTCCACACTGAATCTGTTGGTTGTCTCCATGACCATCGGTCTGGCTTCAGAGCAGCCAGAGGCACAGAAACTGCTCTCCTCAACACCCGTGAAGATCTGCTCTCCAAGCTTGACTCCAGCTCTCCCTCGGTCCCGATTCTCCTTGACCTTTCATCTGCATTTGACACGGTCAACCACACCATACTGATTAGTCATCTCTGCAAGACCCTGGGCATCACGGATAAGGCAGTGGTTGACCTCCTTCCTCTTGGACCAACCATCCTAGGTTCAGCTTGGGTCCTTTCTCTCCACCACCTATCTCTCCACATGTGGTGTTCCCCAGGGCTCTATTCTCTCACCCTGGCTCTTCAATGTCCATCTCGCCCCTTTGGCCCTCCTGATCTCTACCTTTTCCTCTAACTTTGTGTTATGCGGATGACACAAAGCTCTCTTTCAGGCTACCCTTGGCCTCCTCCTCCACCTCCTCGCTCATCCCTAACTGTCTATCCGCTATTCAGGCATGGTGCTCCTCGAACGATCTCTGCCTTAATGCAAGTTAGACTGAGATCCTTCTCATTTGGACCCGTGCTCCCGCTTTTCCTCCCTCACTCTGGCCGCCCTCCTCAGGCCCTCTCCACACATGCTCTTGTGAGGCAAAAAAAACCTTGGGGTCATCTTTTTTTAATTTTGTTTTAATTGAAATGCATTCGTTTAATTACATATAAACAATAAGCATTTTTACAAACAAGGATTTAAAAGAAAACATGATAAACAATGAGACTATCAATTTAAAATGTCAATTCAAAACAGTAATCTACAATACAGAAAAACAGATGATCAAACTATATAATAAATATCTTCAATTCATTTAAAACATATCAAATATATCTCCACCTCCGAAATTAAACTAAAAAAAAATCCTTGTTTTCCCTAAGTGCTAATGGCCCTATTCCAGATTTCGTGTGCAGCTGATGTTATTACTACAGATTGAGCAGCTATCAATGTAGACCAAAATTGGTCTTCTCTAATGCTTTCTATTGCACAAAGTGACTGTATCCTCTCCTATAAATTTCAGGCATAACTGTGCATTATGTTAGTAAATGCACTGGAACTATGAACAAGGGGCGAGGGGGTAGGTTAATGTTGAACACTTAAAGTCCGTTTGTTACATGAAAATGGAAATAAGGTTTATTTAAAAAAAATTATAGCATCTACATAGATCATTTCGGGGAAGAGAGTGGCTTGTATATTCATTTGTAGGGAGAATATTAAGACGCAAATACATAATAAAACGCTTTAAATTAATGCTACAGCATTTTGTTAAGTAGCTACAAGGCATATTTTCAAGGAAACTCTGATATGAGTATTCTTTGTATCGAGCATGTAAGTGCAAATGCTTGATATTGGAAATCAAAACCCATTGACGAGATTTCTGCTTGACAATTTTTTCGTTATCAGGCCAGTTTACCAGTATATTACTATCAAGGCCCAAGGTTCGCAGATGAGGCGTACTAAAACTTTGTAATTCAGCAATAAAAGGATTTAAAGCGGCTGCTGTGCATCTAGCACGAAGAAACTGCAGCAGAGCATTTGAACTTCGATCTTGTTAGCCCAATTTTGTGTATAATAGTACTCTCCGAATACTCCAGTGAGTACAAAGTGGGCAAGCCGTATTCTAATCACAAGGCTTCTACAGGCACAGCGGATGGTAGATATATAATGGAACGTAATATTTTTGCTTCGAGCTTCCTCAACCACTGTACCTTTTGTAGCAGGCAGGATCTCAAGAGCATATAGTATGGCAGGTATTATACTTATCCTATAAATCTCAACACAACCACTAATGTTCCATAACCCGTTGTGTTCTATAAAGTTCTTTGTGACCATACATCTCTTCCATACTTTCCCATGGACATGTTCTTCGTAGAAGGATGCCGATGCTTCAGAGTATAAAGAGTATATGAGCTAAAGCCCAAGTATAAAAATTCCTGCACATCACTCAACAAAGTGTCATCAATGTGCAATTTGGCTTTAGCCTTTAATATGTTTCCCCCAAGGCACATTGTTGAACTTGGGGTCATCTTTGACTCCACTCTCTCCTCTCCCTACATCACAGACCTTGCCAAGAAGGCCCATTTCCAGCTGCACCCCCTCAGTTATTCTCCTTTTTCTCACCTTCCCACAGATGCTCACTGTCTCCAGAGCTCTGATTCTTTCTATGCTGGACTACTGCAACAGCCTCTTTCTCAATCTGCCTAACTACTTTTTGCCCTCTTCCAACTCATCCAGAACAGAACCACAAGACTTATTCTTGGCCTCAAGCCCAGGGACCGCATCTCTCTGGCCCTGAAATACCTCCACTGGCTACCTGTGGCTGCAAGGATCAAGTTCAAGACCCTCTGCATCGCCCACAAGGCTTTCTGGGGCTGTGGCCCTCACTATATCTTCAACTCTCTCTATGTAACGCTCACCTGATTCCCACGGAGGCACTGATCCCGCTGGGCTGCTATCGTTTCTTCAATGGAGAAGCGTAGAGCTCGGACGACTCTCAGGACTGGGCTTCCTCTTATCGAATGTCTGACTTGCAGGGTAAGTGTTCTGCAGGTGGAAGAAAAAGGGTTAATCACCATTTGATGGGATTCCTTCTCCCACCAATCGCCAGTTTCTCCCACAGCCTAGCTTTCTACTTGTCTCGGCGAGCTCTCACCTTAGGCGTATACATGCTGAGCTCTCCATCCTGCGTCTGGTGCAGGGGTGCATGGATTCCAGTTACGTCACTGGATGAGTCCAGTGTTGAGGCTCAAGTCTTTTGCGGCCTTAGTTGTGGCACTGGTGCTGGGATGCCGAAGAGCGATGCCGCCGTTACTGCACGAGCGGATGCGGTGCTGGGATGCCGAAGAGCGATGCCGCCGTTACTGCACGAGCGGATGCCTGTAAGTATACTGTAGTCTTTAGGCTTTAAAAGATGGGCAGCTCAATAATGTCCCTTTTCCTTTGTTTCAGGCCTCGGGATGCTGTGGGCGTAGTTTTCCGTTGCCGCTGCACGTGCCGATGCACGTAAGTATAATGTTCGTTGGCCGCTTTTAATGGCACCTCTAATAATGTCCTTTTTCTAGTTTTCAGGTGCCGGGATGCTGCGGTTGATGCGGCCGCTTCTGCGCATGCAAAAACTGGTAAGTTAAGATGAATGCGACTGCCTTCACCCGAACCCCTTTTTAATTATGTCCTCTGCCTTTCAGGTGCAGAGAAGCTGCCGAAGAGAAGGCTGCGGTTAGCTTTGTTGCAATCACGGATAGATCAGGTAAGCGGGCGCGGCTGCGAGCGAGTTGCACTTTTCTAACCTTATGTTTATTCTTTGCAGGTTTTGCCGGTGACTGGATTCCGGGATCTGGTAAGTATTGTTCTGTCTCTTTCTTCATCCACAGGTTGCTGCGCGGAAGATGAAGATGACTCTGGACCTGGAATGCAGGAGCCGACTTAGTGAGCGTCCTGCTGCTGCTGCAGAATAACGCGAAGCACGTGTTTTCCATCGGGCATGGTTTAAATAGCAGAGAAGTGCTTCCAGTGTGTGTTCTTCCACCGGTTCCACCCAGGTAAGAAAAGAGTTCCTGAATGGAGGGAATAGTTCCTCCCAGCCCTGATGGCTGGGGACTTCAACCAGACTGGATTGTTCTGGGTAAATATGCAGCATGGTCTGCCTCAGGTAAGTCCACCCAAGCATTATTACACTGTTTATCAATATGAGCCCGGCGCCTATGGCGCCGGGACTGAAACCCTTCATGAGCCTGGCGCCAAGACATGGTCCAAAGGGCCCCTGTAGGGGTCTGCTGGGTCCGGAGTAGTGGAAGACGGGTCTGCTTCCGAGGGCGCTGGGCCAGTCCTGGCCCCTCGGGAGTAGCGCCCATGACAGCACCCCCCCCTCCCCCCCCTCAAGGCCCCTCCCAAACTTGTCCTCCCCGGGGGTTTTGGTTTATCGGGAAAGGTTCGGTGAAATTTCTGGACTAGACGAGGAGCATGGACGTGGTCATAGGGTTCCCATGACCTTTCCTGAGGTCCGTAGCCTTTCCAGTCGATTAGGTAGAATAGCTTCGATCTGATGATTTTAGAGTCCAAAATGTCTTTTACTTCAAATTCGGGCTCCCCATTCACTTGAATGGGCTCTGGAGGATTGGTCAATCTGGTTCCAGGTTGCATCGGTTTCAAAAGAGATACGTGAAATACAGGATGTATTCGCATATGGGTTGGCAATTCTAATTTAACGGCCACTGGATTAATTATGGCCGTAATTGGATATGGTCCCAGGTATTTGGGGTTGAAGGTGCGAGGCCCTTTAAGCGACAAATGTTTGGTGGACAGCCAGACTTGATCCCCAACCTGGTATTGAGGGGCATTGCTTCGGTGTTGATCTGCTCCTTTTTCGTACCTCTCTTTAGCTTGTTGTAGATGTGCAGTCGCTTCCTTAAAAGCTTGGGTAATAACGGTGTGCAATTGATCCACGGCGGGTGTTCCAAGATCTTGAGGTGGATCAAGGTTGGAGGTTCGAGGATGAATCCCATACAAGATGTAGAAGGGACTCTTCCCGGTACCCGAATGAACTGAATTGTTGTAAGCATATTCAGCTATCCAAAGGATGTCCTTCCAGTTACTCTCCGACTGTTGTAGCATGCATCGTAAACATTGCTCGAGAGTCTGGTTTGTTCTCTCAGTTTGCCCGTCGGTCTGAGGATGATGGCTGGTCGAAAGTCTTACATCGATTTTAGCTAATCGACAACAGCTACGCCAAAAGTGGGAAATAAACTGGCTCCCCCTATCTGAGATTAGTACTGACGGGAAGCCGTGTAGCCGGATGATGTTTTCAAGAAATACTTTGGCTAGGACTGATGCTGAAGGTAAGCCTTTTAGCGGAATGAAGTGGGCCATTTTAGAAAACAGGTCCACAATAACAAGAATGGTGTTGTACCCGGAAGTCCATGGAAAGGGTATGCCAGGGACACGTTGGGATGTCTAATGGTTGCAGAAGACCAGCCGGCCTCTTCTTCTGACCCTTGTTTTGAGCGCACACACCGCAGGACATCACGAATTCCTTTGTCTTTTCTCCACGAAGGCCACCAGAAGTGTCTCTTCACCTTTTCTGTGGTTTTGGCAATGCCAGGGTGACCCTCAATTAATGAATCATGATAGCAGGAGATTACCTGTCTTTGTAAATCGGCGTGTGGTAGGAACAATCGTCCTTGGAAATAAGGCAAGTCATTGCTTACGGTGAAATCTTTTCCTTTTTGTAACCAGTTCAGTAAGTCTGGTGAGGTTACAAGTTGTTTAGTTTTTTCTTCAATATCCTCAATGGATTGTGAAGAAATCAGAGCCACGATCCTTTGTTCAGGAATTATTGGTACAGGTTCTGGATTGGCAACGTTATCTCCCATTACAATTCGGGAAAGAGCATCCGCTTTGCCGTTCTTGTTGCCGGGGTGATAAGTGATCACGAAGTCAAATTCAGCAAAGAATAGAGCCCAGCGAAGCTGTCTGGAGGATTGAGCCTTGGCGGTTTTCAGATACTGCAGATTTCGATGATCGGTGATCACTGTGACGGTGTGTCTGGCCCCGAGGAGATAATGCCGCCATGCCTTAAAGGCTGATTTAATCGCTAGAAGCTCTTTGTCTGTGATGGTGCAGTTGATCTCAGGCGCCGAGAACTTCCGAGACCAGAATGCCACAGGATGCAGTTGGTTAGTCTCTGGATCTCTTTGTGATAGGACTGCTCCCATGCTAAGCTGGAGGCGTCGGTTTAAACGATGTTAAGGGAGGTCCGGGCATGGGTGTTTCAGTATTGGCGCCGAGGTGAATTTAGCCTTTAGCTCTTGGAAGGCTTGTTCTGCTTCTGCGGACCATTCAAAGCGTTTATTTTTTCTTAAGAGGGCGGTGATGGGTTGTACCACTCGTGAAAACTCTGGAATAAATCTACGGTAAAAATTGGCAAAGCCTAGCATGCTTTGAACGCCTTTCACGGAAGTAGGAGACGGCCATTTGAGGATAGCGTCTACTTTTCTCGAGTCCATTTGGACTCCTTTGGGTGTCAGAATAAATCCCAAAAATTCGACCTCAGTGCCATGAAAAACACATTTTTCGAGCTTGGCAAAAAATTTATGTTGGCAAAGTTTTTCAAGGACCGCCCTAACATGATTTCGATGGTCAGCTTCTGAAGATGAGTACACAAGAATGTCATCTATGTAGACGACAACGCAGACATCAATGAGCTCTCTGAGGACATCATTCATAAAATATTGGAAGGCGGCCGGTGCATTGCATAGTCCAAAGGGCATCACTTGGTATTCAAATAGCCCATACTTAGTGCGAAAGGCCGTCTTCCATTCATCTCCTTCCTTGACCCGTACCAAGTGATAAGCTCCCCGGAGATCAAGCTTAGTATAAATACTGGCGTTTTTTACCTGGTCAAGGAGTTCCGGGATCAGAGGTAAGGGGTACCGATTTTTTACTGTTATCTGGTTCAGAGCACGATAATCTATACAGGTTCTGAGGTCACCTTCTTTTTTTGGTATGAAGAACAGAGCCGAGGATGCAGGGGACTTCGACGGACGGATAAAGCCATTGGCCAGGTACTGGTCTAAATACTGTCGCAGATGAAGGTTCTCAGGCTCGGTAAGGGCGTAAATCCTACTGCAAGGGGGAGTTGCACCGGGTAGCAAATCTATCTGACAATCGTATGATCTGTGGGGTGGCAAGGTGTTAGCCTGTTACTTTTGAAAAACATCTTGGAACTCTCGATATTCTAGAGGTAATTGTGGACCGTCAGCCGTTACTGACGCTAGGCCAATGTTGGGTCGTGGATAACAAGTTGGTGTGCACTCTGGGAACTTTATCGTCTTTGCTCGCCAATCAATCTGAGGATTGTGTTTCTCCAACCAAGGAATCCCTAGAATTACTTGGAATTGAGGAGCCTTGATCACGTCGAACACAATTACCTCCTGATGCCCGTCTTGGCCTAGTATCGTCACTTCAGTAGTGGTATGGGTCACTGGTCCGGAGGCGATTTCCGTCCCATCCACCGTGGTAATGACGTCTTTAACCACCTTTGGACAAAGAGGTAAGTTCATCCTGGAAGCCAATTCGCGGTCCACATAATTTCCAACTGCTCCGCTATCAATGTATGCCTTAATTGCATGCAAACGATCCGGTTGCTCTGGGTTTACGAGGACCATTGGCATTATGAAGTGCGAGGTCAAAGAACTGGTTTTTACGCTCCGCAAGCAGACCTCTACACTTGTCGGGCGAGGTTGTTTCCCGGCTCAGGCTTTTCAGAACTCTAATCAGAAGCTCCCACTGTCTTCTTAGGTGGTTTCACCGGGCAATCTCGAAGAAAATGTCCTGAATTTCCACAATAGAGACATAGTTGCATTTGTCGTCTCCTGTCGCGTTCTTTCTGGGTTAGGGGACCCTTTACAACCCCAATTTGCATAGGTTCGACGGCTTCAACTCCTTTGGTGTGACTTTGAGGCTTAGGGAACACTTGTGTTTCAAACCTCGATCGATCCGCCTTTCTGTTTTGTAGTCTGTGATCCAATTGGACCACCAAATCAATGTACTCTGAACAATCCTGAGGAGGATTCACTACCTGGGCAAGGACGTCTTTGAGTTCGCCACGCAAACCCCTGTGAAAAAGCGTGATTCTTTTGTCCTCAGGCCATCTGGTTTCCACGATTAGCCTATTGAATTATGCAATGTAGGCCAAAAGATCTTGATTGCCCTGTCGTAGGGAAAGGAGTTCGTTGTCCAGGGCCTGCCCCTGGGAATGCCTTGCAAAAAGTCTTTCCATATTTGCCTGGAAGGTCGGGAAATCACGAAGGATCGGGTCATCCTGTGTAACCAGAGGGATCGACCAATCAGCGGCACTGCCGCTAAGATACGAAAGCACAAAGGCTACCTTAGTCTGGTCAGTCGGAAAGGCTGCAGGTCTACAAAGAAGGTGCAATCGGCATTGATTTATAAACACCGCGAACCTTTTAGGGTCACCAGAGCAGCATTCAGGCGGTGCCAATGGCACATTTCCGGGTGGGTTGATTTGAACAGGATTGGCTGAAGCCGCTGGGATATAGCTCCCTCCTGAATTAGGTAGCGGGGTTTGCCCCGCTTGTGTCTGTAATAACTGTCTGGCGAGATCATCAGTTTGTTCTTTTGATATTATCAATTCCCTCCTAAGGGCATTCGTTTCATGGCGGGCAGCATGAACTTCAGCTCTTAATTCCCCTAATAACTGGGCCAGTTGGTCTGTGTCGGAAGTTTCCATAGCGCCTGGGTAGGAGGTTATTGGTGGGCTTCGCGTTCTATAACGCTCGCCTGATTCCCACGGAGGTGCTGATCCCGGCTGGGCTGCTATCGTTTCTTCAATGGAGAAGCGTAGAGCTCGGACGACTCTCAGGACTGGGCTTCCTCTTATCGAATGTCTGACTTGCAGGGTAAGTTTTCTGCAGGTGGAAGAAAAAGGGTTAATCACTGTTTGATGGGATTCCTTCTCCCACCAATCGCCAGTTTCTCCCACAGCCTAGCTTTCTACTTGTCTCGCCGAGCTCTCACCTTAGGCGTATACATGCTAAGCTCTCCATCCTGCGTCTGGTGCAGGGGTGCGTGGATTCCAGTTACGTCACTGGATGAGTTCAGTGTTGAGGCTCAAGTCTTTTGCGGCCTTAGTTGTGGCACTGGTGCTGGGATGCCGAAGAGCGATGCCGCCGTCACTGCACGAGCGGATGCGGTGCTGGGATGCCGAAGAGCGATGCCGCCGTCACTGCACGAGCGGATGCCTGTAAGTATACTGTAGTCTTTAGGCTTTAAAAGATGGGCACCTCAATAATGTCCCTTTTCCTTTGTTTCAGGCCTCGGGATGCTGTGGGCGTAGTTTTCCGTTGCCGATGCACGTAAGTATAATGTTCGTTGGCCGCTTTTAATGGCACCTCTAATAATGTCCTTTTTCTAGTTTTCAGGTGCCGGGATGCTGCGGGCTTTATATCCGTTACCACTGCACGTGCCGATGCACGCAAGTATAATGATCGTTGGCCGCTTTTAATGGCACCTCTAATAATGTCCTTTTTCTAGTTTTCAGGTGCCGGGATGCTGCGGTTGATGCGGCCGCTTCTGCGCGTGCAAAAACTGGTAAGTTAAGATGAATGCGACTGCCTTCACCGAACCCCTTTTTAATTATGTCCTTTGCCTTCCAGGTGCAGAGAAGCTGCCGAAGAGAAGGCCGCGGTTAGCTCCGTTGCAATCACGGATAGATCAAGTTGCACTTTTCTAACCTTATGTTTATTCTTTGCAGGTTATGCCGGTGACTGGATTCCGGGATCTGGTAAGTATTGTTCTGTGTCTTTCTTCATCCACAGGTTGCTGCGCGGAAGATGAAGATGACTCTGGACCTGGAATGCAGGAGCCGACTCGGTGCGTGTCCTGCTGCTGCTGCTGCAGAATAACGCGAAGCACTTGTTTTCCATCGGGCGTGGTTTAAATAGCAGAGAAGTGCTTCCAGTGTGTGTTCTTCCACCGGTTCCACCCAGGTAAGAAAAGAGTTCCTGAATGGAGGGAATAGTTCCTCCCAGCCCTGATGGCTGGGGAATTCAACCAGACTGGATTGTTCTATGTAAATATGCAGCATGGTCTGCCTCAGGTAAGTCCACCCAAGCATTATTACACTGTTTATCAATATGAGCCCGGCGCCTATGGTGCCGAGACTGAAACCCTTCATGAGCCTGGCGCCAAAGGCGCCAGGACACGGTCCAAAGGACCCCTGTAGGGGACTGCTGGGTCTGGAGTAGTGGAAGACGGGTCTGCTTCTGAGGGCGCTGGGCCAGTCCTGGCCCCTCGGGAGTAGCGCCCATGACACTCTACCTAAATTCCTTCCTTCTAGAGCCCTCCACTTGTCTACCTCCAGCTCTCTGCGGGTTAGTCATTTCTCCAAGCAGAGAATGGGGGGTGGGGGGGATGTAGATCACTCTCTACAGCAGGTGCCTCCCTCTGGAATGGCCTCCCTGCCTTGAGCAGGATCTCCTTTAATTCCAGAAGCTCCTCAAGATCTTCCTTTTCTCCTCCTCTCTCTCGCTCCCTCTTTCCTGCTAATATACCCTTGCGCCTTCTCCCGTCTGCTGACTGGCTGCTTAGTGTCCTGGGAGTCTTACAGGGCATCAGGCCCCCCCAGACCAGTGCCCCCGCACTTGCCACCTGGACGACCTTGCACTGCCGCCTGGCTTACCTTGCTGGGTTGCTCCTTGTAGTCCTAGCCTTCCTTGCACTTAACTCAGAGCCCTGATGCTCTGGTTGCACTTCCACTTACCCTCTCCCCTGCACTTCTTGTAATGGACGTGCACGATCTAAAGGATACTAGGCCTAGTAAGATCGTTTGTCTCGTCTTCCCTTTGCTCCCCCTTCCTTGCCTGGTTGCGCCTGGAAACACTTGTGTATAGGCGCATAGTAAATAAATTGTGATGTGTGTGATTGCTTGTACAACTCCTAGGGTTGAGTGAAGAAAGAGTTTTTCTCCAGATTCCCAGAATGTACTCAGGCTGCCAACTTCACATTCACTCATGTGACATAGAATGTGTCAGAACAGACAATATAGTGATTAAGGTGCTACCAAGAGACTTTCATTAAGCGCCACCTAGCTACGTATCACTTTTAAGATGGTGCCTGGGCCTATCATTGTATCATACTGGACTTCCAATGCTCCTGGGCCTATTTCCATGCATGGCCTACCAAAATAATGGTTCCCTGCTTACCCAGGCACTGATGGCTGGGGGGGTGAGGGGGAAGTATAAATCAAGTTGCATGCTCTCTGAGGCTCCATCACATGGGCATGTGACAGGGTTCCTGCCAACCATGGGCGGGTTCATTCTATGCTTCATCACACAAGTGCTATGCAGACCAGATGGAAAACTATCACTGGAGCTTGCGCACCGAGCAGTTCAAGCTGGTGCCACAATTTGGCACCAGATACGTCTGAAATCAGTCCCAGACCGGTTTTACTGTCTGTACAAGAGCCGACAAGATCACCAGACGTTCTGGTCTCACTTACCACTTATGGCACAAATGTGGGTGAAGGGTTAGCACTACAGTTCATATAAGGAATACACTAGAGCTTTAACCGCGTACAGAGAGTCACTGTGCTTTCCACTGGGAACTAGCTCAAAGGCTGCTGGCATGCATAGTCCACACACAAGCACCATAGGCAAACCTATCTCTAGATAACAAGTGCCCTCTCGTCTTATGTACACAACTTTAGCAAGTCCCGTTTACCTGCGACGTGCCACTGACAGGAAACCTCATTGGAACAGTAATAAAGCACTGGGGGTCAATCTCCTTGAGGTAGGTACGTAAAGAGGACACCCTCCTCCGATATCCACAGGCCCTGTGAAACAGACACTAGATAAACCAGGGAGTCCTCCATTCCGGATTGGAACCAGTTTCATGCATGGGTGTCCAATGCACATGACAACAGCTTCCCATCATGAAATGGCACGTTACTGGCATACATGTGTCAAAGGTATGATGGGGTGTCTAGAATGTTATCAGTCTTCTAAAACGTGGTTTCTGCAAGACGCGTGACCTATAGGCTCTTTGAACCCTGTAAAAGAAGGATGCCAGGTAGATAGTGGAAGCAGGAGTGCGAGGTTGCTAAAATTGTGATACGAGGCAGACCAGAGAGCATTTGCATATAAAACAAACGTGTTGAGGCGAGTATCCAGGCAGTCTTGCTCCTTAATCCTGGCACACAGAAACATCATCACAGTAGGTGTGCTGGTTGTATTAGTAGTCCACTTTGGGGCATAGTTATCTCTTGGCTGCCTCTGTGTTGCTGGTCTGGTGTGTACATCTGAAGGTTGGGTTTCTATTGGAGCAGACCGACCAGGAACCAGAGAGATGATGCAATTGATTTTGTGTTATTCTAGGCAAAGTGGATGCCCATTGCCTAGACCATTTTTAAAATGTTTATCGTTTGTAGCGTAAACCTAGCTCGAGATCAGCCAAAAGCTTGAAAATGTGCTGAAGCCAGGGGTGGCAATGGAGCTTTTAAACAGTTGGGCAGTACTATTGGCAGAAGGGCAGAAACATTTGAATTTAGTCTTACAGGAGATATTGATGGAAGAGACACATTTTTTGTGATTCACAGAACTGGTGGATGGTGTGGGCATTCCGAACCTGCAGCGTGAGGGTCAGTGCACGCATGGCAGGAGAAAGACTGTAGCAGATCTTATCTTTGCAGGTTACCTTTGACTCCAACCATTTGACAGGTTTTCTACAGGAGGCTTGAGAGCATCCAGAAGTGTGGAGTTTAGTCACCAGGCATTTTGGTGCACACTTCAACACTACTTTGTAGATGATGCAAGCAGTTTTGAACAGGATTCTGCCGGGGAGGAGGGAACCAGTGTAGCTCATACAATGAGGGAGAAATGTGGTCGAATTTGCAGGCGCCTGTAATGGGGAAGGCAGCAGCGTGGAGGACAACCTTGAGGGGAGGCCAGATGCCTATTTGGGAGCTCAGTTAAGAGGTTGTTTACTCAATCAGTTTGGAAGATCTTGAGAGCCTGAACCAGAGTGCAGAAGTTGTATGGGGGATAAAGAGTTTGATTTTGCAGTGTGGCTATCTGTGGCCAGACTGTTTGAGTGTTCTGGATTATGTGCTTTTGGAAGAAGAGGCTGTTGTCAACGGTTCTATGTAATTTCACCAACTGATTTTTTTCAATGGGTTAACAAATATTTTTCAACAAATAACTCATATTTGATTTTTTTTTATTGGGGGTTGCTGCCCCAATCCCCCATGCCCTATTGCTTTTTCTCTATTCCTGACTCCCCCACCCTTTATATGCACGTTCCCACCCCCTACATTTTTCAGTGAGTTTTTTTGTTGAAAGGTTTTCATTAAAAAAATAAACATAAAAAAATAAACTGATGAAAGGACGTACCATTGTCAACAATTAAGCTTAGTGTCTGTCAGCTGCAGACCGTCAAGCCACTTTAGCTCAAGGTACGTATTCGACATTCAGGTTTCGATGATGGCCAAGCACTCATGTAGGCGGCTGATGTCCTGGGGGCCTTTAAAGATAATTGGGCAGAGAATTACCCCACATGTGACTGGGAGTAGTTTGTATATGAACGGATCCAGCTGTGTAGCTTGGTGTCTGCCGGATAGGTAGGAAGCTAGCCATTTTAGGACGGTGCCAGAGAAGCCCATCCTGTCTGCGAGGAGGGTGAAGAAAGTTGATGGTAGACATGAGTCACCCGTGTCTATGAATTGTACTGCATTATCGTCCACTGGATGGGTGGTGTCTCTGTACTGTATTTGTGGCAGAAAACAGACTGGTAGTCACAGAGGAGGCAGAGTTGTTCAATTGTAGCCAAAAGGAGGGATTCAACAACCATTGCTATGAGTTACCCAATGAACTGGAGGATTGTGATGGGTTTGTAGTTAGCAAGCAGAGTATGGGCTTTAAGAGGGGTCATCTGAGACCAGTCTTGAGTGTGTCTAGGGATGAGCCCCCAAGTAACGCATTCACAATGTCCAGGAGTGGATTGAGTGCTGGGCTGGTAAACTATTTGATACGGGAGGCTAGGCAACATTGTCCATGCAAGTGGTGCATTGAATGGAAGCACGTATATCAAGAGAGATCCTGGGGGAGTGGAGGGGGTGGTCCAATGGGGGATGATGGAAAGCAGTCTTTTGTCCAACTTGAACGTGTCAATGAGAGTTCTGATTTTGTTTAGAAAAAGGTATTGATTCAGTCACATTTTTCTTGCAAAGCCAGGACCTCAGATGCAGTGCTTGACTGCTTCAAATAAGGATTTGCTTTCTTTAGAGGCTGCCTTGGTGGTGGATGTGTAGTAAGCAGTCTTATCCTTGGAGATCATTGTCTGCACAGGGATTTGAGGGATAAGAGATCCTCCATGCTGTGGTTTATGCTACAACCCCTTTCCCAAGGATCTGATCAAGCGTTTATTGGAGGCGTGCACCACATCACAGATGATTTGGCTTTGTTATGGCTAGTCTGTAGGGGCATATGGGCATCAACTACCACCTTGACTGAGTGACTGAATGATTCCACAAGGACTGCGACATTCCCAGTAATGGGGAATGTTGCAAAGGTTGCTTATAGGGTGTCCAATGGGAAGTTCTTGAAAGAGCGGCATTCAAGAACGGTGTGGTTATCCTGGCCTTTGCGTTGCAATGCTGTGTGTGATAAGAGTAGAGGGATCATGGGATGGTGAGTCCAGTCAAGGTGGTGTGGGTCGTGCAAGAAATTAGTGGAGAGGAGGCAAAGAAGGTGTCAAGAATGTGTCCTTTGACATGTGTGGGGTAAGAGTACAATTTGTTTGAGGCCCAGAGCCACACAGTGGTTTTGCTGGTTGAACCTCATGGACATTGAAGTCTCAGAGAATGATAGAGAAGGAAATGGATACAGAGGAGAGAGGTTTGAATAAGTTGTCAATGAAGGCACCACTCCCCTGAGGTGGCAGGTGACTAAATAATTGTGTGTTGGGGGAACCCATGCGAGAGGTACTCAAAAGCGCTGGTTGTGGGTGTCAGGATGATCATACAGGGACAGTCAATCTTATGGATGAGTTCCACCGTCAGATTGCTCCCTGCCCTCATTATGTTAGATATAGTAACCACAAGGTAGGACAAAGTCGAATATATAGGAGGAGGTGGGTACGAACTAGGTTCCTGTGATAGTGTTGAGATTGTTTTAAGATAGGAGGCCGGCAATGAGAGAACCACAAAGCGGACATTGATCTGCATAATGGTGAGTGTAGGTAGTTGGAGTGTGCTGTAGGGGAGCACAGGGGAGGTTGTCAAGGGCGGTCTTGGGTGTTTGGTTGTGTACCCTGGAGAGGATGGACATGGGCTGTAGTGGCAGCAGACACATGGTGATGTCTACTTGGTGTATGAGGGACAGAATAACTGGCCTTTGGCCTGAAAAGGCAGAATAGATGCTCATCTCCGTCCTTTGCAGAGGACACTGACAATGAGGATGCCTAAGAAGGATTGGTGAAATAGACGGTGGGCAGGCCAACCGAATGGCAGGGGCTGGCCACGTGACAAGCAGCCTTCTGAATGCTGTCCATGTGATAATGTATTCAATTGCTACATAGGGGGACATTTCATCAGCATGCACAGTATTCTGGATCACAAGAGAAATTATTATATTGTAACTATTGAGAAGCCAGAAAAACATCTCAGTAGACAAATGCATCCACTGAAGAAATGGATGATTAATCTAAATGTCGCAAGTTGAAACCTAGAGGGTTCACTTCAGAGATCCATAAAAGGAGTACCATTTAATTGCAGAATATTAAACGCCTGTTACTAGAGCGCTTTGTGATGTTAAGTGATAAAATGTTATACAAGGAACCAGTTATTTTATTTATTCAGATTTGTAGAGCGCACGTCAGCCCGGGGGCATCGTGGCGCTTGTTACATATCTTGGTTACATAGAAAACATTATTTACATAAAATACATTATTTACAGTGGCTAATATGACATTTATACAGATTTGCAGTGCAGTATATTTACATAGATTCGCAAGTGTCAAATATTATTGTGCAAGGAAAGAGGTCTTCAGTTTCCTACGAAAAATCGGGAGTGAGTTCTCCACTGTAATGTCTACAGGAAGAGCCTTCCAGGTCAGTTGTTATACAAATTACGTTGGACGGGCGTCACTCATGTTACTGGTGTTGCCAACTTCAATGAACAACTTCAGTGTACATGCAAGTGTAGTGGAACAGTCATGAGTTCTGGGTTAGGTTGGTGCCATCAATATTCATTGCCTCAACTTTAGTTGGTTGTGGCATGTGTTGGTTAAAGTTGTGCCACAGTGCATTGCTTATTCTATGGTAGGTGTTGCATTTTAATATATTTTGTAATTGTGTCTCAGCTTCAAAATCAAAACCTTCACTGTCATAAATATACAAAATCACAATAAAAACCAAAATGTGAAAGGTGCTAAGCAATATTGCCACCTGAAGTGTCAGGCTTAATAGGAAGGATATTTGGAACAGTCAAGGACAGGCATAAATCAGCTGTATGGCCAATCATGTAGTGTTGGTTGCACAGAGGAGTGTTGTCAAATATGCCAACAATTTTGGTTCTTTAATCACCTGCTGGTGACAGCCAGAATCCTGCTCTGCTTGCTAGTTTTCCAGTTAAGGTATACTGCAGAATAGCAATCGTATACAGTAAAATCTATGGTCCTGGCTGGGTCAAAGACTACTCCTAGCTTTATAATGCACCCCAACTGGTCCCTTAGTTTCAGACACAGCATTCTCTTAGTATCAAGCTTATCCCACAGTACAAATACAGCACGTGATCCTGATTTAGAAGGGTTGGAAATGTTCCTAACAGGTCCTAGACCAGGCCCCAAGACAACCTCTTAACACTCGCCTCACTGAAGCAGTCAGATGGTCAGAAAAGAACCCGCTGCACAGGCTGTGCTCTATAGAGGTGAAGCAGAGCGTTGTCATCGTTCACCTCACACAACTTGGCGGCTAGAGATTTTAAGCGCTCACCCTTCAAGGCAGAATGACAAACTGAACCCCATTTCTTACCAAGGGGAAAGATCAATATCCGCTAGAGAATGAAAGGGGTATATCCTGTATTCCTGGCATGAACCACAAACAGAAAGAAGCACTGTCTGGAGAGCCGATGGTGATGTAATGAAGGAGTCAGAAGTGAAGACACATGCTTGTTGAGAGCTATAGATCAGACCATGGCACAATCCAGACCAAGAGGAGCAATGAAAGATACCAGTATGCCCATGGCTGGAGCAGGACTAAAGGCAAGGCAAGTGCTATGATCCTACTGGGGCTGTATCTCAGACCCTGGCAGCAGCCAGAGACCAAGAAGGAGAACCAAGAGCATGTTAAAGGCTGAAAGCTTTGGCCCAGGAGGGCAACCAGTAGCTGGTGGGTGAGAACATCACCCTTAAGCATGGATGAAGAAATCATTTCTGGTAGAAGTGTGTCAAGAGTATACCCAAACCAGTGGGGGAAGCAATACTTGCTGGCAGGAGTTGGCTGGGAACTATATCCTTAGGTCTGTGGAGCCAAGAAGCGTGCTGAGCTATCTTTGAGATGTTAGAATAGGAAATACAGACAAGGAAAGGGGACTCATTTGGTAGGCCAATGCATCAATTTGAGTAAATCTATGCTGAAATCACAAAGGGTTTGGTTGAAACCCCTACAATCCCCCTGTAGGTATTCTCCCAACCCAACCTGTTGTGTAAAAATAAAATAATATTCAACTTTACTTTGTCTCACGTGTTCTCTTGATTCTTCGTCACACTATGGTATTGTCTGCCACAAGCTGCATTCCCAGTCTCACACCAGTCATGACAGAATCAAGGGGCCAATGGCAAGTACTGTCCATTTTCTTTCGTGACTGAAGACGCTGTTTTAACTCTGACATCTAGTTGAGGGGAACTTTACACCCACCCCATATCAGGCACACCCAATTTGTATTTAATAACTTTCTTTATATGAACCTGGGCCCCCGATTTAATATTGTTTCCCTACAGCATCCCTCCCTTTTAGGGACAAGAAAAACACCCAGTTGCACAGAAGTTTCATTTATTAATAACAAAAAAATAGAAGAATCATTTAAATATCAACTAATTATGCATCTATGAACTTCCAATGTCCAACGGTTCTACAATGAACAATACACTGCCCATATCACTATATGTACATTTTGTTTACCCTGAGCGCACATGTACCATGGATTTTAAAAAATGCATGCGTGCCCAGAATAAAGTTTTTTTGGTTGTTAAAAACCACATTCAATCAGAACATCCCCGCATATCTAACATTTCTACATCTTATTCATTGCAAATAAATATCCCCGCCCCTGCCTCATTAAACCCGTCAGAAGTTCAAACAGTGCTCTAGAAAACTCAATTGCAAGACAGGCTACTTAACATTCGTGCATGTGAATCTCTTACAAAATAAATTTGAAAAAAGAATGTTTGCTAAATTTCCTTCAGTGGCGTTTCTATTGCATTACTGTATAAACATGTTAATTTGTCATCTTTAATGAGTAACTTAAATGTGGGGAAAAAGGGTAGTGAATAATCACCCTTTCCCTTTTGTCTTGAGCAGTTCAGCACTACTAACAAAATTCTGCTTGGTGATATACCTAGGAAATTATTTTATTTTTCTAGGTATTGTAGTGACGTAGAATGAGAAGTCGGACAAGGATTTTAAAGTTTTGGCTATAAACGTGAATTTGTTCATTCAAAATCCTATATTTCGCTCACTTACAGGTGGTTTTCCCTACCTCAACGAAACTAAAACTCTGGTCCGTCAGGAAGTCTGTGATGTCCAAACTTCTAGCCCTACCACTGAAACACAAAAAGTCCAAAACAACAAAACCATATGTTCTCTGAGGTCGAAAGGATTAGGACTAGGAGAATGCCTCCCTTCTCCTAGCTTGGGAGTTAGACCTTGACTTGAAAGTTTCTTCTTATTCAGTTTTATCTCTCCTTGTTTGCTTCTCTTAGATTCCCTTCTTGAAGGGTTTTAAGGATTTCATCGCGTTTTGGTTGAAAAAGAGAGGGGAGGGGAAAGAAGAGTTGACTCTTGGGGTGATCCGGTGTTCACACAATAACAGGCAAAGAGGAAGATCGATTTGGACAAAAGACCAACTGCTAAACATGAGTTATCTTCCAACGTTCTGAAGTTCCCATTGGAAACAGGAACTTTTTTCAATTGGCATTTATAGATCATTGCTTCTTGGGGAACGGATGCCTCAATGCTGTCAGAGACAACTTCCAAAGGATGGTGGTTTCTGTTTACCAGCCTTCTTTGGTCCCCGTCTCTCCAAAAAACTAAACTGAGTAAAAGAGTTTGTATCCAAATCGGGAAAATCACTCCCTTCCTCCTGGGTAGAAGTCTCTTAAAGTTCAGGTTTCACAAAGTTCCAGAGATATCACGGGACTAGGAGAATGGCTTCCTTCTCCTAGTGTATACGCAATTTTTAACAGCTTTTCCTTGAGTTACTTTAATTTTAGATTCTTCATCAATTCTTTAAGTTCTCTGCACGAATTTCATATGATCTCCAGTTGAACAACATTCTTCAACTTGCCCGCACTGGGACGAGGGAGAGACTCCCCGAGCTCACCTTGACTCTTCAACATTTTACCAATATCCTTCAAAATGCCCCCCACTGGAATGAGGAAGTGGCCCCCAGAGTCCTTCTTGACTCTTCAATACCACAGTCTTATGAAACAGACCAGGGAGTTGCCTCACAAAATGAGCTACTTCTCTCAGTTTCACTTTCATGTTTTCCCACTCCCTCCCGGACTTATTACTGTTCCCATTACCTTCTTTCGGGGAATTCTTCACCGGTTTCACCAGCAGTCACAGTTTCGTTCTGTGCACTTATTCGGCCCACTTAACTTTGCAGTCCGTTTCCTTTGGTGGTCTGGACACAAGTTTCAAACCAGACGGTCCACCAGTTACAGGTCACGCAACCACCACAGTTCTTCATACTTCCCATGCAATCGCTTACGCGGTTGCACAGCAGGCTGGTGTTGGCGCTCTCTGCGTAGTTCTTGGAGCACACGGTCTACGAACGCCACCACCACATTGGCTCTCAGCTTCAAGGGTGTTCTGAGCCAACTGGCATTATGTTTTCCTGGCGTCCCTCGGTTCAAACTCGTGAATCCACATTGCTGTTTCGATACAGCCTTCAATCGCCCGGTTTCCAACTTGCAGGCTTTTAGGTGGCCTCCTAGCTTGCAGACTTCTCCTTCCAGATGTTGCTCTCTTTAGCCTTCTTTACTGTTTAGTGTAAGTAGCTGGGACTGCCCCAGGGTAACATCAGTTTGATTGACAACAGCTAGTCGAACACTGTTCATGCTTGACTGTAGTGTTCTCTGGTTTTTCTTTGTCCCAGTACCTATCATACTAAGACTGTCTGACAAGTTATAGTAACACATAGTCTCTGACTTTATCATATGTAAAGAAGGGTTTGGAGATAAAGAGGCCATGTCATCCCCAGGAGGGGAGATCCTCCCACATTTTGCCACCCCTAGAGAGACTATTGGTTAGCAGCCTCACCTGCCTATTCTCATGGAAAGGGGCTCCCATCTGGGGATAAGTGACATCTGGAGGATCGTCACAGTGAGATATTCCCTGACTCAAAGCACAGAGGAGAGTAAGGGACATCGCCATATTGCGACCATAGATCTATTTGATCAAATCTATAATTCCAGAAGCACATACACCTTTGAAATGTTTTCTAATTTCCCAGTGTTTACAATCAATTTATATACCGCCGCCCCAAGTACTTACAAAAGAAAGGGACCAGTATTTAATCTATTCTACTTTTGAGTATTTTCCCCATCAGAATTATACTGTCCCATGGCATTATATTTACAGAGGAATTTCCTTTTTATGTCTCTCAGTCAGGTGGGCACCCTGTTAAGGACTGGTTTAACTCTCCCCCTCTGGAACAGGTGGGCATCAGTCAGCAAGACCCTCCACAGTCTGGTTCCCTTTTTCTGTATTTGGGCTGGTCTGCGGTCTTTCCTACTGAAGAAGGCCTGGTACTTAACTCCAGGTTGTACTCTCTTACAGAGTACTACTAGTAATCCAGAAATGGGTCCAAAAGGAAAGCAATCTATTCTATCACCTTTCTGTTATCAGTTATCCTTGCTCTCCTTCTTCCTCTCCATCAGTCAGGGAGTGAGCAACTCTCCAGAATCTATGGGTTTGAACCTTTATAAAGCAGAAACCACACCCTTTAAAAGGTAGCATTTCTCAATTAAAATTGGTCAATATATACAATTGGACCGTGTTCCAAAAGTGATATCACACTAAACCAACCCCTCTGCAGTCATTGGGCATATGGGGGCAGTCTAATGTGAGCAACTTACAAACCTAGTTTCCCGCCCATTTGATGTCATCAGAGATTGACAAAGATTTGTAACTTCCTAAAACAGCATATTCTACACGTGATCATTTTACTAATCGGTTTGCTCTCACTTATGCAATTCAAATAATGCAATTTACATCTCGGTACTACATGCAGGGGATAAATTACAGATGTTTTTACTCACCAATACTTTTATACAAAAATGTTTCTGCCCCAAAGCAACAGGCTGACCGTCACGGAAGCTAAGCTATAAGAATCATTAACAGGTGCCATTTCTGCGTGAAACTATACACATTCACCCAATATTACAAAATTGTTTTCTATTCAGCTGATAAATATTAGGGAGAATTTAGATTTTGAGTGCTAAATTCCTTACACCTTAGAGAACCCCGGCTCTTTTGCTGGACTTTAGGACTTGTAGCCCTTTATCCTACATTCTCATGTAAAAAAATGTATGTTACCCTCACTACTTTAAATGGCTGGTGGCAGTGGTTTAATTTTTCTACCATTGAGCTTTTCTACCCCAGGCTGAATCATCAGCTGCAGTACACCACCCATGGGTGACCATTTTGTCAAAATGGCCCTGTGTAAAGATACTGGTGGGGGGTGCCTGTACTTCTGCTCTCTATATGGTAGAGGAGAGGCACAGATGACCCCAGCCAAGATTCTCGATTTGGTAGCAATGGACATGCAATCAAGGCCTAGCTTCTCGAGAGGTGATGCAGGCTGGTTTTTAAGTACAGTGTAGTCCCCAAGCCCCCACAAAGGAATGTCCACACACTGTATTACTGAAAACACAGTCTTCATATAATTAATATTCAAAGGTATGTACACTATCACAATAACGCACTTTGTACTCGGAAATCAACAATGGTAAATATATACAATTCTAAAGTGGTACCACCAATATTATCAAATCTCATTAAAGTGCATCAACTATGCTGTTAGAATGTCACACAGATCAATAACAAGGAAACCAGCAATAGAGATAGGAAGGAAAGCAAGATGGTTGACACAATTGGCAGATTACTGGCCTCTACCTTTAAGCACAGTTCTGTGTGGAGATCCCCCACCTGGGCAACCTGTAAAATAAAGATCTAGCACAAGCCCAGTCCATATGTTGATCAATAAGTCTTACTTTCTCCTATAATGTTTTTACCCCCCCAATGTACTTGGTAGAGTTTTTCGAAGAAGCGCAGACGGATCCTTCTGGAGTGACCCCCTTTCAAGCAGGAGTCGTGGATCGTCGAGAGGCATCGAAGAAGGTGAACTTGGCGTTGACGGCGTCAATGAGAAGTTCAAGAGTGCCAAGACCACGGTGTCTATCCAGGCGGTGCTCGTCGGCGACGTCCTGCGAGGATGAGGTGTGCGGGGCACCTCGACGATTGATTGTTCAGGACCGCAAAGAGTTTCAGAAGAACTGTGGCCCAACAAGGTAACAGGCAATAGAAAGCAAGAGGCCACAGGGGCCATCTTGTTTTCCATCAGGAATCAACTGATTCCAATGGCAGGGCCTGGGTATCCCAAAATGGAGGATACTCAGAGCACCTGTCAAATTCAGCATGGAGCTGCCACCAGCCCATACCCAGCTCTGTGGGCCACCCACAGGTGCCCAGAAACATACACTAGGGGCACAGGGTTGTACTCCCACCCATTGGTGCCATAAGGGTATCCCATGGGTCTGTACACCAAACCAAAAACAGGAAGAGCTGCACTGCCAGGAGTCCCACATGGACTCTTGGTCAGAAAACAATACAGAACACAATGAAAAAGGACTACAGGACAAGGACAGGGAGGCCCTGTCCCTCCAATGCATTTCCAGCATCACACCCTGGTCGTCTTTTTTTCACCATTTTCTGTTTGTGAGGTCCTTCTTGGGATTTACTCTGTGCATTGAGCCAGGTCTGAGCCCTTTGTTCATCTTGCCCTTGGCGGGCCTCAGCCCTGAAGCCTGCCTCTGGTTGAAGTGTCTGGAAAGGCAGGATGTGAGGGAGGTTCCCGAAATTCTTGTCCTTTGTCTCTAGGAACACATGTAATCAGTCCTCATTGGCTGGCTAGCTGTGGACAGCCACCCTGCTGTGCGATTGGCAGCCTAGGCCGTGCATGAATGGGAGAAGCCTGCTTAAAAGGCAAGGGTTTTGGGACTAGAGGCAGAGTCGACCACTCGGAGAAATACCCAACAAAGAAACCGTGAACAAAGCTTGCTGACCTTTGAATTGCCCAGTGAAGCCCTTCTGCTGTGCTGAAACTCCTTTTTTGATTTGACAGAGAAGCTCCAGAAAGAACTTCTTCCCTTGGGTTAGTGGGACCAACCAACCCTAAGAGAAACTCCACTGGACAATCTTACCCGATTGGCTGAACTTCTTTGCTGCTGCAAGGCCCAAGTGCCAGGTGTCAAGAAATCCGTAGTCAAGTGCACAGTCTGAAATCCGGTCAGAAGCTCCAAGAGTCCCCTAAGGACCTACAGAAGCAGGACAACCAGAGCTCGAGTTCTCTCACCAGAGTGCAGGACCAAAGGAGTGATGGAAGCCCAACTGTTATCCACGACGGTGCCGTTTACTAAGCACTGAAACTGCAAAGAGCAGCTGAACCGAAAAGAGCCTATAGCTGCTGACCTCCAAAAAACGGCCTCAAGATGTCCTCCTTCTTGTCCCCACAACTGAGGCTCAGGAACACAGGGGTCTGCACCACTGTAAGAGGACTGAATCCAGCTGGACCACTCTTCTTCAAACCAGAGGTACAGTTTAGACTTGGGGTACGTACCTCACTGTCTTTTTTTGGCTGTGATTTTCTCAGTTGGGAATTGCATTGGCTTACCTTTAGAGTTGATCCCAACTCTCCTTCCGCAGGCTGACAGCTTGTGACCCTACAAGTGATTTTATTTTAACAAACTCTCTTTGTTCAAGACTTTGATCTAAGAAGTGCCTCAGCTCCATAGGCGGTTTCAAATTGACTTTGGCTGTCCTGGCTCCCTGCAGATTGTTCTAGCCCATTGACTGATATTGCTGTCCCTCATAGGTGGTAACTTGTTTTAGACTGTTATTGCTGGGAAAGGCTAGTCTAGATTTCATTGGAAGATTTAAGTGTCCTCACACAAATATTGAGAACCTGTTTAACATTTCTCCTTCCTTAAACCTTCTGCAACCTCAGAATCTGCAAAGTATACACTAGAGTGATAGATAAATGCCATTCCTGTCCTTATGATTGAAGTCACTTCAGGGTGTAGGAAATGTCTAAGAAGCATACCAAAGATCCACTAACTTCCGATTCTGAAAAGTTAATTTAAAAGTATATTTTCATTGTTACACGAATTGCGATTTTTTTTTTTAAAACTATTTTTGGTTTTTCGCATAACAAACAATTATGCACCAATTGGATGCATCAATACCTCTTGTGCCACTTAGCCCCCCAACTCCTCCCTCACTCCTTCCCCTTTGTCTCTATTCGGTGTTCGTATCCTGTGGTTGTTAGCTTCCCTTTCGTATAGTTCGTGGATAGCAGTATTGTGGGATGGTACCTATTTCAACCAGTATTTCATTCAGTTTGTTCTTCTGAGTCAGAGTTGGTTTCTGTTGTGAGCAGGTATATGTCTGGCGGGCGTGCGTATAATGGGCGTGTTCGTAGGTATTCAGTGTCTAGGTCTTGGCAATATAGGATATCTTGTTTCCACGCTTCTACAGAGGGGGTTGGTCCTCGGCCCCATGTCATGGCCATTCTCCTGCCGCCAATACTAGGAGGGCTGCTAGTTTCCTTACTGAGGGGTCTAAGTATTTGGTTAAACTGAGGCGGGCTACCAAGGGGAGCGGTGCCAGATCCTCATTTATTATTGCTGCCACTGTTTGTATCACTTGGGACCAGAAATGGGAGACCACGGGGCAGTCCCAGGCCAGGTGGTAAAAGTCAGCCAACTGAGCCTTGCAGCGCTCACATTGTGCCGACGAGTCCTGGTGTTGCCTGTGCTTTTTGGCCGGAGTAAAGTAGGTTTGGTGTATTAAGTTGAATTGAATTTGTTTGAAGCGTGTGTTTATTGCCACCTTTTGTGTTTGCTGTAGGATGTACGTCCAGTCTTCTTCTGATATCCTGGTTTGAGAGGCTTTTTCCCAGCGTTCTTTTGTTCGGGTGTCTATGGTCACTGTGTCTGTCAGTAGGGATTTATATATCAGTGAGGTTAGTCTCCCCTCTCCTTGCGCCTGAATCGTGTTATGTAGGAGATTCCAAGTGTCTGGTTGTTTGGGAAATGATGGGAACAATGACTGCAGGGTATACCGTAGCCTGAAATATATGAATATGTCGAGTGACTAGTCGCTGCCTCCCTCTCTGACCATCTGAGGCGTTATAAACATACCTTCAGGGAATAAATCACCCAGTGATTCTACATTGACTTTATGGAGCCATTGGTGGAACGTTTTCTCGTTTGTCAGGGGGACGCCTGGGATGTATTTAAGCAGGGGGGAGAATCTGACTTGCACCTTATATTTTCGTGCTAGTTTTTTCCAAATTGCATAGGTTGAGAGGACGGTGTTCATTTTGTTTTGAGGCACCGGCAAGTGCCCAGTAACAACTGTCCTCAGTAGGTTGGGAGAAGCTAGGGCTCTTTCAATCTGTACGTGGGGACAAATGATATGTGTAGTATACCAGTGGCTCAGGAATTGTGCTTGGGCTGCCCAAAAATACCTCTCTATGTCGGGGAGTGCGAGGCCTCCCTGAGATGTTGGTAATGTTAAGGTCGAATAGGCTACTCTTGCCGGTTTTCCTGCCCATAGTAGCTCTAGGATAAGACTTTTAATTTTCTTGAAAAAGGTGTGTGGAAGAAGTAGCGGTATGTTCATAAATAGGTAGAGCAGTTTGGGAAGAATCATCATTTTGATTAGGGAGGCTCTACCCCAGAGTGTTAATGGGAGTGATTTCCATCTCTGTATGCGTTCTTGGACTGATCTTAATGTCAGTTCATAGTTGTCGTTATAGATGTCTTTATAATTGAGGGACATGTATATGCCTAGATACCGGACCCGGGATTCCTCCCACCTGAATCAATGGTCGTCCACGAATTTGTTGGTTTGTTGTGTTAAGGGGAAAATCACTGATTTGGAGTGGTTGGTTTTGAGGCCTGACACATTACTGAATTTGATCACTTCACGCATAATCGGATTGAGGTTGACTTGGGGGTCTTGTACGAATAGATTTATATCGTCTGCGTATAGTGAGACGACTAATTTGTGGGGCCCAAAGGTTAGGCCCCTGTGGAGTTGTTGGTCGCGTAGTTGCGAGGCTAGGGGTTCCATTATTAAGCCGAAGATTAGTGCTGAGAGGGGGCATCCCGGTCTGGTACCGCGTTCTAGTTTTATGCTGGCTGACTTTCTGTTACCCAAAGTGATGAAGGAGCGGGGATCAGTGTAAAGTAGTGAGACTAATTTAATGAAGAAATTGCCAAGTCCCATTCGTGTCAAAACCGCAAACCTGAATGGCCATTCGACGGAGTCGAGCGCTTTTTCGGCATCAAGAAGGACTGCTATTGCTTGTTGCGATGGATCTAGTGCCTCTATGATGCCGAACAGCCTTCTGATGCCGTATGTTGTGCTGCGCCCTGGGATAAACCCCGCCTGGTCGCCCAGCACCAGTGCGGGCATGAGGGGAAGCAGCCGTTTTGTCAGAATTTTGGCCAATATTTTATTGTCCAGATTAATTAGGGAAATTGGCCTATAGGAGGCGCAGTCTTCAGGGGGTTTGCCTGTTTTATGTAATAGGATGACATTGGCTTCGCGCATTGTTGGTGGGAGTGTACCGCGTTCCAAGGCCTCTTCATATACCTGTAGTAAGAGCGGGGCCACGGTGGATGCATGGGCTTTGTAGAATTCGCCCGTAAGGCCGTCTGGGCCAGGGGCTTTGGTGTTTGGGAGGTATTGTATGGCTGCGATAATTTCTTCCATCGAGATGGGTGTGTTTAGTGGTTCTACGAGTTCGCTGGTCACCCAGTATAGTTCTGTGTCATTTAAATAGTTCTATAGTGCCTCGGCATGTGTGTTATGCTTTGAACTATATAATGTTTGATAGAACGTATGAAACTCCTTCACAATGTTTTCTTCGGTATACACCATGGTTCCTTGTGAGTCACGAATACATTCCACTTGAGCGGGTGTCCTGTCAAGGTGTTATCAGGCATGCTAGTAGGGCCCCGGGTTTTTGGCCTTCACCATATTGCTGGACTTTGTGTTTACGGCTGAGGAACTTTAGTTCCCGGGTGGCTATTTCGTTGAAGTTTTGTAGCTCTGCTTTTATTTCACCTTGATGTTGTGATTCGTTGCTTGTGATGCTTTTGCGTTCAAGCTCCTTTAGTCGCCTTTCACTGGTTGCTAGTTCACGCCTGAGTAGTTTCAGTATGCTGTTCTCTTTGGCCATACAAATGCCACAGACATAACATTTCAATGTCTCCCACAGAGTAGAGAGTTTTGGGTTACCTCTAGGAAGGTTATAATATTTTGCTGTAGTTCCGTTGCGAACACAGTGTCCGTTAGTGAACCTGGTTTGAATCTCCAGTGAAGCGTGGCTGGCTTGGTGTTGGGTAAGGTGTATTCCAGAGTTACCATAGAGTGGTCGGAGAAGGTTCTGGGAAGGATGCGACTGGGTCCCCACTGGAAGGGACTCTGTGCCGATACCATCAGGTAGTTGATGCGTGAGTTGGTGTTGTGAACTGCAGAATGGAACATAAAGTCTCTTGTGTCATGACTGGCTCGTCTCCAGGAGTCGATCAGGTTGAATGCTTGGCAGATCTCTTTAATTTGTAGGCTCACCTTGGAGGGATGGGCAGTTGTGGCGTGTGACTTATCGACTTGCGGAAGTCAGCTCCCCATATGATTGTGCCAGGGTTATTTGTTCCTAAGTGTGACATGACCCAATTAAAGTTATTTGCACTGTCTACGTTCGGAGCGTATGAGTTCACGAAGGTTATTTCGGTTCCTGCTAGGATCCCACTCACCAATACTGTCCTACCATCAGAGTCTTTCTTGGATTCGATTAGGCTAAAGCCTGTTTTCCTATCGATCAGGATGGCTACCCCTCTCACGTAAGAAGAATATGATGAAAAATATCTATGGCAGCCCCATGATTTGGCCCAGTGGCGTTCCGAGTCGGGAAGAAGGTGGGTCTCCTGCAGCATGACAATGTCGATTCTGTGTCTCTTAAGATATTGTAAGATCTTTCTGGTCTTCTCTGGTTGGTTGCCCCCTCGGATGTTTCAGGTAGCTACTTTAAACAGTTCTGGTGGAAGAGTGGTGATTGCTGGGGTATGGCCATGTGATGGGTTGAGGGGAACTGTGGGTTCTCTTTGATTATCGGGGTGTTGTTGGTTTCCTGTGTGGCGGGGGTGAGGGCTTGATATCGAGCTGTGGTGGAGGTCAGGCGGGCTGGTGGCTTCACAACATTATTTTCCCTCCCTCGTGTGGGCAACTCCCAACTGGCCCACATTGATCCCTCCCTTGTAAACAAACACGGAGACATCTGCAGTGTTTTGCTTGTCTGCTCCTTTGGTCGGGTGGTGTTCTGCAACGGTGCAGGCCCGTCCTCAATGTTCTTTATCCTTATTAGTAACAAACTGTGTTAACTTTGCTGTGCAAGGGGCCCTAGGGGCTTCCCAAGTTGCACGGCCTTGGAGTGCTTGACTCCTGCATCAATTCTTCGGGACAAATGGTGGGTTTTTGCAGCTCAGTATTGGTGCCGCTGACTTTGTATTCTTTAAAGGTGGATTTCTGTTGTTTCTATCTCTTTGTGGTCACGCCTGGTTGGCGTTTGGCCCAGAGAATCCTGCACGGTCCAGGAAATCGTTAGCTTCTTCTGGTGTCCGGAAGAAATGGACCTTTCCCCCATGTTGGATTCTGAGGCGTGCTGGGAATAACATTGAATACGTGATTTGATTATCTTTGAGTCTCTGCCTGGTGGAGGTGAATGACCTTCTTTGAGATCGGACTGTTGGTGAGAAGTCTGGGTAAAAGTGGATTCTATCGCCATCGTGGTGGATCTCTCCCTTTTCTCGGGCCAGCCAGAGGATGGCATCGCGATCTTTTGTAGTTGAGCAATTTTGCGATTATTGGCCTGGGAGGGCCCCCTGGAATGGGTTTGGAGTAAGGGATCCTGTGTGCTCTCTCTGCGACAAACAGGTTGGAAAGGGCTTCACGACTGAAGAGGGTGCTGCACAGTGTTTTGACGAAGTCTTCCATCCTCGCCCCAGATTGGTGTTCTCTCACACCCCATTAATCCTAATATTATTCTGTCAGGCGCGATCTTCCAAATCTTCATATCTGGCGGTGGTTGCTTTCATTTGGGATTCTAGCTGGGTGACTCTTGTCTCCAGGGTTGCTCTGCCGTCATCCAGATTGGATACGCTTTGCTCGATGCCGTTGAGGCGCTCACTATGTGTGTCCATCCGGTGTTGAAGAAGATCCACCTTCGAGTCAAGGCCGTTCATTTTGTTATTCAGACTCCCTATGCCAGCTTTCAGGTCATGAAGAAGCCCTTTGATGTCTGTAGAGGAGGTTCCTTCTTCCATTTGGAGTTCACTGGTAGTAGGGGTTTCTGGCTCTTCTTGTATTCTAGGGGTTTTAGGGACTGTTTCAAAGTTTAGTTTTCTTTGTGACTGATCTGTCTTCCCCATTGGATCTGCTTTGTTGGGGGTCATTCCGTGTAGGTCGTGACACTCGTGTGTGGTGTCGAAGCTTAGGCTGTCACCCCTAATGAGTTGCGGCCTGCGTCATGCAACAGGGATTAGGGGCAGCGGCGCGGTCTGATGGATCTGTGGAGCTCGGGTGCAGTTCTTAGCGCTGTTTCCAAGTGTTATCTTTTACAGTTCCAGTGGGGATCGGTGATACAGTATTGGGTAGCTAGGGAAGCTTTGTCCCCTGCACGCTGAAGTTTTACAGGCAGTCTATTCCACTGGGTAGTGCAGGGGTGCTGTGATTGTTCCCTCTTGTTTTGGCCAGGGGAAGAGGTCTTGGTAAGCTGTTGCCTGGGCTGGGTGGCCATGATTTCCAGGGGGGGGGGGTTTAGGGCGGATTTCTTGTGACCTCAGTAGCATTCGCCTCCACCTGCTCCGTACCTGTGTGTGGCGTCTGTGGCCTGGCATCTGTTGGAGTCACCCGTTCGTTACTCTGTGCCTGCGAGGCGCCGCTCCTGCTTGGATGAGGAGGGAGGGGGGCCGCCACACGCGGCTTCCAGGCCAGCATCCTGCTTCCCGGTCTCCCCATTCTATGCAGCGGGTCTGGTCTCGAGGGAGGGGGGAGAGCTGCGGGAGCGGCGCAGACCTTTGCTTTGCACACCCTCCGTGTAGGCGCGCAGGCAGCAGCCTGGGGTGCACCGCTTGGGCCGCGGCCGTGAGTCCTCCCCCACTGGGTCCGATTGCAAGTATTGTGGCGGAGTTGCTGGCGTGGGGGGGGGGGGGGGGGGCGGCGTCCTCTGCGGTTCGAGAGACTTCAATGCGGCTTTGTCCGTTGAGGATGTGGAGGGGGTGGACAGTCTCCGTTCGTCCGCACCGCACTCGTGCTGTCACCCTGCGCCCCGGCTTCTAGTGGGCCTGCTCATTTTCCCACGGGCATTAGCTTGGGGGATCGTGTTTTCGCTCTTGGGCGTGCTTTTGTCAGGGCAAAGGTGGTCCGAAATGACAAGGATTAGACAGGATTAATGGCGGGCCGTGTGGGAGCTCACTAGAAAGCGGCCATCTTGGTTGGCCCTCTATCGCCCTCTATATGAATTGCAATTTTAAAGAATGCTTATTTAAAAGTTGATGTTAAATAACGATTTATAACTGAAATCTTGAGTGCAAGTGTTACTTGTATTGACAAATATCATTGCTACAGCTCACATTTACCCCTCTTGAGATAGGCCTGGCTGTTCTGTCACACTACCAACTTGTGTAGTACAGACCTACACCAAAAGGTGGGTTACCTAATACCAAGTAGATGTGTTGTGTAGTCTCACACAGTGTGACTACATCAATACTTACCCAACAATAAGCTAAACATTCTCTTAAAAATTAAGTCACTAGGACCTTCCGATCAGAATTTACAAGCTAAACATAAATTCCAACGCAATTTCAATGTTTTTTTTTTTATTTACAAAATTTCACATGGCATCTCCAGTGAATCTGTTCAGAATCTGAACACCTGGTGTCCAATGCGGTTAGTTCAAAGCTCGAGGAATTCATGGCTCCTGTTAATACATGGTCACCATGGCAAATGATTTTTGAAGTTAGACTGGCAGGGATTTTTTTTATTGACGTCAGTCCAGTCTCCTTGAGTAATTCCAGACACTTTCTATCACTTAAGACGTAGATGGCAGGATCTGACAACAGTACAGGGTACTCCCTCAGTGACCCTGTTTATTGTATATTTAGGGTATTTTTGCACAGACCTAATGCAAGATGTAAATGGACAGCTTTGGTTTTTATTACTTAGGCAGGTCTCTGTGAACCAGGACCCAAGCAGTCATAAGGTTTTTTGGCAAGCTTCTAAGACTCGTGTTCACACTCCTTCCATGTGCTGTAGCTTCTGGCAGAGGTCAGGAAAATGTCACTTTGCAACGTGGAGAAGCAAAGGACTTTTCAAGGCTGCTTTGGGTAAATAGCAGTTTTGGGACTAGAAAGCAATTTTAACTTTAATACCAAACAACATTATAACATTTTCTTTGCAATCAAAACTTCCGCACAAAGGTCCACATTTTTGATATGGCTATAGATGTTTCTACAAAGTTGATTCTCAGTCCTGTAAAGGAATTTAAAACAGAACCAGCAGAAGAACGCAGGCCAAATCTGTTTTTCCTATCAAATGCTGTGCTTTTCAACTCAGATTGGACTGTGTTCCATTTTAACAGTTGCAGGATACTTTATGGTACTTGCAAATATGTATCTCAGGCCTTGTCAGTTACTTAAGACACATTCAGAAGGTAGATGGGCTGTAAACATAGTAAATTTACTTGCATGTGTCTTTTCAGAAGCTGCAGCTCACATGTTTTTTAAAATGGCGCTTTTATTTCTTTTCTGTTGGTGTGGTAGGGAAATCTATACTGAAGAAAAGTATGGCGACATATGTATCAATATGATGGCAGTGCATAAAAATGACTGTACAAAATGGAAAACTGGCGGCTTTGGCAATGCTTACTTGTGTGGTTTCATGGGCACGTCTGTACATGTGATTTAGGCATTTTTTTGTTTCTGATTATCTTTTCGGGTATGTGCACTTCTTGTTCATTACTCCTTGCCCATTTCTTTTTTCATCCCACTTGGTCCCTGACCCTTCTATTCTCTTTGTCTCTCAGTTCTTGCCGTCTACACTGGGGCTTTTCTCCTTGTAGCATCAATATAAGTGCCAAGGACGAGGTATCTCGTCCTTGGGATTACCTCCCCAGTGCCAAGGACGAGATAGCTCGTCCTTAGCACTTAAGGGGTTAATGAAGGAGAAAATGTTCGAAGGCTTTGCATGGTGAAATACTGAAATCACCAGAAAAGGCCTTGGCACTGGAGGGAAAACCCATGGCAGTTAAAAGGTTAAGCAAAATACATTTATTTGTAAAAGTCTTTACCAAACAACGCAATATTACTTTCTCACTAACACGCTGACCGTATTCTCTGCTTTGTAGTTTAGGTAGGTCTCTAACCACTTTACATTTGAGGAATCAGCCAGTCTTTTACCTTCTGTACCTCTAAAGTGCCATGGACTAACCTAGACTACTTATATCGTAGGGCACCTAACCCACATTTGTCTATATTTACACGATAGATAGCAACCCTTCAGCTCTCAGCTAGATTGTAAATGTTAGAAAAGCCAGGGAGTGAAATGATAAGTCGCCACACTGACATGGCTTCTTTCTGCAGGACATAAAAATTGGAAAAGGCTTTCACTGTGCCCAGAGTAGGACCCCATTGTGAATTGATTCACTGCTTTTTTTTAAGACCCTGAGATTTATAAGACAAATCATTGTGACAGTAAAATGAATATATCATGTACAGAGTAAATCAAGCGCTCTTCTTGCAACACCAAAACTACACTGGAGTTTCCAAAACTTCAGACAGACGTCCAACAAAGGTAGTCAGTCCTACACAATGCAGATTATAAACATTATCCAACACTCTGTTGTCTTCATGGCCCAACCCAAGAAGATCATTGCTTATGCAGCACCTTTATAGAGTATAGATGTATAGTCAGAACATTACTGCGATATTTTTAGAAAACATGTACAGCATAAAAAGTTACTTAGAATTAGTAACATTACATATATTGAACGTAAGCACTCAATCTCAAACTGACATAAAATAAATTTAGAATTCACTCACTCTAAAATAAAGTACACTACTAGACGTGAAGGCCAGTTTTAGAATAGCCAGCAGCCCAACTTGCCAGTTTACCAGTGGTACACAGCCCATTATTGTGCACAAATAATCGTATTGCTTACTCTACAGCCAATTTCACTCCACCAATTATTAGGTTATAACAGACTGCTCAGAGTCAAACCTTGCATATCATACAGGATACCAATTCAGTTTTAAACAATTAGATGTAGACCTCTTAAAATGGTGGTCAGTCACAAATAGATTAACATGGGAATGAGTCCGTTTTAAGATGGTGGCTTGCCCACTCATAAACACACATGATAATACACAGGTCACTTAAAACTCACATGCATTCTCAACAAGGTAGACACAATTTATTTCACTGGCATAATCCAATCAGAATATATTTTAGAACAGGAAATGAAGATTGATGATTATTGCAGTTGAGCTGAAATTCTTCCTTAAATGAAGATCACTGAAACACATTCTTTGTTTCAGACAGAAATAAAGATTCAACATTGAAAATAAAATGAGTGAGCATTATAAGTCACTTGTGTTTATTTTTTGAAGAAAGAAGTGTTCAACTGAAGCATTCACAAAGGTTTCACTCCAGTTCTAGCCTGGACAGTAAAACTATATATGTTTTGCTGCAGCAAATGTTGACCACAGCCTCGATTCAATTGTGCGAATTGCAGTCTTCAAATTTCTATATCACAATCATTGATATCAGAACCTTGCTTCCACGGTTGCTAACAGTAACACCTGGTTAACGTGGGTCCCCTGGTTGTTACTATACTGTACAATCCTTTCAAAGGTCCTCACAATTAACACTGGCCCTGAACCATTGCCACCCTTGGAACCGGGTATTATTGCATAGATAACACATCAGGACAAGACTCTTATAAATGTCTAAGGAGCTAGATGGATGTAGAGGTGGTAAGAAGGTTGATCAGTAACAATGCCAGAGTAGGACTATTCAAAATACAAATAGTTTGAATTTGGGCCGCAATGCCTTTTTGTTCTTCAATCTTGTAACCCCGCTCAATTCCCCAGCCTCTGTTCTAATTGGGTGCATGGGACAAGTGTCGTGCTTGCTGCTCTGTGGACTTGAATGGAGATGTTTACATTAAAGGTTTCTTAAATATTTAGTAGAATTTGGGGTAGTTTGATTCAATTACTACTGATCTCCAGGAGCAGAGGGATGAGTGGTGGCAACACACCACTACTAAATGAGCAGTGATCCCAAACAAAGGGGAAACAGGCACAGCTCACATGTTAGACCTAATTCACTTTATGTAGTAGGGCAGGGTATATCTTCATGAGCAGATGATGGTAGCATCCAAAACAACTTCAGTAAAATGGCTCCTAAATTCAGGTTCTATAAATAGACATTTGATCAAACAATAAAATGCAATCAATTAACTAAAACATTAGCAAAACTCAGCCCTGTAAAGAAAACACAGAAAATGCAAACTATTGTAGAATGGCAAAGTGGTAGACTAGCAGGTGTGTCCAGGCACCCAATTGGCAGAAAGTCAATGTTCAAGAATGTCTTCTAAGAATGTAAGGCAGAAAACGGGGTCCTAAAACCCACTATGGTCCCAAAGATGGAACAGGTGGCGGCAGGGCCTTTACACAGTACCTTACACTAGTCTTTGGGGGCTCGCCAGCATGGAGGCAGGCTTCTAGGAGCTTCGTGAGGTGGTGATTGTGCATCAGGTTGGGGAGTTGGTAGACTGGCTCTTACTGAGCCTTCGGTCAGGGCTGCCCATATTCTAAAAAGTGTGATAATCTGTACAAGTGCTGCTAGAGCAGCAACAGCATGTAAAGGCTTGGGGCAGGCAGGCTATGTCCAGGTCAATTTAGCTCATAAAGGTCTCAATGTGGGAATGAGGGCTCAGCTGTTGCTCGAATCCGTGGTCTCCAGGGAGAGGGCGAATCCTTCTGTGCTGTACACCCACTCCAGGGAGCATGGCCAACACCTGCAGTGAAGCCTGGGTTCAACAGCAGACCCCTGTCCCCACTGCTATCTGGAGAACGTTAGGGGATAGTGCGCTCCTCCGCCTTGAATGCCTTCTGTCTTCACCTATATGGCAGAGAACCTTTGAATGGACTGGCCTTCCAATAGAGGTCCAACAGTGTATCCTTGACTCGATGGTCCAAAAATGAACCAAACGAATGAAGGGGTGCTGCTCTCCCCCTTTAAAGGAATTAGGCCACAGGGGATTGGTTTAAAGCAAGCCTGCTGTAGGGAGTCCAAATCCATGTTGTTGTAACAAGTGCCCTTTGTCTTATGACATCACACCCACAGTACCTTGCAAGGCAGGAAATGGAAGGGACAGAAGCACACCCTAACAGAAAGCAAAATAGCAGGACCCTTGTCCAGGCTTACTTTCCCTTGGTCTACTTTAACCGTGCCCTCTTGCCATGGCTGCTAGATCTGCACCCTGCCGTGAGGCTGGTTTTATCAGGTCAGTGCTGCCTCTAAAGCACATTTCCCAGGAAACCTCCTGGAGGAAGTTTCTATGCACTCGAGGGTGGAAGATGGAGGCGTTACACCTCTTGCTAGATTAGCCCACAGCCGCTGTGTAGACAGTCAGCCTAGACGTCAATATACATTAGTTCTGCCATATTAGGCTCCGCTCACAGGGCTGACACTGGTGTGATACCAAATTGCTGTGGTTGTATAATCGGGTGTCCTTCGCAGTCAACATGACATATGTTAGGGAAATTATGCTTAATCCCATCTCCAAGTTAGACCCCCAGCATTTTTTTTTGCTTTTTATCTTTCTCTCCTGAATGAGGGGAGCCTTTCCTCCCCCCCCCCCCCCTCATTCATTAGTATTTGATCTGACTTTGGGAACTCTGTTCTTTGTGTTTTACATTATTCAATGGAGTCTGCTTTCCTCCATTTCTCTTCAAAGGCATCTGTGTTTACCGTTTGCAGCCCCACAGCACCATATGTGCAGTGTTGCTGGGGACCCTGTGGGTTTCTCCTTTGAGATTTTAAATTTTCCCCAAGAACTACTGTTATTAAAGGAAAAAGGGATACTTTGTATCCTTTCTAAAACTTTAACTTATGAGAGATTAGCAACCACCACCTTATGTGGAGTGCTAAACTCTCTGATCCTGTGACATTTTGGTCACAGTGACAACCCTACATTTATCGCTAGTGGCAGTGGACATGTTCTACCAACTTTTGTGCTATTTTCTACCACAGGCTGTATTCACTGCCTGTGTTATGCACAAAAAGGTCACCTATGTTCTAACATGGTGACACCTTTCTTTTTTCTTCGGTTGTCCTTTGTTGGCCATTCTCCTACCATTCTGGGTGGGGGAGGTCTGAATGTGTGTTTTGCCTTTGGCAGGAACCCCGTGGGTAGGCCACCCAGGCTTCAGTGTGTCCGAGGACAGGAAGCAGGGGAGGAGTTTGACACTCCCCTGTCTTCTGATGTGCCTAAAGGGAACCAGTTCCCACTAGGGGACTGGCTGTCCTAATGGACAGCCACTCACCCCTTTCTGGAAACCTCAGGGAGTGTTTGCAGAGGAAGGAATGGGAATTCTGAATAAAAGGTGAGGTTCCTGAGGCCGAAGGGAAGTTGATGACTGGAACCAAAGACCCTAAGCTGAAGACGACCAGAGATGCCTGCAGACCTTTACAGTAACTGAAGCGACCACTGCTGTATCGTGTTGGGAAAGAAATTAACCTCTCCCGCCACCCCGTTGCCCCCCCCTCCTCCCCAGGTGCTTTAGAGTAAGGAGAATCCCATACCTACACTTGCGATGTACCAGGGGGAGGGAGTTGTGCCAAGAGACCCTGCACGAACACAATATTGCAAATGCATAGACTTAGTGTGCATATATAAGTAAGCGCCATTTTTGTAGTTATGGTAGAAACATTCAACCCTGCTTGGCTGTGTGGTAAACACAAACCCAACAAAGAAACCTGAAGAGGCCCAAGCGCTGTTGATAGAGGGACCCACGCTGCTAGCTCCCATAGAAACGTTCCTTTTTTCTCAATACTGTTGCTAATACGTGTTAACCAAGAAAGAATGCGCACTGCAAGGCTGTGAGGCAGTACCAGGCGCCTCACAATGCACGTTTATAACAGCCAGGCCAAAAGCAGGACCTCCAACCCCGACCCAGCCCACCATTAGTTATGACACCCACAACTGCCCCAGTCCAAGACGGCTGGATTCCGCAATAGTAGGTGACCATAAACCACCAACCATAAACCTAGTGGTCATAAATGATCTAAAAGAACACATTCCACCTTATGTCATAATGACAAAACGTGGCAATACTCGGTACAGGGTGGAACAAATTATAGTCCATAGCGAGGGTGGATGCCTTGGGTGCAGAGTGCGTGATACAGACTGAGTGAAGAATGTGTGGGTCAGCATGATCTCAAGCCTCCCCCGTGCCAGTCCCCGAGTTTCCCAGATGCACACCACAATGATAGAGTAGCATTGTCTTACATGGTTACTAATTGCAAACTCGACCTCGATTCCCTGCAGATGATGAGCCCAGCTGACCCCATGTGATGGAAGATAGACGGACGGAGCTGGGACCAATAGCAGCCTGGTATCCCCTATGGAGCAGGCTGCCCTGCTTGCCGCTCTTTTTCCCTACTTAAGGAGCCCTCCAGCCTCTTTTTCTTTGCAGATGGGGAGCAGGTGCAAGTGGATCTAAGTCACCTGGCGCCTTCCTCCCTATCGCTCTTTCACCACTTAGCAAGCCCCGCCCACCTGGTGCCTTCCTGATTGCCGCTCTTTTTCACCACTTAGCAAGCCCCACCCACCTGGTGCCCTCCTGCTTGCTGCTCTTTTTCCCTACTTCAGGAGCCCTCCAGCCCCTTTTCCTTTGCAGATGGGGGAGCAGTTACAAGTGGATCTAGGTCACCTGGCCTAAGCACCACCCACCTTCTTAGCCGTGCCTCTTCCTTCCTGCTCTTAACTATTAGATCAAGGGTGTCTGCAGTCAAGGGCGACAAAGAAAAGGGCAATACCCGTTTGGACCAGGAGGTCCCAGGGACCGAACCCCTGCTCAGACAGCAGGTAAGCAGGCACCAACATGTGTTACCCCCCTCTGATGTTCGCTTGTGCCCCTCCCTTCTCACACACAGATGCTGCCCATTTTGCTCGATTCTTCTACCCTGCTCCCCCCTCAACCTCCTCCAACCTCCTCCAGCCTATTTCTGCAGGTGTCTGTCCCGATACATTCTGGTTTCACCATCACCGCCTTGTGGCCAATGCTGGATTTGACTTTTATGGACTTCATTGATTCACAGTGCATCACCCTTTCTCAACTCTCATGCTCTTTGCATCTTGTGCTCATGATGGCCCTGAATCATGCTGTTGCCATCTTCATCTTGTATCCTAGCTTGCAACATTATGTGTTACTAACTTATGCAATTGTATTCGCTCTCCATTCTTTTTGACTGCGTCCTCTGTTCTCTCCTCCCTTTTCCTATCTCCTCCCCTTACTTTCTTCTATGCACTTACTCTATCAGAATTGTCCCTGGACCTAATATGATAGCAACCTCGTCCGTTTCCTCCACCCTCCCATTACTGTTTTTTCCTCCCCAGCACTATCTGAAAATGTCATCAGGTGTAGTATGATAGTCACTCGTTTTGTTCCTCCACTCCCTTGCTGCACCCCTCTCCCTCCCCTTTTGGTTTTCTCCAGCTCTACCAGAAATGTCGTCAGGCCTAGTACAATAGTCGCCCGTCTGTTTCCATTTCCTTCCCACTCTCTCCCTCCTTTCCTTATCTATGTCTTAGCTCTTGCACTTTCTGAAATGTTGTCAGGCCGAGTACGATAGTTAATTTCACATCCTTACTGTTCATGGCCTGTAAGAATGACATTGTATTTTCCCTTGTTCCCTCCCTTGCCTTGAAGCACTTTGAAACACATTGTGTATAGGCACTATATAAATAAACTATCATATCATGTATAGGGTCCAACCAGCCACTGTATATTTATCATCATTAGTGACAAGTGTTTCCATATAGCATTCTGCTTGTGCTATTTTCTAGAGCAGCAGAATTCGTTGCTGGCCTACATATTTTTTGTGCGACTAAAACTGGTTATCCTTGCAAGAATCTCCTTGCCTTTTTTCTTGATATGAGCATGTGTGGGCATGCCTTCAACCGCAAATACCAGGGGACATCCGACCCATTTGCAGTGCAACATCTTTGCATTAACAAATCTTCCCAGAACTTTGTGCCTCTGGAGGTCCAACTGGAGCTCACCAAAGTCCCCTAACCAGCGTGCAGGACTACAGAATCAAGGCGGATCGACCGTGCTGTAACCGTTCATTGTTGGAGCTGATACAAAGGCATCAAAACCACATACCGATGTGGAAGACCGTAGAAATCCTTGCCGAGGGTCTTTTCTCACGACTGCTCTTGTGACATCCCATTCAGAGCCCTTACTTTAGTCACCAAACCAAGGAATCAGGAGACCAGGTCCGTCGCTACTGCACAGGAAAGAATCCAGATGCATTTTCTTCAACCACCCTAAGGTACAGTGGTGGTCAAGGTAGAACTTACCTCAAGCCGAATAGTCGCTTGTGTGTGACTGGCATGTGACACCAGGTTGTTGGGTGTTCACCCGTACCTCTTGTCCAGGCGTAACAGCTTGCATGCTTTTAGGGAGTCCTTTGCAGGGTCCTTATAACTGGTATTCTTCTAAAGCATTTGTATTTACTGAAGATCCTGAGGAACTTTACCTTTTCTGCTGCTGTATAAGACTTTTACTCCTTTCCTACACTGACTTTGATGAACTCTTGAATAGCTACGGATTGGGCTGCCAAAGCAATAGAAGGCTTGAAAATTGTTGCTAAGGTGTAAGCATCTGCTAATAGTGTTGAATAACCCTTATTTTCCTTCCTAGTCTTTGCCCGAGGGACCACAGTAAATGATTTCTCTGCAACAAATGCGGGTGCGTGCCACCACCATTAATACGGTAGAACTGTCATTATGGTCATGTTCCATAACAATTGTTAAGCGCAAGCAACTACTATTGAAGCAGTCACCAATGAAAACTATTGTTGATAATTCCTGTGTGTTGGTTAGTCTAAATATGTATTTACCTACCTTGCCTTGTGTATAAAAGAATAAATGTACATTTTAATATAACTTTGTGTTTGAGTTTTTTTGGACTATTGTATTGACTGGGTTCATTGTACTTACCTACAGCTCACATCCTCCTAATAAAATAAGCCTGGCTGCTCTACCATTCTACCAATCCTTTGTATAGTACAGACTTATACTAAGAGTTGGGGACTTGCATATCAAGGGATCGTCTGATAGAGTCTTACCTCTAAGTGGTCTTTAGGAAAACTCCCCTAACACCACAATCGTGCATGGCACATAATGCTCCTTTTATTGTCTTTATTGCTCTTCCCTCTCCTTATTCTTCCCTTAACGTGTTGGGTCTGTCCGCCCCCGTTTGTCCGAACCATGCTATGGTTTTACTTAATATTATGACGTTTACTATATATAATATTGTATGTTGTTAACTACAGCATGATCAATTATAATAACTGATGTACCTCACCTTTCATGCAACTTGCTTTATGTCTACTTAATTATTTTTAACTTGCCATAAAATTATATTAAAGATTTACGCAGCACCAGACTGAGGCATATGATTATTATAATTTCTATCAGAGGTGCAGAAGATTAAAAGCCACCTCTGCCTGCAGGGACTATGTGACCTTTGAGCCCACTCCATGTCACTGCAGAACTGGGGCTGCAGATGTTAGGAGAATGGCAACAGCAAAGGTGCACCTGTAGAATACTTTTTGGAAAAGGAGCATGTATGAAAGGGTGCCAGATAAGCAGGCTTCCATTTCAAGACCCGAACTACGTGAATCATTTTATTTAATAAAAAAAAGCCAGTGCTTTCACGGCCTTGCAGATGCAAATCTGTCAGTTATACACGCACGCTGGATTAATAAAATCTGCGTGTGCACACACATTCACAAGTCACTTTTGAACAAGGCCATACCACCTCTCGTCTACCTTATCCTAACAAAAGACATAGCCTATGAAGAAATCATGCTAAAATTAGCAGTATTGTCAGGAAAAAAAGAAATAGAAAAAAATGAAACAATTACTGTATGAAACTGGTTTTAAATAGGGTACTTTGAAACAACTGAATCTTTTTAAAAACTTTAATAATTTACATCTTTAGAAAGGAAAAAAGGCACCCATAACAAAAACAAACATGTTATAACTACTTAAAGAGAAAAAGATTCCGAATTATTCTTGGTCTTCATCGTGCATCAAAAACAACCACTGGTAAGAGCTCAGTTAAAGAAGAATTGCGTGAAGCATTTGTTAAAGACAACATTATAAACAGATGCCCAATTGCTTGCCAATGACATTTTTCCTCTCAAAACAATGCATGCGACTCATGTATAGAAAACAACAAAAATAATTTAGCAGCAAGAAGTTTGAACAGTGGGTTCCTGCAGTATCAAGATTATACTTAGACCAACAGGAACGTTACTTCCAATAGTAGTTTTGGAGCTTCCCCCAGTTTATGGATTCGCAGGCTGCTTATAACCATAATATTTAGTGGTGGTTTTATGTTCCACTACAGGACGTTTTATTAAGCTCATGAGCTGGAGTAAGAATAGTAAGACTTCCCTGAGCTTAAATGACCGGAAACACAATAGACAGTTCATGAAATTAATATCTTTAATAAAAATAAATGATTGTTGATATTCAGAAGTGGGTACAGCAATGCTACTAAAGCAACCTCACAAGGCAAGAATAAGTAGATCTGGAAATCCCATTCGAAACGAACCCAAAAGGTGTCCCAGTTTTAAAAATGAGCTCTTCAGCAGCACTGAAAGTAATATGAACATACAGCAAGAGTCATCAAGCTATGCCATTGAACAGATTGAGTTGTCATTTTGCTAGGATAACATTAGGAATTAGTAGGCTGTCAAGATAGGGTATTCTGAAAATGAAATTTAAAAAAATAAAAACTGAAAAAGAAAAAACAAACAAAAACCAGGAGGTGTGGGTTGACATCACCAATTAGATTTTAAGGCCAAACGCATTTCATTGTGGGTGAAGTCAATGGTATTTCATTGTATATCTTTCTCTTTGGTTTTAGCTCCCTTTGTCCTTTGGCGGAACTAAAAGCAACAACTGCCATGGGAAGGTTGGTTCTATTGCAAGACGATATGGGCAGTGGTGTACAATGACAATGTGCACATGGACAGTGCAAATTGTTATTTTGTGTGCCGGTCTGCAGCAGGCCATATATCAATGCTGCTCACCACCACAAACACTACACTGCCAATCCGTATTCTTGTTTAACTGCACTAGGATCAGCTTGTAGTCTCTTCTCTTTCAATGATGGCGATCTGCTCGAATTTCAAGTCTTTGTGCTGCTGAGTTTTCCCCCTTTCCTGCCCGCGTTTCACCAGTGTGCCTCCCTACACCCTTTCGACTTTATTTCGGCAAAAGTCATACAAACAAATACAACAATAATGTAAAAGTGCTTTGAGCAATACATAATACCCACACTTCATGTATAATATTAAAATCTGAGATAATGCCCCCACAGTCCGCGCAGGAGGACAGCATAAGTAGGCTCCAAATCATATTAGATACTCAGCCTCATGGAGTTACAAATCCGTTTGCATAGCCCATTTTACATGACAATAATACTCGATGTATCAATTCGATAACCGGCCCTCCCCAATGCTGAACATTATCTTGAGCTATGTCAGGATTCAAAATCATAACAAAACGCCATGCATTCTTAGCATCTACTTACTGACTTTCTCCCCATGTTCCACATTTAGCATATACAACTATACACACAGGGTTATATAGTTCTTAGAATACATTCTTCGAGTAGTGTGTCAGGGTTAGGCTCATAGTAACACTACTGTTAAGGAGAATTCTCAGAAATGTGCCAATTCCCTCTACCTTAGAGACCCCCAACAACTTTGCTGGATTTTGAGGACTTGATTTTTTTTTAACCTGGAGAGAGGAAGACCCTTTTTCCCCCCCACTCTCATGTATTTTCAATGTGGATTTGAACCTTGTATTTCTATTGGTTGTGGAGTCAGACAAACTCCATAGGCATCATCTTTTACATTGTGTCACACAGCACCTTCAGTGCAGGGACACAGGGAAGTCTTTCATATTTCCCAAAGGTTTAAATACATTCTCTGGGATAAACTACTAGGGTGGGAGGACGGTGAAGGGACCGAGGGTACAATGGGAAAATGAGGAAAAACAGACAAATAAAACGGAAAGCGGGGGAAGCGCCGAGAGGCACACAGGAGTTGGACAGGCACTGCACTCACTGTGTGTGCTGCGAGCACGCCGGAGTCAGGGCCAACAATGCAACCCAAGCAAATGAGAAACTTATTTGTCAAGGCTCCCATGGGCATTTTACCCCTGGCCGCTTCGAGGAACAAGTGGAATCATAAATGGCATTTCCACATGTCCATTTTGCTTGGATGCGACTGGAGGTCCATTTTGTTTTGCTCTGCCCATACTATGCCGATTTGAGGAGAGGATCTTTAAAGCCTCTGCTCATGAAACTTGGAATACATACTGTGGCAGAGGCCTTGTCCCTAGGTTTAGCAGCCAAAGACAAAGCCGCAACCTTTGCTATGGGCTGGTATTTGTTGGGGGCCTGAAGAAGTAAACATACTAGGTAGCCTAATGAGGTCACCTGCGGTTCGCTCTACTGGTTTGATTTTCTGTGCGGTAAATCCCACTTCCTGGTGCCAATGAGATGTAAAAGAGGGTCCGCCGTTTGATGAATTTGACCAATTATTTAAATTGTCTATTTTAAATTCAGATTTGTTTTATTGCACTTGTGTGCACTTTATTGGCTAGCACTGGATTTTACCCATGGTCTGACGTTTTCATTGTGTTCTTATTGATGAGCATTGATATAATTGACCTTTAAAAAGGTATTATTTTACCGAAATAAAGTACAAATAAATGAATACTTGTGGGAGCTGCATTCTCTATAATGCCTGCTTAATGACAATTTTCTTTGAAACAGTTTCCTACACTCTAGCCTTTACTGATATGCCTCTTGAATTCTTGAGGGTTCATAACCCCTATTTGTTGTATGAAGTCATCCAAATCAAGTCCCCCTCTCATAATTCTTGGTATTGGATTCTCTTAGGATTCTGTTCCCTCGACAGTCTGATTTGACAATACTTTCAATACTTTTTTACGGTGGTCTCCCTCATCTTCAAGCCTCAAGTACTTCGGGTCTTCTCCCTTACTCCCAGGGTATTTCCTAAACTGCATTGTTCGTCACACTCTGTAATGATTCCAGAGATCTCCAACTCTGCTCACTTTTTATTCGACTTTATTACTTGTGACTTTGAGATTTCTCGCCTCCCAACCCAATACGCTGTCCCGGCGACCTCCCGCCTCTCCCCAGTACTTTTTCCGATGTTGGGTGGGGTGGGGGGGCCTTTGCAGGGCTCGGAGCACACTATAGTATTTAGCTTCACAGTTCTGTGCCTGGCTTTGTCAGCCTAGCGTTCTGGGCTCATCCATCTAAGGATGCGGTCTACGGACACGGGCTGCTGGCACGACTTCCTTCTCTGGTGGTCTCTGCATCGTTCATTGGGCATCACGTCCATCACAATGCAGCCGTGGTCATGCCACCGCCTAGCACTGGTCTTCGATCCATGTTCGGGCAACGGTTCTCCCGTTACAGGATTCGTCGGTTCTCTAGCGGTCCCCACCCTTCCAAAAGTTGTAGGTTCAACAGCTACGCTCTGCCTCTCCAAGGCATAATCATGTAAGGGGGCTTCCCTTGGGTACCATACACTCTCGCTCCTCCCAAGAGCTGCTCGTCCCGGTTATATTCACTTCTCTTTTTAAAGAGACATCTCCTTTTCCTTTATATGGATGTTTTGTTCCCACATTGTCTGAAGCCACACATAAGGATGATAGATTAGTGTTCATAGCAGTTAGTCCCACATAGGCAGACATGGTATTGGGTTTCGGGAATTCCTCATCAGAATGGGAGTCTTTGTCCCCTAAGGGAGAGTCAGTCCCATTGAAGTACCACTTGCCCATATCCCTATGGAGGGGCTTGCCGGGCAGGCTCACCTCCCTAGCCTCACAAGGGGTAGCTCCCTTGTGGGGAGAAGGGACGAATCCCCAACAGATGTTTGTCGTTGCTCACATCCCATCTCCTTATCTGTACTCCTAGGTCATTCGTTTTGGCTTTATAGATGGCACTAAAAATCAAAACTAAATAGTAATCTTAGTAAAAACTTTTCCACAACCGAATCCCTGACTGTATTAAGGAATGTGACGATTCCAGCCGAGTCAATTAGTTTTCCCCTTTTCCCCGATCTCCTGCCGGGTGGCCAGAGGACAACAGCTGCTAGGGGCGGTTATACGGGGGAGAAGGATACCGGCTGGGGAGGGGAGGTCGGGGGGGGGGGGGGGGGGAGAACCGGGTTGGTGGTGACCACATCAGATGAGACAGTGTCCCCCCCCCTTTTCTCTGAGGGGGACTCCAATAGCTTGCCGTCACCCAACAGTTCCACCACTATGGTAAACATCTGGAAAACCTTTAGTGTAAAGAGTTCTTGCTTACCTTTGATTGTGTTCCAGTGAGCTGAAAAGCAACTAATTGTTTATTACACCAAAAGGTCTCACTCACCTAGTATAACGGTGCGTAATCCCAAATATGGTTATAGGCTTCTACTGTTCCTTGAATTGGTATTCCACTATTCAGAAATCTAAGTGATTTCTCAACTGAGTGTCGCTGCACAACTGCCAGGGTCTACTACCCTTGTATTACTGAAAGTAATCAGAAAGTAATGTATGATTTTATACCCCATGAATAGGTGTGTCCTATACTAAATGTGTATGATAAGGTCTGATTTGCCTGGAAATACTATTCGTTTTCTAAACGAGGCTTAGGCTTTGGTCCGTTTACCTTAAAAGCAGTGTGTGGTGTTTTTACATTGCGTTTATAGTTCTATGACCAAGTATATAACCCCTCCTCCCCAAGATTTATCTTGGTGTTAGGGCAGTTTTTCTGAAGCCCAGTTAAGGGCTTAGTAAAACCATTCAACTGAGGCAGTACAAGACTCCACTCTTAGTGTAAGGCTGTACCACCCGAATTCATGGTAGCATAGACAGAGCAGCCAGGCTTTAGATGGGAGAGAGGGCTGTAGAATCAGTACAAGTGAAATTGTAATACAAATGATCCAAAGAAACACTGAAACACCATGTATGTAAAAAATAAAGGATTTATTTAAATACAAGTAGGCCCAGATAAATCTAGGGGTAAGTAAGCACTAAACATTATATGAAATCACAGTATAAAAACACAACACTATACTTGAAAGTACACAGACCCAAGTATAGACCTTATATGAAGTACCTAACAGTAGTTCTAGGGAAGTCAAAACCTTTTCATACACATTCAGTATAGTTCAAGCCTATACTTGGGGGAGTAAAAACTGTTACTTTTTACAATGACATTCAGTAATGCAAGGACAGGAGACCCTTCCAGTTGTATAATGATTCTCAGTACAAATCACTTAATCAGTCAAATGGACAATATACTTTTGGGTAATAGTGAAACACTATTCTAGGTGCAGTAAAAACCTATAACTACTTTTGGTATAACACACAGTTATGCTAGGTGAGTAAAACCCAAGGATGTAATATACAATTACAGGTGCTTTTGAAATCAGGTAACCCCAGATTGAGGTAAGCAGTAACTCTTGTAACTTATTTTTGGATGGCACACAGCTAACACAATGTAAGTAAAAACCACATAACCTCACAAGGAAGGGGAAAGTAAAACCTAATGTCGTACTTTACTGAATTGCTCAAAGTTATTCTAGGTAGGCAACAACCTAATGCAGACTTATTAAGGGCAGGCTAGCAGCAAGTCAGGGGAAGCAAGACCCAGTTGGGGGACACTCATACAATTATCCTCAAGGGCCTAATCTGGTGAAACCAACACTTTACTTTTGGGAAGAGGCACAACCTAATCACAGGAGAGTAAAATACCTTCACATCTACTTTCTATTAGACTAGCAAA